>NC_073304.1:196362954-196682227 GCF_027595985.1 Sorex araneus
TGTCCCCAATTTCTCTCCTTCCACTCCCCACCTCAGGGGTTAAGGCACTTGCCTTGCATGAAACAGACCCCAGTTTGATCCCCGACACCTCATATGGTCCTTCTGAGCACTGCTAGGAGTAATCCTTGAAGACAGAGCAAGCCCTGGTCACAGCCAGCTATGGCTTAAAACAATAATCATAATTTTCTTTGGCTAGAGAGCTTTATTTACTAATATGATCACATATTTTGCATACAGAGCTCCAGGAACTAACAAAAGTATATAAATAATCACATTAAAGGTGATAAATTAAGACTAGAATAAATTGTTTCAAATCAGGTTTTTAATTCCCCATCTTGACATTTTCAGTGCAGGTTCAGTGTCTCATAGTTAAGATCTGCTGGGCAGCTGTCCCACACCGTGCCCAGAGCTCTGCCTCTGCCTAATAAACAGATACCATCACAATTTATTTATGGGCTGTGTGAGTGTATGGTGCTGGGGATCAAACCTAGGGCCTCATACACATACACACACACACACACACACACACACACACACACACAACATACATAGCACCCCTGCTCTCTGACTTCGGGGAGGGCTACTGGGGCCACAACTAGCACTGTTCATACGCAGCTATTCCTGGCTCTGTGCTCAGGAGTGATCCCTGACAGTGCTCAGGAGACCATTTGTGGGATTTGGGCCAGGAATGGCCCGTAGGCACCACTAGACCGTGGCCTCAAATCACCCTTCCTCCAAGTTTTTGTTTTTGTTTTTGGGCCACACCCACGGTGCTCAGGACTTATTTCTGTCTCTGTGCTCAGGGATCATTCCTAGAAGGCTCAGGGGACCTTATGGGGTGTCGGGGATAGAACCTCAATTGACCATAGGCAAGGCAAGTGCCTTACACCTCTGTATTATCTCTCCAGACCTCCCTACGAAATTTTTTTTTTTTTTTGCTTTTTAGGTCACACCCAGTGATGCACAGGGATTACTCCTGGCTCCTGCACTCAGAAATTACTCTTGGCAGTGCTCGGGGGACCATCTGGGATGCTGGGAATCAAACCCGGGTTGGCTGCATACAAGGCAAAAATGCCCTACCCGCTGTGCTATCACTCTAGCCTCAAACATTTTTTTTTCTTTTTTTTTGGGTCACACCCGGTTATGCACAGGGGTTACTCCTGGCTTTGCACTCAGGAATCACTCCTGGTGATTCTCAGGGGACCATATGGGATGCTGGGAATTGAACCCGGGTCTGCCGTGTGCAAGGCAAACGCCCTACCCGCTGTGCTATGGCTCCAGCCCCAGCCTCAAACATTTTTTAGATTAAAACACACACACACACACACACACACACACACACACACACACACACACACACACAGGAATCCATCTGAGAAATGTGGACATGTGGAGCCTGTGTGTGTGAACACACCTGTTCAGGCTTCTGCAGAACCTATTTCCTTCTCTTCAGACATTTGACTGAGAAACTGGACAGCTGGATTCCTCACCTCTAGCAAATTAAAATGTGGGTGTGGAGTAGGCGCTGTGGAGAGGCAACATGTTGGGGTCACTCCCAGATGCTCAGACCCACTGGTACACACAGGCCACAAAACTCACCCCTGGTGGTGCTGGCAGGAGGGGCGGTGATACCCAGATCAAACCCAGCTCCTCAAACATGCAGAGTGGATGCACAACCTGAGCTGCATGCCCAGCCCTGAAACATCCATTTATGAATAAAGGAGGATGAGATCTTTGTACCTAATCACAAGACATGTTTGCCATGAAAATGGCCCCAGGGACACTTTATGGCCTCTTTCTCAGGCCCTTCTCATAGTTCATACTCACCTAGCTCTGAGGTGCCAAGAGCCATTGGCGCTGGGGCTGGAGAGATAGTACAGTGGGTAAGACTGTAACCCTTGCACATGGCTGACAAGGGTTCAATCCCTGGCATCTCATACTCCGAGCTCTTGAACATAGTGCTAGGAGTAAGTCTGAGCAACACCAAGTGTCACACACACACACACACACACACACACACACACACACACAGCAGGAGTCTCTGTCCTGGAACCAGGCCCAGTTTGTGCACGAAGAAAAAGGCCCCAGCACTGTCCAGTGCTTACCAGACACCTCGGCTAGCCACATTTTTGCAATATACCAAAGTCGAGCTGCTTCCTCCCACCCCCGCTGAAATCCCAGCAGCTATTCAGAGCATGGAAAAATAGGCAAAAGTGCCAAGACGCGGAGCCTCAGACATCTTACAGTTAAGGAGCTCTGCTAAATGGCTTCATGCCACAGAGGCGTGGATGATGTGGTTTCACGTCGGTGAGATCCCAGGGAAGGGCAGCCTCGCTGGTGATAATGTTTGAAGACCAATCCTGAAGACCTGGTTGACTCAAGTATTCTTGAATCCTGTGTGGTCAGACTGGTATGTGAATGAATAAAATAATGTGTCAAAAACATAAAAGCCACTATCCGTTAGTGGCTGCACTGACTTCAGGGCGGCCTGAGTCGGTGGGCTGGCTGTGACACTCTCCTGAAAGCTGTGGGTCTGGCCCTGGCATGAGGTCCCGGTAAAGGGCTGGCAGCCTCCTGGGAAGCAGCTGGCAGAGAGTTTCCATTGCTGGTGCCAGGGAGCCAGTGACTCCTGAGCATACCCACTGGGTCAGGTCCCGGGCAGTGGCCCAATGTGGCCTCAGGAGGTTGTGTGTAGAGCTAGCCAGGAGGCCACAACAGGTCAGAGGGCTCCAATGGGTTCCCAGACCAGGAACAGCATGGAGGGGCCCCCGGCCAGAGGAGCCCGGGGTGGCAACACTAACCCTTCATCCAGAGTAGGGACACACTGGGGCTGGAGTGATAGCACAGCAGGTAGGGCGTTTGCCTTGCACGCAGCTGATGCAGGTTCGATTCCCAGCATCCCATATGGTCCCCTGAGCACCACCGGGAGTGATTCCTGAGTGCAGAGCCAGGAGTAACCCCTATGCATTGCCAGGCGTGACCCCCCCCCAAAAAAAACACACACAAAACACAGAGTAGGGACACACTTCCGGTTTTGAGTTGGTCTCCCCTCGACTGGAGCTCAGCCGAGGGGCCCCAGCCTTACCTGCATAAGGTCCTGTGTCCAAGGAAGAAAGTAAATGAGTAAAAGAGTTGCTCTGGGGCCGGAGCGATAGCACAGCGGGTAGGGCGTTTGCCTTGCACGCGGCAGACCCGGGTTCGATCCCCAGCATCCCATATGGACCCCCAAGCACCGCCAGGAGTAATTCCTGAGTGCAAAGCCAGGAGTAACCCCTGAGCATTGCTGGGTGTGACCCAAAAAAGCAAAAAAAAAAAAAAAAGAGTTGCTCTGGGTGACAGCCACCACCACAAGGTTGGGGGGCCGGTTGGGGGTCTAGTGCACCCCCATTTCTCCGTGTGCTGTGGGTGCGGGAACTCTTGCTTGTTACAGGCCTGTCAGAGCCGAGTCTCCCAGTCTGTCAAAGGGGACAACAGGCTGAGTTGGGGGGAATTGTCCTACCAAGGTGCCCGATGACGTTCCCGCTCCCTTCCCTTCCCCACATCCGGCACTTCTGAGGGTTGATGCAGGTGAGACCTCAACATTTTCTCACAGAGCTTCAGTGCTTCAAGGACCAAGTTGGTTTCCAGCTGATGGAAGTTTGGAAGTTGGGGGTTCATGGCACCTTGGTGAGAAGTGGTGGGACAGGTGATGCCCCCCTGAGCTGGGGCAACGGTTGAGGGACCCGTTTTAGCTGTGACTATGATCTGATGAAGAGAAGCACCAGAGGGGGAATAATCAGAATAGCCCTGGAGGAGACTCAGGGACAGTTTTCTTTTTTTTTTAATTTAATTTTATTTATTTATTTATTTTAATTAGTGAGTCACAGTGAGGGTACAGTTACAGATTCAAACATTTCGTGCTTGTTTTTCCCTCATGCAGTGTTCGGGAGACCATCCCTCCACCAGTGTCCACTCTCCACCACCAATGAACCCAGTATCTCTCCCACCCCCCAATCCCATCTCCCCCACCCCACCCCGCCTCTGTGGCAGGGCATTCCAATTTGTTCTCTCTCTCTCCTTTTGGGTGTTGTGGTCTGCAATAGGGGTATTGAGTGGCCATCATGTTCGGACACCAACCAGTCCACTTTCAGCGCGCATTTCCCTTACCACGTGGGATCTCCACTCACAATTTTCAGTGACAGTTTTCTGAGGACCCCAAATGCCACCCTCATCTCATGAGAATTCCAAGAGGAGGCTCCTGGGGAGGCCCAGCTCCTCCCATGCTGGATACACAAAGTGAGGTGCAGTCACAGAAAACTAAGTTCCCTTCTGCCCCTGTGATACACAGGGCCCAGAGAAAGGCTGTGCTGCCTTCTTGGTACCCTTCACCTTTTCTCTCCTTTTCTCTCCATCCCAGGCCCCAAGTCCTCTGCAGTTACATCCTGATTCAACATGTGACTCTTGTCAAACTAAAGTGAGGGTGTCTACTAAACACTGGGGGCTGGATTTGGCTGGGGCTGAGAAGATGGTGGCAGGCTGACCTTGGAGGCCTCCCCTGACCCCCAAAGCAACCTGCAGCAAGGGACACAGGCCTAAGCCCAAGAAAGCAGCCATGAACATGAGCAAAGTGACAAAGAACAGGTGGGGCCTCAGGAGAAAGCCACAGAGACACAGGAGAAGCGCCTGGAGTGAGCTCAGGTCGCACTGTTCGGGCTCTGTGACTTCGTAAGGTCAGCAGGGTGTGGCCTCAGGTGACCCAAGAGGCCCTAATGCCCTAACGGATATGCAAATGCTTCCTCTCACAGGGCAATGAGTGCGTGCGTGTATGTGTGTGTGTGTGTGTGTGTGTGTGTATGTGTGTGTGTCCAGGACAGGTGTGTGTATGTGTATGTGTGTAGGTCCATCCATCCCAGGACAGGGGTCTCCCTTGATCCTTTGAAGCCAGAGGGCATTTAGCAGTGCCCCAAATCCCAGCACTTCGTTCCAAGGAGGTCAGAACAATGGGATACCGTGTCCAGTGCAGCATTTCTCAACCTGGGGGCATACAGCCCCTGTGAGGCCCCAGGATATTCCCAGGGGACATAGATGAAAACTACATAAAGGGGTGGGGGCTTGGCACAAGATTAGGGGACACCAGTGGGACAGGAGGGCCACAGGAAGGAAACAAGGTCAAAAGGGTGCCATGCGGAAAACATTGAGAAATACTGGAGCAAACAAAGACCCCCATTCCTGAGATCACAACAACCCAGAGCTGATGGAGGAGGACCCCAGTTCTGGAATGGTCTTGCCTGAAGCTCGGCCTGCCTCTGCACAGACACTCCTGGCACCACTGCTCTGTGGCAGTGCCACTGTATGATGGCAGTGGGTATGTCCTGCCCTGTCCCACCTCCAGTCAGACACTGCAATGCCACAGCTCCTGTCACTTCGTTAGGCCATGACAGGCATCTCCTAAGAGGGCCTTTGCATTTGGGAAGAAGGAGGTTGGGCCACAGCTAGAGGTACTCAGAGACCACTCCTAGATCTGTGTTCAGGGATCACTCCTGGTGGGGCTCAGGGGACCATATGTGGTGTTGCGAATCAAACCCAGGTTGGTCACATGCAAGGCAAGTGCCTCACCTATTGTACTTTTTCCATCTGGCATTTTTTTGGGGTTTTGGTGGTTTTTGTTTGTTTGTTTTTTGTTTTGTTGCTTCTTGGGTCACACCTGGGGATGCTCAGGGGTTACCCCTGGCTTTGCTCTCAGGAACTACTCCTGGCGGTGCTTGGGGGACTATATGGGATGCCAGGGATTGAACCCAGGTCGGCAGCATGCAAGGCAAATGCTCTACCGCTGTACTATCACTCCGGCCCCCAATCTGACTTTTTGATGCTTTTCTTCTCCATCTGTGAAAGCAATGCTCCCATTTCAGTGCCAGATCATTTTTTACCCAGTAGATACCCTATTTTCCCTTTTCCTCCCTCTCCATCTTCCACTCCTTCTTCCTTGTTCAGTTTTTTTTTTCTTAGGGTGCCAGGAATCACACCCAGGACCCACACACACCAGGCAAGTGCTCAACCACCTAGTCCCAGCCCTTCATTTAACTGTGAAACCCATCTGGAATTAATTTTGATTTAACACATGCAGTAAAGATGTATAAACTTGGGGCCAGAGCGATTAGGGAGAGCGTTTGCCTTGCACACGGCCAACCCGGGTTCGATCCCCAGCATCCCATATGGTCCCCTGAGCACTGCCAGGAGCAATTCCTGGGTGCAAAACCAGGAGTAACCCCTGAGCATCGCTGGGTGTGACCCAAAAAGAAAAAAAAAGTAAATTTACTATTTTCCTAATAATTAGTGATCCCAATACCATTATTGAGCTTTTCTCTAATTTCCTCACAGACTAAATACCACCTCAAGAATAACTCAATTGTGGGGCTGGGGCGATAGCACAGCGGGTAGGGCGTTTGCCTTCGATTCCCAGCATCCCATATGGTCCCCCAAGCACCGCCAGGAGTAATTTCTGAGTGCAGAGCCAGGAGTGACCCCTGTGCATCACTGGGTGTGAGCCCCCCCAAAAAAGAAAGAATAGACTCAATTGTTGAAGCCATTTCTCAGCAGCAGCTCTAAAACTAGCCCAAAAGAAATGAAAAACTGACTTCAAAATTCAAACCCAGAAAACTTAGCTGGGGAAATGACTCAAAGGACCGAGCACCTTACCAGCTGGGCACCGCCCCTGCATACCTCGTGGAGCAACCCCTCGTGCCCAGTAGGGAGCAATAGTAAATGCAGGGAGGACACTTGTTATCCAGGAGGCTGACGGGTTCAATCCCTGGCAGCCCACATGGTCCTCAAGCTGGCCAAGAGTGATCCCTGAGCACAGAATTAGGATCCCGGCATAATCCCGGAACAGGTAGATGTGATCCAAAAGCCAAAAACAAAAAAAGGGAATGAAAAGAAAAGGAAAAAAAAACAAAACAAAACTAGTACCAGGAAGGCTTTGTGCACACTGGGTGTACAAGAAAAAGAGACGTGACTGGACAACTCAAAGGAGCCTGACCCAAGTGTGCATGTAAACTGTAAAGGCAGCAGAGGGGGCGGGGGAGCTAGCCGGGGATTCAGCGGGGTTCTACCACCCCGCCCCCCACCGCACACGCCCCAGAACCTCCAGGAGTAGCTCATGCACTGTGGCTTCGGGGTGCAGAAGCAGTCACACGCCCCAGATTCGAACAGAAACGGTTACAGCCCCTTCTCCAGCTGGCGCAGGGCTTGGGCCAGGAAGGTGGGGGCACCTTTCAGCCTTGGCCAAGGGAGACCCCGGCTCCTCTGGTGCGGTACGGACTCACTCCCTACTCCCCAGGAAGCCCGGCCCTGCGCCGGCACCGCCAGCATCTGGGGAGAGGGGCGCCCCTCGCCCTCAGCCCCGCCGCCAGAGTCGCGTCCCGGGCTCCGACCCAGGGCGCCGTGGCCACTGGGGGGCGGTGCAGCCCCGGGCCGCGCCCCTGGGCCCACAAAGGCTCTTTCTCGCCCGAGATGAGTCACAGGGCTGGCCCGCCCCGCGCATCCGCCGGAAACCCGGCCCCGCCTCTGACCCCGTTGGCCGTTTGGAGCCCGGCCCACGGCAAGGGGTGACTAACAGGGCACGTCATGCGGGTCTGAGCAGTCGCGAGGGAAGTGCCAGGCAGTGGGGACACCAGGACAGCAGCGTGTCGGAGGAAAGCTAGGAGTCCCGGAGCCACCTCAGGACCAGGCTTGCCTGGGTGGGTTCCCAAACGCCAAGAATCAAGTCTCGGGGCTGGAGCAATAGCACAGCATTTGCCTTGCACGCGGCTGACCCGGGTTTGATTCCCAGCATCCCCTATGGTCCCCTGAGCACCGCCAGGGGTAATTCCTGAGTGCAGAGCCAGGAGTAACCCCTGTGCATCGCCAGGTGTGACACCCCCGCCCCCCCCCAAAAAAATAATCAAGTTTCAGCTGCCCCAAAGAATTTCTCATCCAGGGGTTGGATTTCCTGGGGTGTTCTCTCTCTCCATCCCTGGCACTCCATATGGTTCCCGCAAACCTGCCAGAAGTGATCCCTGAGTGCAGAGCCAGGAGTAACCCCTGAACCAGGTGTGGTCCTAAAACCAAAACCAAAACCTATACTCACCCACCCCCCCCTCTGCTCATGTGAGCCTGGCCATGATCCATGTGTGACTGTCATAGGTCATGGGTACCTGCATGCAACCAGTAACCTGCTTCTCACTGTGCCCAGGACTCACGTCTGGTGGCACCCAGGTTCGAACCTGGGGCTCCTACATGCACCGCTATGGCTCCCTTCCAGGACTGTTCATTTTTGTCCCTTTCCAGAATTTTCACTTTCTGCTCTGAAAGACACACACTGCTCTGGAAAGACACACTCACACCCAAAAGTCTGTGCTGCTTGGGCCTCGGCTAGAAGTAGCACATAGACAGTAGCCAGTGGGGACCCTGGAAGTTGCCGGGGTGTGTGACTGGGGAGATGCAGGAAGGATGGGCCTCTCTGGAGTGGGGGTCCGGGGCAGGGAATGATGCCAAGTGGCTCCTGCACTTCCTCTCCCCATCTCCTCCGCCCACCCAGCATGAGGGTGGAGCTGACATTGAGATGACTTTGGAGCTGGCACCGCAGGGCCTCAGCACCACCTAATTCTCTCCCAGTGGCTCTGAGACCTTCAGGGTGGCTGTAGGGTGCCTTGGTGATGGACACACTGAGGCTGCCAGGTCCTAGCAAACCATTTTTGTTGGCTCTTTGGTTTTGTTTTGGGGCCCAACCCGGCAGTACTCAGGGCTTAGTCCTCCCACCTTCCCTCTCCTCGCTCCCTGATCATCTGACCACGTGAGATCCAGAGTGGAGTATGGCTGCTTATTAAGATCTTTGGCACTCATTTCAGGAAAACCAAACAACAAAAAATGTTCACCAACTTGCTCAAATTTGTTGGGGGGATGGGCAGGGGAGGGAAATCATTAACACTCAGATGCCTCAGTAGCTGTGCAGAATGAATCTTTTAGGCCCTAATAATAGCAGCCTTAAGCTAAGATCTATGATAAATGCTGAGGGAGCTTGATAGCAGTTAAAACTAATAAATTGGGCCTTAAATAGCAAGATATTTAGCTCCAGAAGTGGAAGAGGAGGTCCAAGGAGGTCAGAAGTTATAGGACTTGCCCAGATCACTCAGCTACCAGGTAGTTCAAGCAAGATTTGTTTGAGCTTTTGCTCTTTGGGCCACAGCCAGTGGTGCTCCAAGCAGAGCTGCTCAGGAGACCATGTCATGCCAGGGATTCCCATGTGCAAAATATGTGCTCAGTCCTTTAAGCCATCTCTGCAGACAAAGCAATTGCAATTTAAATTTTCTCTTCTCGGGGCTGGAGAGATAGCACAGCGGGTAGGGCGTTTGCCTTGCACGCGGCCGACCCGGGTTCGAATCCCAGCATCCCATATGGTCCCCCTGAGCACCGCCAGGGGTAATTCCTGAGTGCATGAGCCAGGAATGACCCCTGTGCATTGCCGGGTGTGACCCAAAAAGCAAAAAAAAAAAAAAAAAAAAAAAAACAAACAAAATAAATTTTCTCTTCTCTGAAGCTGATGACCTTTCAGTGTATAACCCTGATTTGCCTCCTCTCACCTCACGCTTGAGTCACTAGCCGCTACCTGTGTCTGGTGTCTTATTTTTGTTGTTTGGGGGCCATACCCGGTGTAGTTCAGGGTTTACTCCCAGTTCTGTGCTTAAGGATCATTCCTGATGGTGTTCAGGAATTCACAAGTGATACCAGGAATTGATCGAGGGTTCACCGAATACAGGACAGCTGCCTTACCTGCTGTACTGATTTTAGTCCTTAGAGTACTTTGCGGGGGAGGGTTGGGACCACAACCTATTCCTGGCTCTGCATTCAGGGCTCACTTCTGGCAGGCTCAGTGGGCGATCTCAGGTGCCAGGGATCCAACCTGGGTGACCCACATCTAAAGGGCAAGCACATTACCGTCTGTTTCATCTTTGCCTCCTAGTGTCTTCCTTTCACACCTGACATTATCCATAACTTCCAAATTCCCTTATAATTATAAATCCCTACCTTCATATTTCACCACATACTAGATGACAGATTAGAATGTATACTCCTATAGTATATAGCACTTAAGAGAAAAATTCAAGCCAGAACAATTGTACAGCAAGTAGGGCACTTGTCTTGCATGTGGCTGACCCAGGTTCAATCCCCGGCATCCCACATGGTTCCCCGAGCCCTGTCAGGAGTGATTCCTAAACACGGAGCCAGGAGTAAGTCCTGAGCACTACATGAGTGGTCCCTCAAAAACAAAAAAAAGAAAAATTCTAGACAAACTAACACATTCCAGGGGCTGGGAATGTAGCTCAATGGTAGTCATTCCCTTGCCTGTGTAAGGTCCTGGGTTCAACGCTCACACTGCCAGTAAAAATAAGTAAAACATTAAAAATAAAAAGTAAAAATAAAACATTTCAGTTTCAGAGATGGGCAAATGTTGAGGGATAAAAATGGTAAGAATGGGGGCTGGAGCGATAGCACAGCGGGTAGGGCGTTTGCCTTGCACACGGCCGACCCGGGTTCGATTCCCAGCATCCCATATGGCATATGGTCCTCTGAGCACTGCCAGGGATGATTCCTGAGTGCAGAGCCAGGAGTAACCCCTGTGCATTGCCAGGTGTGACCCAAAAAGCAAAAAAAAAAAAAAAAAAAAAAAAAAGGTAAGAATGATCTGATCCTTTTGATGACCTGGACCCTTTCCTGGCTATGGACTGTCCTTTCTAGAACATCTTCGTGTTTATTTCGTGGGTGAGGGGAATTGGGGTCACAATCAGCAGTGCTAAGGGCTACTTCTGCTTCTATATTCAGGGATCACTCGACTGTGCCCAGGGTATTATATACAGTGCCAAGAATCAAATCAGGATTGGTCATATGCAAAGCAAGTGCTTTACCTACTGTACTCTCTCTGACCCCATGCAGTGTTTAGGGAACCATGTAGTAGTGGGGATTGATCCCAAGGCAGTGGGGATTGAGCCCTTGAGCCAGCTTTTCAGCCCTTATCTCTGGCATTTTATCAGCTGACCTAGATTACTCTTCCACCCAATCCAGTCTGGTCTCTAGGTGGCCCCGTGCCAGCCTGGTGGCATATTCCTGCTGGGTCAGCTCCAGCTCTGAGTCTAACTTGATCCAGCACAGCTGGCACACTGGACTCAGGCTTGGCCCTGATCTGGCAGCTTGAAACTTGACCTGATGTTGATCTTTCCAGCTTCAGCTTGTCTGAGTTGGTATCATTCACATGGACCATGAAAATGATTTGTTTGCAATACAAAAAAAAAAGCAGCGTGGAGGGGGAAACTGACATTTGGTCCAGCATGACTTCCCCAGGCAGGGGGCAAGGTACAGAGTTCGGTCGTCCTGTACTGGTCTGTACAGGTTCAGTCACTGAAGAGCACAATCACGGGCCAGAGCAATAGTACAGCAGGGAGGACGTTTGCCTTGCACATGGCCGACCTGGGATCGATCGTTGGCATCCCATATGATCCCCTCCTGAGCATCTCCAGGAGTGATTCCTGAGCACTGCACACCCCAAAACACACACACAAAAAAAACCAAAAAAGAACTGTCACTTCTGTTGACCTTCCCACCAATGCGTGAAAGACAGCCTGCCATCAGGTGTAGCTCATGAAGTTGAAGCTGACAGACACAGGGGTCTGATGTTGACCGGTCCCAAAGCACAGGGCTCATCCAAGGCCACACTGGGGGCAGAGGAATCAGAACTGAAATCCTGGGTGTCATTTCTTCAGCCTGACCTTGAGAAGTTAACTTGGTCTGAATCTGCTGGGAAGCACCAGGAATAGCAGCGAGCACCCGGCCCATGCTCAGTAGTGCCAAGTGTCATGGGCCATATACCTGACACAGAGATGTGAAATTAAAGTTCCACAATACTCACAGAGTGAGGCACCACAATGTTTTTGTATCTAAGCGCCAAAACTTTTAAGCGATTGAGCTGCCAGGTCAGCAAAGGCCTGTCTTCCCCCAGGACTGCAGACCTCTGGGCAGCAGGCCCCGAGGAGAAACCAGGCCAGCCTGCTCCACGGACACCCTCCTGATCTGAGGCCAGATGGGGCCAAGCCTGGAAGGCTGGGTCTCTGCCAGGTGCAGAGCTGCGTGACACAATGAACGAGCTTTCTCCGCCCAATATAAACTAGATGGGCTGGTACTGTGGCTCTTAGCCAAACTCCCCAACCCAGAGGTACTGCCATACTGCTGACCAGGAATCGGGCTGTCTTTCCATGGTTCTGCCAACCGGTCTCTCAGACCCACGTACCAGCCAGGGAGGAGCCTCATCTGAAGAAATTTGTGGGACACCGTTAGATATGTAGGAGACATATGGCACTTACCTTCTTTGGGGGCCACACTCAGTGATGTTCAGGGCTTATTCCTGGCCTCCAGGAAGGCACAGGGAACCACATGGGTCCTGGAGATCGAACCTTGTTGGTCACATGCCAGGAAAACACCAAACTTGCTGCACATCTCTCCAGTCCCTGGGGAGTTGTCTCTTTCCAGGGGGACAGGAATGCCTATTGGGCATTGCATGCAGGACAATGCTCGGGGACGACTTCCAGCTCAGTGATCTGTGTGTGTGTCAGGGGTGTGTGTGAGGCTGGGGGGGTGGGGGTGGTTAGGGGAGGAGTTTAGACTGTGCTCCAGGGACCATAGGTGGAGCCAAGGATCAAACCCCATTTGTCTGTGTGCAAGGAAAGAGCCCTGCCTACAGTTCTAGCCCCAGTTAACCTGTATCTCAATGAAAATTGCTCACCTTGGAAAGCATGTGTGCAAGCCCTGGCCACTAGCTGTAACAATTAAGAGGAAGGGAGAGAACAAGAAAAAAAAAAATTGAAGGGGCTGGAGTAATAGTATAGTTGGGTAGGGCACAGAAAAATTGAAATGTGTCTTTCCACAACTGCTATGAAATGAACACTGAATCGGGGCTGGAGCGATAGCACAGCGGGTAGGGCATTTGCCTTGCACGCGGCTGACCCGGGTTCAAATCCCAGCATTCCATATGGTCCCCTGAGCACAGCCAGGGGTAAAGCCAGGAGTAACCCCTGTGCATCGCCAGGTGTGACCCAAAAAGCAAAAAAAAAAAAGAAAAAAAGAAATGAACACTGAATCATTTGACTTATTGGGTGCCCATCCCATTTTGTGCCAGTTTGCAGTAGCCATTAGGCACAGAATGCAAATGTCTTTAGACTTTCCATTTCATGTAGCACCATTCCTGGCTTAGTTGATATCATTAGCACTGTAGCACTATCATTCCATTGTTCGATTTGTTCAAGCAGGCACCAGTAACGTCTCCATTTTGAGACTTGTTTCTGTTTTGGGCATAACGAATATGCCATGGGTAGCTTCCCAGGCTCTGCTGTGCAGGTGGGACACTCTTGGTAGTTTGCTAGGCTCTCTGAGAGGGACGGGAAAATCGAACCCGGGTCGGCCGCGTGCAAGGCAAACGCCCCACCTGCTGTGCTATATAGCTCCAGTCCATGACTAGATCCAATAAAAAACTATTTTATAGAAGACCGAGATGTGGCAAAGCTCATGTCTTGAGTGTGAAGTAGGCTGACAGAATGGGATGGGGGGGCTGGCAATGAGTCCTCAGTAACAAAACCAAGGTATGATTTAAAGAACCCATCATTAGACTGAAAGTAGCCGGAAAAGCATTATGGTCAGGCCCACTTATGGACACAGGAACTGAGGCCTCGTAAGACAAACTAGTGCAGAGCCAGCCGAGTTTGGAGTACCTCCAGAGGCTTCAACTGTAACAAATGTTTTTGATAGGGACCTGAAGGTGAACCACCCGAGTCCCAAGGTCTTCCCCATTACCACACCCTAGCAACAGACTCACCCCATGTGGAGGATGTTTGAGAGAAAACCTAGAAATCCCAACTCTGTAGATATGAGGGGCAGTTCTGCATTCTGGGCAGACTGCCCACAATTCTACAGACCCGGACTCTTCCCAGCACCCCCTCTCTGCACAAGCCGGGTTCTCTCATCAACCCAGTATTCTCTTTCCCTCTTCATGATCTCTAAACACAACTCTTTGCATCCCTGCAAAGCAAGTTCACTCCAGAGGTCCAGAGCTCCCTGAAAAGCTAGGCGGCAGGGATCATTTCCCACCCAGGCAGAACAGGTGAAACTCAGGTGTGTTTTGCCAAGTGCTGTGTGGAGCTGGTAAGACCCTGGTTTTGATCCTTGGTACAAGAAAATAATGCAGCCTAACAATTTGGAGATGTTTGTGTATCAGTTCTGACACACATGTGGGCCCCCCCCCCATGTCCCACTAGATTCCACCAGAAGTGATACCTGGTCAAAGAATGATCACAGAGCACAAAACAAAAAAACAAAACAAACAGAATCTGAGATCATTTTGTTAAGAGAATTTAGTCGAGAAATTAAAGACAATTATGACGATTCTCTGAGAGGGATAGAGGAATTGAACCTGGGTCAGCCACGTGTAAGGCAAACACCCTATCCATTGTGCTATTGCTCCAGTCCAATGGGCTAGCAAAACATAAAAAGGAGGGACAGGGAGAGGACTGAGATTAATGGGAGCTATTCTGATATTGTGAGACGCCAAGCCCACTTTATGGGGCCAGAGACAGTCCAGGGGGTAAGGTCCTGCCTAGCATGCAGTCTACTCCATTCATTCCTCAGCACCATACAGGGTTCCACACACAGCCAGGAGTCACTGCTGGGACTGAGCTGGAAAACAGCCTCTATATACCACCGTTATAATCCCTCCAAACAAAAATCATGTTCTATTTTCATCTGGATATGCTGACTGGGAAGTCAAACTACTAAAAGTTGCGGAATACAGATGGCAGCTTCTTTTAAAGTTAAAAAGCAGGAGCAGGATCAGCTGGATCTCTCCAGCTTAAGTTGATGCCTAGTTTCAGAAGTCAAGCACCATGAGGTATAGCCCCAGGCCCTGAATACACAAATGAATAAAATATTACAGGAGTCCGACACTTTATTTTGTTTTTTCTTCTTTTTTGGTCACACCTGGCGATGCACAGGGGTTATTACTGGTTCATGCACTCAGGAATTACTCCTGGTGGTGCTTGGGGGACCATATGGGATGCTGGGAATCAAACCCGGGCCGGCCGCGTGCAAGGCAAACAAACGCCCTACCCGCTGTGCTATTGCTCCAGCCCCAAGAGACACTTCAACTCTGAAGTCACCCGAATCCCAGCTTGGGGTGCATGATATCCCTTCTTTTAAGATGTTCCTCTCATATTTCCCAAATAAATTTTTATTTACTTCACTAAAAACAAAACAAAATAATGAAAACAGGCAAATAGTATTATTGGGAGTCTTTTAACACATTAAGGATGATTCGTGACATTTTTTAAAACAAGTCTTTAATTAAAAAACAACAAAAATATATAATCGAGCATTTTACATAATACATACATTCTTTTTTCTGCAGGTAAGATAAACAGAAGGCAAAAGCAGATAAACTGTATTGCTTCTCTTTGGCAAATAACCAATATTATCCTCTGCAGAAACACAAGATACATGTTAAAAACAAAATAACAACAAACAAGACACCCCCCCACAAACAATAAAAACCAGGGCCTTAAAGTAACTGTCCCTAGTACAAACAACAAAGTATTTAGCAAGAATACAGTAGGTGAATTTCTCAAGCTGACTACAATTTGTAATACTTTATACCACAGAGGTTAAAGCAGCAAGCTGCTTCCCCAAATCCAGGCCCACAGTAATATTCAGTGGAGGAGGAGGAAATATGGAAATACTCTTTCATTTCTAGTTATACCTTGGCTAGTTTTTACTTTAAAACATCAAGTTCAAATTCTACCCCTCAGCTGTCATTCCTAAGGAAAACCAACACTTTCACTTTACAAAATCTGTTTCTGTTGCAGGTCACTTGTCTGACAGCTAACAGGCAAGTCCGCATTTTGCATGAGGCAATCCTGCTTTATTAAGTCAATGTTTACTATCTAATAGTGTTCTAAAATTTAGAAAAAAAACTGTCCACTTTGCAGCAAATGTGATGTATAAACACACACTGTGCCTCTACTGAAGCAATATATACATGTCAGACCTAAAAATGAAAAAAGCAAAAGTGTATTCAACACAGAGCACCTTATATCTAAATATATACATGTACGTTATTTGTTTTCACAGTTAGATACTAGGGGGGAAATTTACACTTGACAGGTTTAGAAATATTTCTCCTACAGTTGATAAATAATACTTTTAAAATTTAACTGATCAAAAGGCAGTATAAAAATGTATCAGATTAGGCCAGGGAGGTAGCTCTGTGGTAGAGCACTTGCCTTGAATGTGTAATATCATGGGTTCGATCCCCAGCACCACCAAAATATAAAAAGAACAAGAAAACTTCAGGGATTGGAGAGACAGCTGACAGGGCTGAGAACATGCTCTGCATGCAGATGGCTGGGGTCTGATCTCTGTACTGCGCAGTCCATCCCCTGTCCAAAGCAATATTGGATAGGCCCCAACTGCCCCCTTTCCCTCGTAAAAAAGGAAAAAAAATAAATTCCCAACAAAAACAATGTATCAAATTAAATAAATGTTCTACACCTTGGAAGTATGACACTCAAAGTCAGTAAAGCTTGAGGTTTATGTGAAGTGAATTCTGTTGGTCCCTAAAGAGAGTCCTCTAGATGCGATAGGAGAGGAACTGCAAGACTTTGGAAGGAACCGGCAGCTCCAGGATTTCATGGGGAGGCATCCCTCTCCGGATTGACATTCGGCATAAATGCTGAAGGCTAGGAACCTGCCTTGGAGTCGCCCAAAAATACACACTTCCATCATGTGTCCTAAACAAATAAGACAACCACAAGATGAGTCACCCGAATAGACGTATTTCCACATCCTAGAACTCACACTGCTGACTAAGGCTATGTATTAGAACCAGATCAACAATGAAAGCTGATGGCCACTATAGAAAAAGGTGGTCAAGGACCCCTATGAAAAATTTACTGAAAACTCAATACTAGCACTGACTAAAAGCCACCTAAAACTGCCAATGAAGCAGAAAAAGTCTCTTACCCAGCAGCTAAAACACTGCCATCAGTAGAAAAGGCACAGCAAAGGCCATTGCTCAAAGGAGCAACTTGCACTGGACAATCCTCATCAATTCTCCAGAACCTCACCAATCTGGAAATGGAAGAAAACTTTTCAGTGACAATGTAACAGAATTAAGCTAAATCAACAACAGTTAAATATCAGAGACATGCAATCACATTGAGTATACACACACACACACACACACACACACACACACACACACACACACACACACACACACGCGCACTGTGTGTAAATTACTATTAACAAGCAATTACTGCATCTTTCTTTATACAATATGTATGGTCTATCAGAGGTTTGGATTATTTCACCTAAGACTAATGCATAGCTGTCTTCCCTTTCTATACTCAAATCTAAAACACTCACAAGGGAATACTTCCTCTTTACTCTTTGCACACTGACACAACCAGGAAATCTAGTGTTTTTTACATCTTTCAAAATCAGTTACCAAACGTTGTCACTTAAATAGAATATGCATAGTAACAATAGAAAACTGACCTTCAGAATCTGAGCAAACAAGAACATGATCGATAACAGAGAGCACTCCTTATATGTTTGCTATAATTCTGTATTCTGGAAACGTGATGAAGAGTAAACCAGAGGCAATAATAGAATGCATGCTTTGCATTTGTGAGGCCCTGGATTCCATCCCACAACTTGGGATTAAGGACCACTTTCTGAACTGATGTGACCAAACTGATTACTGTTGTATTCGTTCACAATGTAATTAAAAGCACAAAAAATGCAATCATTACCATGAGTTTCTTCTGCTTACTCATTCATAACAATTTATCTAAGAGTCATAATTATTGTGGATACAAATTATTGTTTTTACTTCTCAATTTTGAAAATCTCTTTCTCTGAATCTTCAGAGATACCCACTTTACTCACACTGGATAATAAATAAGGAACACCGAAAATACTGTTACCTTTGGATTACGTGAACTACCCTGGGGCTATCCTATTTCTATTTTTTTAGAGGCCTCTCCTAGATATTCTTCAGGCCAGGGTTTCTTTCTCTTTTAGGATTTTGGGCCACATCCCATGGTGCTCAGAGCTTGTATCTGGCTCTGCTTGGGTGACCATATAGTGCTGGGGATCAAAATGGGGTCAGCCACATGGGAGGAAAGCACTTCCCACCCTCACTATCTCTGTCCCCACCCCCACCCCCAGGTCAATATTCTATAAAATACATCGATAGTTCTTCATGCAAGTTGTCAGGGGAAAACTGTACAAAAGCTTTTGTCTTGGGGACCACACTCAGGGGCCAATCTTAGTGGTACTCAACAAACTATGTGCTACCAGGGATGGAGGTGGAGCTGCCCACACGCAAAGATGACACTAGCCCTCTGACTACCACTTGGCAACCAAAAAAGTTTTTTTTTTTTTGCTTTGGAGGTCAATACCTGGTGACAATCAGGGGACCATATGGGGTGCGCAGGATATAACTTAAGGCAGTCACGTGCAAGGCAAACACCTTAACCCCTGTACTATATCTCTGGCCCCAGAAAAGCTTTTTATTTAAGCCTTAGAAATATTTTCATTGAGAGGGCCAGAGAGTTCAAGAGGTAAGGTACCTGGATTGCATATAGCTGACCCTACTTTGATCTCAAACATACAACATATGGCCTCGAACAAAGTCAGGAGAAGTCCTGGAGTACCATAGGGTATGCCCTCACCCAGCCCTCACAAAGGTTTCCTCTGGGATTGGGGGTCACTGAATGGGCTGGAGCTCATGCTCTGCATGCTGGAGCCCTGGGTTCCATCCTGAGCACCACAGGAAGCCAAACTCTTTCACCCTTCCCACCCTTGAGCACCACCAGGTGTACCCCTGAAACCACAAGAATGTCTTTTATTAAGTGTTAGGATGACAGGCAATATTTAAAAGACAACAGGCCAAGATATAATGCTCACATACTTGTCGTCAGCGAGGCTTGCAATATGTAGTCCATCGTGACTGAAAGATACGGATCGTACCCATCTGTCATTTGCTCCTCCAGCAAATATTGGAGTAGGTGGGGGAAACAGGTGCCTGAGGTCAAATACATTATTTTCAGTGGATAAGAGCATCACTTTAAGAAACAGAACTACCCGTGCAGAAAGTACACCCAATCCCTGAGGCTCCTAAAGTGACCTTAATGACACAACTGAGGACAGAATAGAGTTGAAATATTCAAATTAATTAAACCAAGCTTAAAATAACTATTCACCTTTTTCGTTCTCTTTACAATGTGGTTTAGGATCACATAAAGTCAAAACTTGAGCATTAATCATTAAGCTCTATAATAAATCATCACTTGTACAGTCATACACTTTTTAAAATTTTATTTGGGGGCCACACCGGATGATGCTCAGGGTTAACTCCTGGCTCTGCACCCAGGAATTACTCCTGACAGTGCTCTGGGTATCATATGGGATATCAGAGGTATGGAATCCGGTCAGCCACGTGCAAGTGCCCTGCCCACTGTACTGTCAGAAACTTTTAATAACATCTTTATCAAAAAGAGATGACTGGGTAAAGAATACAACACATACATAATGGAATACTACTCAGCCCTAAGAAAAGGGAAGTTTGCCACATGGATGGATCTGGAGAGAATCATGATGAGTGATAGGGAGTCAGAGGGAGAGGGACAGACACAGAATGATCTCACGTGTGGAATCTAAAGAAACAAAGAGCAGAACTGGTCTGCATCCTTTAGAAGCAGACTGCTGGGTGAGAGGCAAATATGGAGTGGGGGGGCATTGGTGGAGGGATCAATGATGAAACACTGCATGCCTGAAATGAAATGAGTGACTTTGTAATTCAGGAGAGGAAGAGGGAGAGGGGAGGTCTTTAGTGGGAAGCTTTCCACTGGGTGGGTGTGGGAGAAGAGACCAGAGAACACTATGACAATGGTGAAGGAGAGTGGTCACTGGAGGAAGACAGGTTCTAAGAGGAGGTTAAAATGATATGCATGATCCTCTATCAGTGACAATACTGTAAAACACAACGTCTAAAAAAGGGGAGGGAAAGTGCTTGCTGTAGAGGCTGGAGGGAAACTGGTGACATTGGTGGGGGGAAGTGGACACTCGTCAAAGAACTGATACCAGTATATTATACACCTGAAACTCAATCAGGAATAATTTTGTAACTTTGTAAATTCACGGTGATTCAATTTTACGAAAATATGGAGCAGACTGATAGTACAGCGGGTAGGGCCTTTGGCTTGCACCTGGGTTCAATCGCAAACACCCCATCCCATGCCAAGCACCTCCAAGAGCAACTCCTGAGTGCAGAGCCAGGAGTAACACCTGCGGATCACTAGGTGTGAGCCCCGATTTTTCACTTAAAAAAAAAAAAAAAAGCCAAATTTATTTTTAGAATTTATAGCTAAAGCTTCGGTCTCTGTATTATTTACACATTAAATGATAGATTGTAATTCTCTGTTTCAGATATTAGTGTTTCTAGGAATTCATGTAACTTAATACTGTACTGCCAGATCAGTCAGTACATGTAACTAGTCATTGTAACTAGTAACATGTAAGTGCTGGAGCTATAGCAGTGGGTAGGGTGTTTGCCTTGCACGAGGCCGACCCAGGTTCGATTCCCAGCATCCCACATGGTCCCCTGAGCACCGCCAGGAGTGGTTCCTGAGTGCAGAGCCAGGAGTGACCCCTGTGCATCGCCAGGTGTGACCCAAAAAGAAAAGGAAAAAAAAAAAAACCAAAAAAACCTAGTGACATGAATCTAATAATTCATGTAACTTAATACTGTACTGACTGTCAGAGAGCAAACTCCAGACTGAAATGATTTATACTACACCCACCCAAATTCCATGAGAATGTCTCCAGCATATGGATCCCAAATATATACTCGTGTATCATAAGATGCAGTAGCCAGTAATGCTCCATCAGGAGAAAAGTCACAAGCTACAACATCATGGTGATGTCCTTCCAGTTTCCGTATCATAGTGTATTTATCCATATTCCAAAGAAAAACCTGCAATAAAAAGGCAAAATGTTATAGCTCCCTTCAGAGGCACAGAGGACAAAATGGCACATCTTAACTGAAACTCTTGCATTTAATTAAGATTACATTAAATTAAGCATCATAAATTATGGATAATTAAAATATGCTCAGTGTCACAGTCAGATTAAAATCAGTCTTTAAGTTAATTAAAGTAGACATGCAAACTCTATTTCAAATGCTTCTGTTAAATGTTAATTTAAAAATAAGCCTAAACATAAGAAGGCAGTGCAATTTAACCACCAAGTTATACTGAAATTCATTTATTCCCCAAAACTAATAACTAAAATATACAGAAATAAATAGGGTTAAAGTACTACAAACCCCCTTCTTTTCCTTTTTTTTTCCAGAAACTACCAAATTTTAAAAAAATATACAGACAGAAAACGTAAGGTTAACAAATTGTTACTCCATTGGCATCTCCCTTTGAGATAATCACTTGTTTACAATAGGCTTGGGTCACCAACGTGAGCCTAGGAAGAGAAACAGATACTGCAAGCAAAGAGAATTTTCACAGCCAAATGAAATTTCTTTGGCAAACATAAGGATGTTAAACCACATTACAAAATGAAATCACTAATTTAAGAAAATAATACAATTTAACATTTCTGTGAGTTAAGATTTGCCCATCTTATTTTTCCCAAACAGACCACAATAATAATTCATTTAAAGATAAAACATTAATGTTATTAAGGACAAGTTCACAAATAGTTTTAGTTTTTAAAGATCAGCAGTTAAACTGTGCAGAATTGTTCTAAATTTGACACTAATTTTTAATGTTAAATGTGTTCTTAAAGTTTAAAACAATCCTAAGACAATCGCCTTATGGAATAAAGCGATCCTTTGGACTACATTTTTTTTTTCTGCACAGACATAGTATCATTCCAAAGAAAAATACAAATTTTAAATTGGATAAAAGACTTAAAGTACCTACAGAATTCCAAAAAACAGCACAGAGAAACCATCGAAAGCCAATTACATTACATTACATTGGTTTCACGTGTCAGACTCCCAATTCCTTCCGATTGAAAGACCAATTTACTCAAGGAGTCATGCAGGTTTCAACTGTGGGTAATTATTTTAAAAAAGAAAAATAAGAAAGAAAGAAAAGCAGAAAGTGGACATCGACCAGCACCTGTGTACGTACAGTACACCTTGCAGCCGAATGCAAGGTTACTTCATCCTATGGTAAAGGTCGCCCCCAGCCCGGTAGCCAGAGATGCCACTCTTTCTGCCCAGCTAACACCATTGTGCGCCTGTGTGCGAGTGGTGCCAGCATAACCTCAATCACACCAATATTGCTGCCACCACCTGTGACAGGGAAAGCAAGAAGCATATGGAAAACACACAGCCTAAAATAACAATGTCAACATCTAGCTTTGTTCTTCTTATGACTTTTAAAGAAATAATCCTTTCTAAATTTCCAATATTTGCAACTAGCATTTTAACATACATTTTGTCTAAATAAATTACATTTTATCCAGTCATCCCACAAACCCCCTCCCCCATAACCCCCAAATTATTACGACTCTCACATATATTTGGTCTTCAACCATTGGCATAAATATCTGCAGCTAGTAGATCTCTATACAAAACTCAGAGCTGATAGACAACTAAGAGTTCTCTGATAAGTTGTGACCCTCTAAGAATCACTTTAGATTTAATCTGACTACAAGCACACTATGAAAAACAGAACATATCAAAATTCATCTAAAATTTACTTTAGAATATACAAATGCAATTTTTATTACTAGATTTTTTAATTACTCCCCCCCCCAGTTAAATGTCTAAGACCAGTTGACACCCAAAACTTTTAAAGCAGCAAAATGGACCCCAAACCTCCACCCCAAATAGAACAGAAAATAAGCAAGAGAATGTCTCAACACTTGGACTAAACCTCTTCTAAAGTACACAAACTTGCCTAACTCTGACAACAAATATTACATACTCTCTTATTTTACAAATCTCTAACTAAATACAACCCACTTTCTTACTTCACAATCAACAGTTGTATTTTTCAAATTTCCCTCATGCAAATTCTTCCCGATCATGAAATAAACAATTTAAGATATTCATGACACCGAGCGGGCTTAATCAGTTACTCAGATTTCAACGATTATGCACACATTATAATCCAATTCACAGTGAATGTACAAGAACTTTGACACGTACTGCTTTACTGGCTCCCACTGAACACAGCATAGAAGAGTCAGGAGAGAATGCACAGTTGTACACCCAGTTCTGATGGCCCCTCAATACTTTCATCATGTTTCCTGAACAAAGAAATATTTGTTAATCCCAGACTTCACTACAAATGAGCAACACTTCAAAATCAGAATCACTACCTTCTACACTCAGTCATTTACAACTGCGGTTGGCACACCCACCCTCAGTACCACAAGAATATGTGGCCCCTACAGAGGGTATGTACAAGGACAACTGAAAGAAAATGAGTGTGGAGCAAGGAATGCAGCTCCGTGGCAGATCACTCGTCTTGCATGTGTGGGTCTTGGGTTTGCTCCCTAATACCAAATAAATGATTGTGACCCCTGACAAGCACCAAAGGCCACTGCGCAAGCATAATCAAAGGTGAGAAAATGACTCTGTGCTGTGATCTCAGTACCATCAATAGAGGGAAGATTTTTGTTAAAATTATTGTAAACTCTTCTTACTAGAGGCTAAGAAGGGGTTGAAATGTTCATCTGCAAACCTCTTAAAACAAGATACTCTCTTGGGGGCTGGAGCGATAGCACAGCGAGTAGGGCGTTTGCCTTGCACGCGGCCGACCCAGGTTCAACTCACAGCCAGGAGTAATCCCTGTGTATCACTGGGTGTGACCCAAATAGCAAAAAAAAAAAAAAAAAAAAAAAAAAAAGCCAGACTACTTAGAGTAACTGCTGACTTCTCTGGTCACATTTATGGTTTTGTTTGACCTACTAAGGAAACAGATCAAAAGATTAGGCAGAGAAAAGAAACTTTGGCCATCTGTTGCTTTTGAAGTCAAATGTCCCGTAAGAGCCCAATACCTTCTCATCCAAGTAGTAAGTAATTATTTACCATAGTCTGGAAAAACATACCATCATCTTTTAGGTCCCACACTCTCAGAGTTTTATCTCTTGAAGCTGAGACAAGGATCAAGCTCCCATCTGGAGCAAAAGTTAAATCTCTGACCACATCACTATGATCCACCAAGTTAAGGAGGAGTTTTCCTAAAAAAGGAATGGAGAAGAGAAAAGGGGCAGAAACTTTTTTTTGGTGGGAGAGGGAATTAAAATATGGCTGCTCACCATTAAAAAAGAACAATGTTATATTTGGGCCCCTTAATTTTCTGACTTATGCAATCTAGTATTTACTATTTGTACTGCTTCATTTCTGGTCCTTTCTGGTAGGTCCTTCCTTTCCTGTGTCAGAAAGAGAGCTTCATGGGCTGAGCGTAAGCTGACAAAGCCCTGGTTCCTGGTTCAACCACGGTCCTGTATTTTCTCCTGACAATCCCATAAGCAACCCTAAGCACAGGGCTGATCGCAGCCCCTGAATACCCCTGGGTATGGTCCTAAACCAAAATATAACAAATGGATTTTCCCCCCAGGGAAATCTATTAGAATTTAAAGGGAAGCTAGATACACAGTATAGGAATTAAGGTGTTTGCTTTGCATATGGCCAATCTCAATTTGATCCCCAATACTGCATACGGTCTCAACACTTACAGGAGTAATACCCTGAAAAGACAGGAAAAAGGCCTAAACACAAAGCCAGGAGTGGCTTCAAACAGAAGTTTAAAAGGCAACAAAAACTTAAATGTAAGGGCTTACTCCTGGCTCTGTGCTCAGGGACCACTTCCTGGCAAGGGCTGGGGGTGGCAGGAATCAAGTTACTGACACAAACTATTTTAGGCAGTGACAGGTTTTTATTATTATTATTATTTATTTATATTTTGGGTCCCAGCAGTGCTCAGGGTTAATCCTAGCTCTATGGTTAAAGATCACTACTGTGTGTATTCAAGGGATCATTTGGTGCCAGGGATCACATTTGAGCATGCAAGTATAAAAGTTCCACCATTGAGGGGCCGGAGCAATAGCACAGCGGGTAGGGCGTTTGCCTTGCACGTGCCCAACCCGGGTTCGATCCCCAGCATCCCATATGGTCCCCCAAGCACTGCCAGGAGCAATTCCTGAGTGCAGAGCCAGGAGTAACCCCTGAGTATCGCTGGGTGTGACTCAAAAAGCAAAAAAATAAAAAAATAAATAAATAAATAAATAAAAGTTCCACCATTGAGCTACATTCCTAATCATAATAGATTTAATTGTCCAAGGAATATAACCTCTCAGTCTAGTTAAACTTTAGATAACAGGTCACCAAAGCCTCCAGAAGGTTAGATAATGATTGTTGAAAACCAGATTTACCTTGAAAGCCACCAAGCTATTAGTCATTGACTGAATAAAAATACAAAAAGGTCACCTAGACATTTGAGCCATAAATTACATTACTAATTCATGTGACAATTAAACATTCCTTTCCAGGTGTAATAGTCCCTCCAGGGGCTGGAGCAATAGCACAGCGGGTAGGGCGTTTGCCTTGCATGCGGCCAACCCAGGTTTGATTCCCTGCATCCAGTATGGTCCCCTGAGCACTGCCAGGAGCAATTCCTGAGTGCAGAGCCAGGAGTAACCCCTGTGCATCGAAGGATGTCACCCAAAAATCAGGGGAAAAAAAAGTCCCTCCAAAGCAACCAAAAACATGAATTCTGGTGGAATTCTGAGGGCTGGAGCAAAAGCACAGCAGGTAGGGTATTTGCTTGCATGTAGCCGACCTGGGTTCAATTCCCAGCATCCTAAATGGTTCCCTGAGCACTGCCAGGACTAATTCCTGAGTGCAAAGCCAGGAGTAACCCCTGTGCATTGCCGGGTTTGACCCAAAAAGCCAAAAAAATAAAAATCTATATTCCTGAATTAAGACTATAAATTTGAGCCAGAGAATTAGTATAGTTTGCATGCAGCCAACCTAGATTCCATCCCTGGTGCCACTTATGGTCCCTGAGCTCTACCAGTAGTAATCTCTAACTAAGCACAGAGCCAGGAATAAACCCTAAGCACCACCAAGTGTGGCCCAAAAATCAAATAAGTAAATAAAACTATAAAGTTAAAATGTTGGTCAGGCCAGAAACATTTGAATCACTGGCTTTTTCTTTTCAGTAAGCTCAAAATCCTCCAAGCAGGAGCTGGATCCCCAATGGTCCTCCCCCAACTCTGCAAATCATAAATTCTTGTGCCTACCTATGAGCAATGTTATGCATCAATGGGTAAAGCAATCAGGTTTGCTTAAAAGGTATGACTACATACCTGTATATGCATCCCATATTTTGATACGTCCATTGTTTAACCCTGTGGCAAGAAGTAGCTGATCTTGTCCAAATCTGAATCGATGCCATTCTATATTTACACAGCAGCTCTGTTTCTCTGGAACTGAAGATCCAAAAGCAAGACTCCAGACTATATCTCCACAGTCTATAACGTGTTCACAAAGCTTATTTTTCTGGCCACCATCACTATTTTGTCTTGACAATCTCAAACTGCTGGAATTAGTGATATTCTTGGTGCCATGCAAGAGACTGGAAAGGGGTATGAAAAGGGGCAGAAGGCAGATTAAAATCTATTTACTTTGGACTCCTGTGGATACTCAATAATGATGAATACTTGTTAATATAAACTCAGTATTATTCTAAGTGATAATGAACAATAACCACAGATTCCTACAGATGGCAAAGTTGCTCTTAGCGAAAGAGGGCATGACTGAATAAATTCAGATGAAAAGCAATTCTCAGTGACTGAGAAAGAGTAGGCTCAACAATAAAGCAATGTATAATTTATCAATTTATTTCAAAATTTTCCCCCAAATCACTATTATCAAGTAGGACTCTTTAAACATATTGGCAGGGAGTTTGTTCAAAGGGCTAGAGAACATGTTTGCATGCAGAAGCCCCTACATACCAAAAACCAAACGTACAAAAAAGGGAGTAAATAATCGTGTGTGTGTGTTGAGGAAGAGACCCAAGGTCTCATAAAGCAGGGTGTTCTGGTGACAACTGCCACATTCCCTGCTCTAATTTGCCTTAACACACAGAAAAACTTGACACAAATGTATCTGATAAAATGGCTTATAAAGTCAGACAATTCTTAACACAAACTTTTGATGCTTGCATTTACAACTGTCTTAGATACCAAAATATTTTGATTATTCCACAGAGGAAACAAGAGATAAGAAGGGTGGGGGAGAGACAAAATACAAACAAAAATTTCTTACAAGTTTTTTCGGCACTGGGACCACGGGACAAGTTTTACTGTACGATGTCCTTGTGACCAGGCAAAGTACGAACCATCTGGTGCGAAAGCAACAGTCCAATTTTCATGGCCACATTTCTTGTCAAAAGGAGCTGCTGGAGCTAAAAGTTCACCTATAGTACGTGATCTCACTGAAAGGAAAATAAAAAGAAAGCATCATTTGGAAACAATATAAACTAGAGATAAGTCATGCTATTTTAGGGGGGCAGGAGGGAGGTTCCCTTTCTGTGCAAACAATGTATAGAGTTCTGCTCTCTATGGTGGAGGGGAACTCTATACATAAAGACCCCTTAATGACAAAGCTATCTTCAAGTTTTGTCAAGTAACTTACCTAGAACTTCCCAAGGAGTTTTAGAACATTTCAAAGAAAACTGGACAGATGACAATGAAAGGGAACAATCAGGTTTAGCAATTGCTGAACTCCTGGCTTTTACACTGCCTTGGAATTTCAAATTACTAACACTCAAAATGATAAAGGTCTATTACTTTGCAAACAATATACTACCCAAAACACTTGGTAGCCTACAACAAATCATAAGTCACTTCCATGCCAAATTTACTCAATAATACCTAAACCATTAAAAAATATATTACATAGGGGGCTGGAGCAATAACACAGCGGGTAGGGCGTTTGCCTTGCACGCGGCCGACCCGGGTTCGATCCCCGGCATCCCATATGGTCCCCCAAGCACCGCCAGGAGTAATTCCTGAGTGTAAAGCCAGGAGTAACCCCTGAGCATCCCTGGGTTGTGACCCAAAAAGCAAAAAACAAATATACATATATATATATATATATATTACATAAACTCAAAGGAAAGCACTATCAAACCAGAATATCTTTAATATCTTCATTTTTTTCTGAAGCCAAAGTCACAAAAATCATAAGAACCTTCAGAACAAGAGATTTAAAGTTTACTTAGTCCAATTCCCCAAGCAATTTTTTTTTTTGGCTTTTTGGGTCACACCTGATGATGCACAAGGGTTATTCCTGGCTCATGCACTCAGGAATTAACTCCTGGGTGATGCTCAGGGGACCATATGGGATGCTGGGAATCAAACCCAGGTCGGCCTCATGCAAGGCAAACGCCCTCCCCGCTGTGCTATTGCTCCAGTCCCCCGAACAATGTTTTAAGTTCCATTGTATTTATGATTCTCAAAAGCCTTTAAACATCTTCTACTAGCTACAAACTGTTGCAAATCAGATGTATAACAGGTGCTAATGAGTAGAAAAGCCAGTCCAATTTTCATGGCTTTTCCTTGCCCAAGTGATCGATTCATTAAGAGAACTAGTCTTAAAGAAAAAGAAATGTTTAGACATTTTTGATGCTCATAGTAAGGTGTATATAGGTTTATGTATTTGAGATTATCAGAAATATTCATCTAATGACTCAAAACCTTCCCTCCTGGACCGAGAAACTGCTTTATCTGCTGGGCTCATGTTTCACATGCAGGAGGTCCAGGTCTGCTCCCCAAATCCCTGCTCCACATGGTCCCCTGAGCACTCCCAGGGTTCTACCCTGAGCAGAACTGGTTTGTGTACCCCTCTCACCAGCACCCAGCACATCTTCCTCCTTGCCAGCTACCCACTCAGCCCTAGATTCTAGCCTTCTAAGCCTAATCTTGCTGTCACAAGACATTTATATACTAAGAATAGTAATGCTATCAACATCTCCCCTCCCCAAGATCTCTGGTCCTTTTGATCTTTCCTGATATTATACTGTTTTAATCCCAGCCCTTATTTTTTCCTTTTTGAGTCACACCCAGCAATGCAAAGGGGTTACTCCTGGCGGTGCTCTGGGAACCATATGGGATTCTGGGAATTGAACCCAGGTCAGCCGTGTGCAAGGCAAACGCCCTACCTGCTGTGCTATTGCTCCAGCCCCCCAGCCCTCTTTCTGTTTTTTTTTGAGCCACACCCAGGAGGGCTACTCCCAGCTCTGCTGATGGACCTTGCAGAGTTGGATTGGGGCCCCCCCTCCCACCCTCAAGCATGTTCGTTCTGCAGGCACTTGGCTCACTGAGCTACCTCTCCAGCTCCTCATTTCCATACTTTTCTGGAAAACTCACTATGAATGGCACTCTTAAAAACCTAAGCACAAGATTATAAAGCAGTGCCTTGGAAAAAAAATGTTTATGTTAACCTTAATTTATGGATTACCTGCAACTCCTTAACATCCTAGGTGCATGATTTAATGACCTTTTGTAAAGGAAAGACTGCCTGTGGGGGAGGGGGGGAATAAGTCATGAGATGATCCCACAACATCTATGTAGAGCTAACACCATCTGAGTCACTAAACCAAGCAAACCAGATGGGGTTCTTTCGTCACATTCCGAGCAAGGAGCCTCTTTGAGGAGTGCCTTGTGAAAGAGAACAGAAGCTCAAAGGAGTTGAGCTGCCTCTCCCTCAGAGATCTCTTTAACCATTCATGGAATCTCTCTCTGGCAAATAACCAAGAAAAGGAAAAGGAAAGTCTTACTGACAGATACAAAGTTATACAAATCAGTTAACTCTGTATCCAAATGCCACTTTAAAAGAAACAAAGAAACATCATTAGGAAGCTTTTAGAGTTGGATATGTAACTCATTGGTAAAGTGTGTTCTTTGCCTGTGAGGTTCTGGACTACCCACTCAACCAAAAAGTACATATATTAAATGTACATAATATCTAGGAAAATAAAAAATTGAACAAAGGTTACTCAGAAAAATTTTTGGTTTTGGGGCCATATTTGGCAGTGTTAGGACTTACTTCTGGCTCTTCATTCAGGGGTTACTCCTGTGGTACTTGGGGGGCCATATTGGGTTCCAGGGATGGAACCCAAGTTGTCTGCGTGCAAGGCAAATACCCTATCCACTGTACTATCCCCTCAGCCTCTCAGAGGATGCTTTCAGCTTATGCAGGTATTATTTTCCCACAGGGCTGGACATCAAGTACAGCAAGCAGGTAGGGCACTTGCCTTGTACATGGCCAACCGGGGTTGGATCACCAGCACCCTATGTGGTTCCCCTGAGCACAGCCAGGAGTGATTCCTTGCAGAGTCAGGAGTAACCCCTAAGCACTGCTGGGTGTGGTGCAAAAACAAAACAAATAAAATTTATTCAAATGAAGTGAACCACAGAGAAATTAAAAGGAGGTCACTCATATGCGAAGATTATAGAGGGGAAAAGCCCCACTGAACAAGAACTTTTGAGTTCTACATTCAACTTCTGGTATTTGTAGCCTGAAAATATCACTAAAATTGAACTAGAAAAAATTTGTTGTATGTTATAGTTATTTATGAAAATTCACCAATATACTGAAAGGACAGGGTGTTTTGGCTTCTTCAGTTCCCCCCTTTCTCTAGGAACACCACCCTCATGTACCTGGTATTGTTATTGTTTCTTGCTTTGGGACCACACCAGGTGATGCTCAGGGATTATTCCTGACTCTGCACTGAGGAATCACTCCTGGGCAGCCAGGAAGAGGGGCGATTCAGGACGCTGAAGATAGAAACTGGATGGGCTGCATCATGCAGGTCAAGCACCATTGTACTATCTATCCAGCCTTCTCCTGTTATTTAGTAAAGGCCTAGTTATTCAAACAGGACAAGCAGGCTTCTGAGCACTGAATTCTCCTTCACGGTTTGGTTTTGTCCTCCCTTCTATTTTTTCCCTGGTGCTGGGGATCAAGCCTCCGGACTCATATAAGCAAAGTAAGTGCTCCAATGAGTTACACCTGGCTGGAAAAAAAAAATTTCTTAAAAAGTGGAGGATTGGGGCTAGAGCAGGTAGGATGTTTGCCTTGCCTGCCGCTGGCCCAGGTTCAATTCCCAGCATCCCATATGGTCCCCTGAACTTCACCAAGAAATGAACCCTGAGCACAAAGCAGTGTTAAAGCCTTGAGTACAGTCCAATGTGTTCCACTTTAAAAAAAAAAAAAAAAGAGGGTCTTTGGGCACTTTGGCAGTGATGAAGGTGCCTTGCATATCAAACCTAGTCTTATAACAATGTTACCTAAACTACAGTATTTTTTAAGTTTTAATAAGGGCTGGAGAGAGAGCATAGCGGGTAGGGTTATTTGCCTTGCACGCGGCCCACCCGGGTTCGATTCCCAGCATTCCATGCGGTCCCCTGAGCACCGCCAGGAGTAATTCCTGAGAATTACTCAGAGCAGAGCCAGGAGTAACCCCTGAGCATCGCCAGGTGTAACCCAAACGCCCCCCCCAAAAAAAAGCTTTAAAAAGAAAAAATGAGTAAATTTAGGGGCGGTAAACTAGCTCAAAGAGACGAAGAGAAGACTCCCAAGGCAGGAGGTCCGGTTCTCTTACCAGCTTAGTATAGTTCACCGACCCGGAGCACTGAGCGGAGTATCCCTGAGCACCTGGGCTTGTAGTTTTCCAACCCCAAAAAGTGTCAATAGTGTCTTCCGGGGCCGGAGAGAGAGAGACGGTACAGGGGCTAAGGTACTTGCCTTGCAAGCGGCGGACCCTGGTTCGATGCTCAACACCACATAAGGTCCCCCGAGTTCACCTGCCCCGATCTGAGTGCAGAGCCAGAAGTGAAGCCCTGACACTGGTGAAGGGATGGTGTTTGAATAATGTATAACTGAGACATAAACCTGAGAACTTTGTAACTTTGCACAAGGTGATAAAATAAGAATAAATAAATAAAAATTAAAAAAAAAAGTGAAGCCCTGAGTACCGCTGGGCGTAGCCCCCCCCAAAACCCCTCCGACCCCCCCTCCCCCGCCCCGCGCCAATATGCACCTTCTAATGCATGGTTTCAGGTCCAGTGTCACTAATCCTAAATCGATGCGCAGTGCGCGGCACAACCAAACCACCCCCCCACCAGACTCCAGTAGCTGTAGCAGGGCGAGGTGCTTCCCACCACGCCCCGCCAGCCCAGCCCGCTCCTCCCGGGCGCTCTGCGTTAGAAAGATAAACTGCTCTGCGTCTCCGCCCCCGTCCCATTAATTTTTTTTTTTTTTAGAAAAAAAGACTTCTTAACGGGCCGTGGGCCCCAAGGCCCCTTAAAAGCCCTGGAGGTGCTCTCGAGGACCCCGTTCTTTCTTGGAATTGCCTGGCCCGCCCCGGCGTTCCCCACCGTCGGCTCGGAGCGCACGAGAAGCCGGGCTGCGCGCCCCCCGCCCCGCGCCCCCCGCCCACGGCGGCCGGGTGCGGGACGGCGCCCCGGGGCTCCCCGCCGGCCGCTTCCTCCTCCCCGGGCGCCGCCCGGCCCCCCGCAGCCGCGCGCCCCCGGCCTCACCGATCTCTTTCTCGTTGACCCTCGGGGGAAAGCTGGCCATCTATGGGGCACCGTCTAAGTCCCGGGGAGCACGACGCGGACGCCAAGACCGAGAGAAGCGGGCGAGGAGCGCCGAGGGGCGTGACGCGGGGCTGGGTCCCTCCCGGGGCCCGGGATGGAAGGGCGGGGCGGGGGCGGTCGCTGCGGCTGCTGCTCGCCTGGCCCGCGCGGAAGCGGCGCGCCAACGCTCTGGGGACCCGGCTGCCGAGCCCCGCACAGACAATAGACCCTGCGTGCCCCCCGCCTTGCGCCTGCGGAGCCACCAAGCGCCTGCGACGCGGTCGACGGCAAACGAGACACTGGAGACAAAATGGCGGGCGCCCCGGGTACTAGCCGGGCGGGGCGTGGTCTGGTGACGTCACGTAGCCCCGCCCCCGGCGCGCGGGACGTGCCGGGCCGGGCGAGCGCGGGCGTGGTCGGTCCGGGGGGCGCCTAGCGGGGGGACGAGCTGGCGGCGGGGGGCGGGGGCGGCTGGGGGCGAGGGTGGGGGTGGGGGCCCGGCGTGCTATTTCCGAGTGGAAGGGCCTTTGAGGACGCTAGCAGAATGGTCCAAAGCCCTGTTAGCCCACAGCTCAGAGATGGAGTGGCATGGAACGTGGCGGAACCGAAAAGGAACACAAAAAGCCGTTCCAGACGGCGACTCGGCCTGGCCCCCTCCCCCCAAGCCCCGCGGGCCGGCGCCCTGGAGGTGGCGCTCCTCGGGGGCGGGGAGGGCGGGGGGGACGGGACCGGCATGAACATCCCTCTGCCCGGCACGTCTGGCCACGACGGTTCCGGAACGAGGCTTTGGGCAGCGTGGAGGTGACCGTCGTGAGAAATCGGGAGACCCGGGCATGATGGCGCCCACCCCAGCCCGCGACCCCCCGGAGCTGCCTTTGTCCCCGCCGCGCCCTGCCCGCCAGGGCCCCCTCGGGGCAGCGGCGGGGCGGACGGTCCGCCGAGTCCTGTCCAGGTGCAGGCAGGCGCGGACTCAGTTCAGAAGCTGCCCTTCTGTCTTACGCACAGGGTGCGGAGTCTGGGGGGCCGCTAGCTCCGGGCTGAGAATCCCAGCCCCCCGGAAGCCAGAGCCTTCCCTAATTACAAATGACTTATTTGCATTTTAATGGGCCCTTTTGTGGACCTTGTTCCACAGGAGGCGGTGCCGAGACGGGGAATTTCAAATATGCGGCAGATACTGGTGGGAGGGGGAGGTGCTCCGCCGAACTCTGCGCCCTCTCAAGTGACAATGTGTAGGGCTGGTCGACTTGTCTTTTTCTTTGCTCCATCATTTCTACCGATAGAAAAAATGTTTTGTAGTAAAATATAAAAAGCCACCTCCCCTCGGCTTTGTAAGAATCAATTTATTACATTGAGTCAGCCAACATATTTCTTGAGGTTTTTCTCAGTGTCAAATATTAAAGCTAATTTCTGAATATTTACAGTAGAACAAAGGGAAAAAAAATAATCCGGACTGGTAACTAAAAAACTAACATATCGCGGCTGGATATGTTGGTCGTTTGCCTCGCACGCGGCCGACCCGGTTTCGGTTCCAGCATCCCATGTGGTCCCCTGAGCACTGCCAGGGGTAATTCCTGAGTGCAGAGCCCGGAGTGACCCCTGTGCATCGCTGGGTGTGACCCAAAAAGAAAAAAAAAAAAAAAACTAACATATCTAATCTCCAGCCCCATGTATGGTCCCAGAGCCCGCCAGGAGTAATCCCCGAGTGCACCAGAAGCAAGCCCTGAACAACCGTTGGCTGTGCTCCCACCCCTCCACCAGTACCCCCAAATGCGTTCCTAGGGGCCTGAGCGGTGGTAAGGACGGCAGGGCACTTGCTTTGTAACCGGATTTGATTTCTGGCACCTTTGATTTCTGGCACCTCGCGGGGTTTGATCCCAGGCACTCAGTATGGTCCCCCGAGTCAGGAGAAAGCCCTCAGCACCACTGGGTGTGGTTCAAAAACCAAACAACAAACAGCTTATCAGTTCCTGCTAGTTCTTTTGAGGGGATGTGGGGAGGAGGAGTTGAACCACACCTGGCAATGCTCGGGTCTAGTCCTGGCTTGGTGCTCAGAGATCTTGCCTGGCAGAGCTTGGGACCAATATGTGGGACCAATGACTGAACTCGGGTCTCTGGGTGCAAGGCAAGTGCTTTATCCACTGGACTTTCTCACCGGCCACCTGCTAATTCTTTTAACCAGCTGCTATTACCTGTGTTTCATTGTGCTATTTTATACAAATTCATGGAAAATATTAATGCTTTGGTGTCTTCTTAGTTTTTGTTTGGGAACCACACCCTCCTGTACCTGGGGCTTTGGGATGGCTCTCGGTGGTGTTCAGAGGACTATGCAGTGCCAAAGGTAAAATTTACTCCCAACCCCTAGTACGCAAAGACTATTGAGCTCCTCAGAGACTGTTCAGCCTGCTGATTGTCTGGCTCACTTCTCAGCTGCCTTTTAATTATTTGAGTGACTTTTTAATATGTGTGTGTGTGTGTGTGTGTGTGTGTGTGTGTGTACCTGAGGTGTTCAGGTGCTGTTTCTCTTATAATTTGGGGAATTTTGCATAGAATTCCCACCTCCAGCATACAAAACTTGTACTCCCCAACCGTGTGCAAGGCAACACCTAACCTGGGTTCAATTCCTGGCATCCCATATCGTCCCCTGAGCCCTGCCAGAAGAATTCCCTGAGTGTAGAGCCAGGAGTAACCCCTGACCCTGAGCAATGCTGGTTGTACTGCTCTCAAAAAAAAAAAAAAAAAAAAAAAGATCAAAACTCATACTCCAGCCAGTTGAGCTATCTCTCCAGCCCAACTAGGTGACATTTTTTTAAGCAGTATTTTTAAATTTCTCATTTGTTTTGTTTGGTGTCCATACCCAGGCTTCCTCCTAGCTCAGAGACTATATGTGATGCCAAAATAGAACCTGGGTCAGCTGTGTGCAAGACAAGTGCCTTAGCCTCTATACCATCTCTTGAACACTCCCCACCCCATATTTATATTTTAACATCAAATCTGAAGACCGTCTTATTCCTTATGGCTCTCCTTAAGCTGTGGCTCTTCAGAGCTCTCTCCTTGGCCCATCGCTTTCTGCTGTTGTGTTCTCCTCGGGTTAAGGCAATCTCTCGGGGCTGGAGTGATAGCACAATGGGTAGGGCATTTGCCTTGCACGCGGCCGACCCGGATTCAAATCCCAGCATCCCATATGGTCCCCTGAGCACCGCCAGGGGTAATTCCTGAGAGCATGAGCCAGGAATGACCCCTGTGCATTGCCGGGTGTGACCCAAAAAGAAAAAAAAAAAAAGGCAATCTCTCCTCTGGGCTTTACCACCGAACAGATCTATGTGAAGATTCTCAAGTCCTGACCTGACTTTTGTCTTGAGCTTAAAATGTACATATTTGAATACTTGCATTAAGGCATAACATGTCAAAACTCAACATACCATCTCTCCCATTCTCCTTGCATATTTTCCCTACTCCAGCAAGCATGTCTACCTCATCACCTAAGTCAGAGCCAGAGACTTCTTTTGTCTATTTGTTTGTTTGAGGGCCACACCCAGAGATGCTCAAGGCTTACTCCCTGCCTTTGTGCTCAAGATCACTCCTGTTGGGGAGCAAAGACTGTATGGGGTGACAGGAATTGAATCTGGTTGACCATGTATAATGCAACTGCCTGTAAAAAACTAAGGCACGCCGAAAGAGCGTGCGCACTTGTGGGCTCTTTGGGCAGCTGTCTCACCACCCACGTTCAGTGCTCTGGAACCACGGTGTATGGGCTGAATCAGGACGGCTGTTGGTCAAGGACAGGCGAAGGAAGAACGAGGACCAAGCTGGTTGCTGATTAGTTACCATTTATTCAATCTTCCATCTTTCTTCTCTCCCTCACTCCTACCTTCGTCCTCTCTTGTCCTCTCTCTGGATCTCTGGATCTATCACAGCACTGGATTCTCCTGTCTCTCTCCTCCCTTTTTTCTCTCTCCCCCTTGTCCCTAGGCTACACAGCCAGGTAGCAAAATCAACATAAGAAAGCGCTTCCTGGGGCTGGAGCTATAGCACAGCGGGTAGGGCGTTTGCCTTGCATGTTGGTCAACCCGGGTTCAATTCCTAGCATCCCATATGGTCCCCTGAGCACCGGCAGAAGTAATTCCTGAGTGCAGAGCCAGGAGTAATCCCTGTGCATTGCCAGGTGTGACCCAAAAAAGAAAAAAAAAAAAAGCCCTTCCTGAGGGCTGTCAGGTTCAAAGGCAATACTACCTAAGGGCATTCCAAAGTCCTTCCCCACTGTCAGCAGGCAAAATACCTCTTAAGATTTTTCTCCTTTCCTTAGTCCAAGAACTTATTCACATCTTAATACTAGTTATTTTTGTATGGACATAGCAAGAGATACATTGAGGCTTGCAAGGCAGCTCTCCTGGCAACATCTTGCCACAGATTTAGACTACAGCACTCAGGCCAGATTAGTCATTCCTAACCCTAGCAGGGTCCAAATCTAGGTATCACTGTTTGGATCATGACAGCATTTGTCCATGACCAAGCTCTTAACTTACAGTTAAAAACATTAGGCACTTTGGGGGGCCGGAGCGATAGCACAGCAGGTAGGGCGTTTGCTTTGCACGCGGCCGACCCGGGTTCGATCCCCGGCATCCCATATGGTCCCCCAAGCACTGCCAGGAGCAATTCCTGAGTGCAAAGCCAGGAGTAACCCCTGAGCATCGCTGGGTGTGACCCAAAAAGCAAAAAAAAAAAAAAAAAAAACATTAGGCACTTTGGCCAGGCCCATCTCGATGCCAGGGTAGCACATAACTCACCGCTTCCTCTGGGTCCGTCCTGTCCCTCATCTGGACCCTGCTTTTGGGGGTGCTAGGAAGTAAAGGCAGCTGAAGCTTAGGTCCAGAGAACAGATGCCCAGGAGGAAAATATGTAGAGTCAAATGACTCCCAGGTTACAAAAGCATAGCACTTGCAAAGTCTTCCTGTGTCCTTACAAAAAGGACATTGCTCTGAATAAACTATGCAAAGGACTCAAGGAGAAGAGAAAAACAATATTTACAAGTCAACAGAACACTAAGAAAGAAGCTACAAATAAATACAGAGGAATGGGAGCACTGTGATGGGAGTAACCCAATAAACCTAAACTATCTGAGGATATGTTATCCTATCCCTGGTACTCTCTGGCGCCTGAACAACAGGGATTTGAAGCCCACTACCACCACCAGAAAGACAAAGTCATTATTCCCATGTGTGCTTAAATCTCAAAAATGAGGAAGTTTGCCAACATTTTTTTTTTACTCCGTTGGCAAAGACCAAATAAGGAAAGTTGATTAGAACTTGGAAAACCTGCTTTGTTTAAGCAGTTGGAGAGCTTTGCTAGTTCGGTTTGTTTTTTTTTTTTTTTTGCTTGGGGACCTTTCTGCTATTGTTATTATTGCCATATATCCCCCAGGCTAAGCCTCAAGTGAAGTCTAAGAATTGATCCAAAGTTAATCAGCATTTGAGCAGGAGTTTCAAATCCTGAGACTTGAATCCTGAGTTAAGAAAGGCCTTCTAGGGGCTGGAGCAATAGCATGGCAGGTAGGGCATTTGCCTTGCACGCGGCCGACCCAGGTTCGATTCCCAGCATCCCATATGGTCCCCTGAACACCGCCAGGGGTAATTCCTGAGTGCAGAACCAGGAGTAACCCTTGAGCATCACCGGGTGTGATGCAAAAAAAGAGAAAAAAAAAGGCTTCTAAGTCAAAGAGCATGAAATTTATTTAGGACTTAGCTGGACAAAGATAATTTGTGCAATAACAGTAACAGATACCTATTTAATTGTAGGACTACTTATTTATTTGGGAGGCCACATCAGGCAATGCTCAGGGTTCACTCCTGACAATGCTAGGGGACTATAAGTAGTGGCTGGAATAGAATCTGGGTCAGCACAGAGCCTTACCAGCAGAACTATCTCTCTAGCCCCTTGGAGGGCATACTTACAAAATAACAGCCCACAGGGAAATTCTGGAGAGAGGTTTGGCCCCCTTTGGGTAATACAATGGAGGACAACTCAACACATTTACTGTTGTCTTTCACTATCTCTTTTGTGAAAGAGATTTCACCTCTTTTAGGTGAGGTTTCATATGGCAGTGTGATATGAGTAAGAGAATAGTACAAAGATAAATTTGATCTTACTTGCAACAATGCCTCACAAATGAGGGAAAATGGGGCAGGATCATAGTACAGTGGCTAGAATGTTCTACTTGCATAAGACCAACCCAGATTTAATCCTAGGCACCCCATAAAGTCCCCTGAGCATGCCATAAATAAGCTCCTAAAATCACACAAAAGGGGAAAACGTCAAAGTGGCAGATGTGTATGATATCTATGTCTGAGTCAGAATGCTCCTGGCAGGGGTCAAAGTGATAGAACAGTGGGTAGGATGCTTTGCACCTTGCACACTGCCTATCTGGTTTTGATCCCCACCATCCCATATGGTCCCCCAAGCACAGCCAGGAGTAATTCCTGAGTGCAGAGCCAGGAGTAATTCTTAACCAACACCATGCGTGGCCCAAAAACCAAAAAAAGATTGTGCCTGGCAGCTCAGGAAATCCTCTGCTCTCTACCTAGATGAGAGCTGGCAGCCTCCTCCTTCAATGCTCTAGAGCAGCATTCTTTAACCATGAGAGAGTGGTGCATGAAGCAATGCCAATCCACTGGTGGAGAGAGTTGAAAGCCATTAGTCACCCTTCTCCTTGCTTATAGCTGCCAGGCCTATCTGTGCACCTGTGTACCGGCCTGGTACTGGTCTGCAGTCAGTATGAAAAAGCTAAACGTATTCGCTGCCCTATACATAGATCCCTTCTGGAACCTAGCCCTCCTCCGTACCTCTGCTTTGCCCAAATCCTGAGCCTTCACAGGCAGACTGCGTCCTTAACTCAACCCATGACCTTCAGGAGTGATCTGAATAAAATGGAAATTTCCATGCTATGAAGGTAATTTTCCTCCTGTTAAGTTCTTTCCCTTTGCACATCTATTTTTTCTGGATGTTTCTGCTGTTCATCACTCAATGGAGATTATGAGGGGAAAGAAAATTATCCTTCATGGCACAAAACTAAAGGGTTTCTCTTACTTGCCTTCCCTCATCATCTTCTTGTTTACTGTCCAGGAAATGCTTCTAGAGTTTTACCATTTTCAGCTGCTTAGCATTTGGTCAGCCTTGGAAATCAGCTGTTTTTTTCCCACAGGGTGAAGAGCCAAGGCATGGCCTAGAATTGAAGTCTTTTTTCTTTTCTTTTCTTTTTTTTTTTTTTTTTGCTTTTTGGGTCACACCCAGCAGTGCACAGGAGTTACTCCTGGCTCTGCACTCAGGAATTACTCCTGGCGGTGCTGGGAGACCGTATGGGATGCTGGGAATCGAATCTGGGTTGGCCGTGTGCAAGGCAAACACCCTACCCACTGTGCTATCACTCCAGCCCCAAGAATTGAAGTCTTTTTTCCCAGGGGATGGAGTACTGTGTTATGTTAGCTCTGTGCTCAGGTTACTGAGTGCTTAAGACTGAGTACTTTTGGGGCTGGAGCGATAGCACAGCAAGTAGGACATTTGCCTTGCACGTGGCCAACCCAGGTCCAATTCCCAGCATCCCATATGGTCCCCCAAGCACCACCAGGAGTAATTCCTGAGTGCAGAGCCAGGAATAACCCCTGAGCATAGCTGGGTGTGGGCCCCCCCCAAAAAAAAGACTGAGTATTTTTTTCCCAGAGAGTACTGTGGATCGCTTTCATGGCATCTCCTCTGAGTTTCTTGTGTAATAGATTCAAACACAAGATCTCCCTTAACGGACTGAAGAGAGAGGTAGGGTGTGTGTGTGTGTGTGTGTGTGTGTGTGTGTGTGTGTGTGTGTGTGTGTGTGTGTGTGTGGTGTGTCTGGGTGTATCTGGGTATGTCTGTGTGTCTGTGTGTCTGCACACAGGGGGTGGGAGGCACTAGAATTGCATGCACCCAACCAGGATCCTATGCCCAACACCATGGGTATGACCCAAAGACCAAAACCAAAGCCCCTGAAAAAGGTCTATCTACTGAGCCTTTCCTTGGCATTGTGTTTTGTTTTGCTTTGTTTTGATTCTCAATTTTCAATTAACTCCCTAAGAATTTAATTATCAGGCTGGAGCAATAGCACAGCAGGTAGGGCGTTTGCCTTGCATGCAGCTGACCCAGGTTCGATTCCCAGCATCCCATATGGTCCCCTGAGCACTGCCAGGAGTGACTCCTGAATGCAGAGTCAGGAGTAACCCCTGAGCATCACTGGGTGTCACCCAAAAAGCAAAAAAAAAAAAAATTAATTATCCTTAGCCCCAAGTTCATGAGAAGTCACTCAATGTTTATTTATCAAATATTACTGGGTTGCAGTCAGTGATAGTACAATGTGCAAGACACTTGCCTTGTACTCAGCCAACCCCAGTTTTATCCCCGTCACCAAAAAAAGGACCTCTGAGCCCTGCCCAGAGTGATCCTAGAGCACAGAGCCAGGAATAAGCTCTGAGCGTCACTAGGTGTGCCTCCCAAACTATGTATGTGTATATTACTAGATGTGAACTAACTACTAAGCTAATTTCAGGAAGGCATGCAATGCCTAGGAATGAACCAGGCCCCAAAAATGCCAGGCCTGCCTTTGAGTCATCTCCCTGTCCTAACTCTCTTATTTTTATTTTTATTTTAGAGTCATACCCAATATTGCTCTGGATCTACTCTTAGCTTAGAAGTCATTCCCTGGCAGTGCTCAGAGAAGCATGCAATGCTGGCATTGACCCCAGGTGTCTACCATGCCAAGCAAAGAATACTCTCTTTCCTGATTCTCTCTCCTTTCATTTTGGTGGGGTGAGAAATACCTGGTAGTGATGAAGGTTACTCCTAGCCTGTGCTCAAGGGTCACTCCTGGCAGTGCTTAAGAGACCCTATGGAGCTAGGATCGATCCCTGGTCTCTACACACAAGGCTGCATTCCAGCCCTGTGAATTATATTCTACCCCTTACTCTCTTTCTAGTTATTTATGGGGGGGGGGGGGGGTTGTGGGAAGAGCTGTTCCACACCCAATAGTGCTTAGAGGCTGTTACTAGCTCTGTGCTCAGGGATCACTCCTGGTGGGCTCAAAACACCATATGACGTGCCAAGCCTGTTTGGCCGTGTGCAAGGCCTGTTGTTTGGCCGTGTGAAAGGCAATTGCCTTACCCTCTGCACTGTTGCTTGGATTCCCTCCATTTCCCGCCCACACACCTTGTTTTGGGGCCATGTATGGTGGTGTTGGGGTTTACTCCTGGTTCTGTGCTCAGGGATCACTACTGAAGGACTTGAAAGACCATCTAGGGTACTGGGGATCTAACCCAGGTCTGCTGAGGGCAAGGCAAACTCCCTACCTGTTGTGCTATCTCTCAGCCCCCGCCTCCTATTCTCTTTTGAAAGCAAGAAATAGTTAGTATTAGAGATTTAGGATGAGAATTTCTTTTTTTTTTTTTTTTTTTTTTTTTGCTTTTTGGGTCACACCCGGCGATGCACAGGGGTTGCTCCTGGCTCTGCACTCAGGAATTACTCCTGGCGGTGCTCAGGGGACCATATGGGATACTGGGAATCGAACCGGGGGGGGGGGGGTCGGCCGCGTGCAAGGCAAACGCCCTACCCGCTGTGCTATTGCTCCAGCCCCAGGATGAGAATTTCTTTTTTGTTATTATATATTAGTGCTCAGGGCCTATTCCTAGCTCTGTGCTTAGGGGTCATTCTTGAAACTGCTGAGGGTTGAACCAGGGTCAACTACATGCAGTGCAAGCACCTTAACCACTGTGCTACCTCTCCTGTCCCTAAAATAGAATTTTTTTGGGGGGATGGGCGGGAGTAGGTCATATGACTGTGGTCAGGGCTTACTCCTGTCACTGTGCTCAGGGATCACTCCTGGTAGTGCTCAGGGAACCACATGTAGTTCTGGGGATTGAGTTTAGTTTGACACACACAAGGCATATACCTCTATTGCTGTACTATCTCTCTGACCCTAAAATAAGAATTTATTTTTTCAAAAACATTTTTTTCTTTTTTCTTTTTATTGAATCATGTTAAGATATACAGTTACAGAGTTGTTCAATATCAAGTCTCAGTCATACAATGTTTCAATACCCGTCCCTTCACCAGTGCACATAAAGTGAGAGTTCTTGATGACACCAAAGACAATTAAAAAAAAATAACTTCTGTGCATTTACATCCTTTTATACTACAGCCAATTCTCACATTAAAGTTGTTTTTTTAGGGGCTCAAGAGCTAGTATAGAGCTAATGTGCTTGCCTTGCACTTGACCAATGTCAGTTTAATCCCAATCTGGCAGTGCATATGGTCCCTAGCATCAGGAGGGACCCCTGAGCCCAAAGCCAAGAATGAGCTCTGAGCACTCCCAGCTGTGCCCCCCAAAAGCCTCCCAAAATAAAAAATTAATTTTGTTTAATTTTGTATACCATCAGCAATCACACTCCACCATTGAAATATCACTTCATTTAATAACAGCATTTACCAAAATGTGTGTTAACTCTGCACCTTAATTCTTTAAATTCTTTAGTAATTGTATTTCATAAATATTATTTGGGGGCTGGAGAGATAGCACAGCGGGTAGGGTGTTTGCCTTGCACGCGACCAACCCGGATTTGATTCCCAGCATCCCATATGGTCCCCCGAGCACTGCCAGGAGTAATTCCTGAGTGCAGAGCCAGGAGTAACCTCTGAGCATTGTCGGGTGTGACCCAAAAAGCGGGGGGGGGGGGGGGGGGGAGTTATGTGGCTCTTTTCTGGGTGGGGGACTGGGTCACACCTACTGGTGCTAAGGGACTATTCCTGGTTTTGAGCTCAGAATCGACCCTGGTGGTACTGGAGAGACATATGCAGTGCCAGAGATTAAACCAGTCAGCCCCATGCAAGGCAAGTACCTTAACCCCTGTACTGTCTCTTGAGCCTCTGTTATTTGGCTCTTATCCATGATAAACCTAAGTTTTTTTTTGTTTTGTTAGTTTTGACTTTGGTTTGGGTTTTGGGGCCACACCTGGACAGCAAACACCCTACCGACTATACTATCTCCCTCAAACTTTAAGAGCATAGTTATTTCTTCATCTGTGTGAGGATTCCACAAAGATCAGCAGGACACAGCCAAGGGCAAAAAACCCTACGAGCTCACATTCCCCATCAGGGTGGGCCCACCTTCCTCCTGGGGGTGACACCTGCGGCTCTAGGTGGGTGTGTTCTGTGACTCACCTTAAGCCATTCTGGCTAGATAGGACTAATCTTTTTTCTTTTTCTTTACATTTTTGTTTTTGGGGGCCAGAGCTCAGGGGGCTATTCCTGGCTCTATGCACAGGAGTGACCCTAGTGGTGCTTGGTGCAATGCTCTTGGGAGTTGAACTGGATGGTTGGTTGCAAGGCAAGAGCCCTAAACGCTGTGTGAGATATCTGACTCCCAGGTCAGACCCTTGAATTCTCCCAGCAAAACTATCTGCATTTCACTGACTGAAAAACAGATTTTTTTTTTTTTTAATCACAGGGTTACTCCTGGCTCTCCACTCAGAAATTAACTCCTGCTGGTGCTTGGGGGGGGACCATATAGGACGCTGGGGATTGAACCTGGATTGACTGCATCAAGACAAATGCCTCCCGGCTGTGCCACCACTCTGGCCCCATGGGAAACAGTTTTTAAGGGACTAAAGAACTTATACAAATGTCCGTCTCATAGCTCCTAAGCAGGGCTTCTCTGCCAGTAGATGATTATAGGATCTTTCACATTCTTCAAACTAGGAGAATTCTCAGCCAGGGAGGAGGTAGTCTCCCAACAACACCCTGTTCCCTTTGGGCCAGCAGCACCCCCTCCAGCCAACTGCTATTGTCCCGAAAACATTACTTATCTTTCATACTTCAGCAAGTCCTCCAGAGACCTTTCTAGGTCCAGCGGCCTCATGGGATCCCTTCAAGTCTCACACAGGGGCCGGAGAGATAGTACCGGAATAAGGTACTTGCCGTACAAGTACCTTATTGCCACCTGCATTCAATCCCCAGCACTGCATCACCCCCAAGACTGCCAGCTGTTGTGACCCAACAATAATAACATTCCCCCTTCCTTTTGTTGCTATTAGTGCAATGTCCAAAGGTTGCACATTTAGTTGTGGTGCTTAGACATACTTGGTTGTAGTGTGCCAGAAGTCACACACTCTGTGGTAGTGCCAGATATTCTAGCCAACAGTGCTCTCAGGGGTGTTTGTGGTGTTCCAACTTGTAGAGTCACATCTGAAGCTACCATGAGTTCTCCCTTGACCCCTGTCATTTGTATTAGTGCATGAGTTTTGTCCAGTGGTCTGGGGATGTAGCTCAGTAATAAAGTACTTATTTGCCTTGCATGGATGAGTCCCTGAGTTAATCCCCAGCACTGCAAAAAATGTTTTTTGGATAGCACCCAAGGCATATCTCTGGGTGGGAAGATAAAGACTCTGTTTTTCAACTTGGTTTATTTAATTATATTAGGTTAATGAGCCTATATCATATGAGGAGCTAGCAAATGGGTCTTCTAATTTATTATACTTCTGCATTATCTTCTGTCACAGCTAACCACTTACCTAACCTATTCCTTGATTTTGGATTTATCCACCATTAATTTCACACTAGCAGCCCAACATATCCACAACATTCAAAGTTGTGTTTGTGTGTGTGTGTGTGTGTGTGTGTGTGTCTATGAACCCAGGACCTCACATAAGCAAGTGTTCTACCTCTGAGTCACATCCCCTGACGCTTATTTATTTATTTATGAATTTATATTTATCAATAGACTTAATAAGGTGATAAATGTCATTTAAGAAATTTGAACCCAGGTCTGGGGGGCTGGAGCGATAGCACAGCGGGTAGGGCGTTTGCCTTGCACGCGGCCGACCCGGGTTCAAATCCCAGCATCCCATATGGTCCCCTGAGCACGGCCAGGGGTAATTCCTGAGTGCAGAGCCAGGAGTAACCCCTGTGCATTGCCAGGTGTGACCCAAAAAAAAAAAAAAAAAAAAGAAATTTGAACCCAGGTCTGGAATGTAGTTTGGAGTAGAGCACTTGCTTTGAGGATGTGAGAGCCTTGGTACAACCCCTAGCACAGGAAGGGAGGGAGGGAGGGAGGGAGGGAGGAAGGAAGGAAGGAAGGAAGGAGGGAGGGAGGGAGGGAGGGAGGGAGGGAGGAAGGAAGGGAAAGAAGGAAGATCAGGCCAAAGATCTATATATTAGGACCACTGTCTTTGCCTCAAAGGACAATTTATCCACTGTTCATCCTTCCCCCCAGACCTAAGCCCTCACTTTGTTTAGGTTTGCAGATAAGATGAGGTGTGCCAAGAAAGAATTCAGAAGGAATTCATTATTGGTTGTGAAGCCCATCCTTTCTTCCCTGTTCTTTCTTTATAACACACCTCCACTCCTTGGTGCCAGAGAGAGAGCACAATGGGTCGAGTGTTTACCTTACATACCACCGACCCTGGCTCAATCCCCCCCCAGCACCACGTAGGTCCCCTGAGCACCTCCAGGAGTGATCCCTGAGCACAGAGCCAGGAATAAACTCTGTGCACCATCAGGTATGGCCCGGTTGGCATGATTCCATTAAAATAATTCCTGTTGTATTGATTTGCAATCTGAAAGCACAAAGAACTTATTTTTGGAGTTGAAGAGCAAGTGTTGGACACGGAGCGGGGCAGGAGCGACTCCATCATGCCTGGTTCCTGCTTCACATTTTGTTTTACTTAAACCTTTTTGTTTTTCTTAAAACCCCGCTTCTCCACCACCCCCTCCCCCGGTCATCTGTGCGAAAATGTCATTTGGGCTGAAAACTCGGCCTTGGCAAATAGTTTTGTAACCGCTATTCACTGTCTATAGAAGCCACCCAGACACAAGCAGGGTGGGTAGCTGTCAGAATGTTCTGAAAACACATCTAGATCACCTATCTGTAATTGCTTGTTTGTACCATTTGAAAATATGTTTCCTTCTAAGTAATGAAACTTGATATTTTTACTTACGTTTTTGTTTGAATTTGTAAGCATGGGCTATGATGTAAGCAGTAACTGTAAAACTAGCAGCTTTTCCCTTGCTCAGGGTCTTGCTTGGCCCTGCGTGCCTAGAAGCTTGCCCCAGCTAGCTAGCTTGTGTGTTGCATTACTGGCTGAACTCTTTGTGCAGGTTCGGAGAGGGGGAAATTATCGACACCAGACCCTAACACAAGCAATGGTGAAAGTTCTTTAATCAGTGACTATGAAATCATCAAATCCTCTCATTGTTTGCCAAACTCTTGAATTTCTGAAAGTGATTCCAAACAGATGGCTCTAAAAGGGAATTAAAGCCCAAGGTTAGTGAGAAGTATGTCCCATAAATGTGCTTTATTTCAAGCCCAATTTCCAGCCTGGCATTGTTTGGGGTTTATTTCTGGCTCTGCTCTCAGGGTCCAGTCCTGGCAGGTTGAAGGGATCATGTGAGGTGCTGGGGATTTTTTTTTTTTTTTGGTGGGGGGAGCGTATACCTGGCAGTACTCAGGGGTTACTCCTGACTATGCACTCAGGAATTACTCCTGCCAGTGCTTGGTGGACCATATAGGATGCTGGGAATAGAACCTGGGCCAGCTACGTGCATTGTACCTTACTCATTGTACTATCGAGATGCTGGGAATTGAACCTGGGTCTGCCACGTGCAAGGCAAGCACCTTATGCTATACTACCACTCCACCCCCAAGGGTAGGAACTCCTTAAAGGAGAACTTGAATAAGTACCTGTTAACTGAATTTCTAATGAGTTTTGGGATTATATCCAAAGCAGTTGATGAATGAAATGAAACCAAACTAGACAAAGCTTCCTATAAGAGACTTCTTGAGAAATTAGGGATCAGAAAGATCAACAATTATCAACCAAAAGGAACCATTGTCTGGAAAACAAACCGAGTCTGAGAAAGATACCAGAGTTTAGCAGAGAAAGAACCAAACTTTGCAGTGTACTTGGCTCAGGGGCAGAGTGTATGCCTCCAACATATGATGCTCCAACATTGATCCACCACTGCAGAAAGCAAGAAACAAAAAAGCCAGAGCTAGGGGCTGGAGCGATAGCACAGAGAGTAGGGTGTTTGCCTTGCACGCAGCTGACCCGGGTTCGAATCCCAGCATCCCATATGGTCCCCTGAGCACAGCCAGGAGTAATTCCTGAGTGCAGAACCAGGAGTAACCCCTGTGCATCGCCGGGTATGACCCAAAAAGCAAAAAGAAAAAAAAAAGCCAGGCTAGACCTATAGGATGTGGAGTGCACATATCTAGCAAGTGTAATACTCTATTTTATTCCTTTGAGCAGCACCATATAGCCCCCTGAGCACCTCTGAATATAACCTCTATTTATTTTGTTTGTTTGTTTAGAAAGGAGAGATGAGAGATAATATAAAGGTGGCAAGATGAGTTGCTTTTTTCATGGGAACAATCCCACTTTGATTCCTATCACTACCTGGTCCCCTGAGAAACATTGGATATGACCCTAAAATTTTTTTTTCTTTTTGGGTCACACCCAGCAATGCACAGGGGTTACTCCTGGGTCTGTATTCAGGAATTACCCCTGGCGGGGGCTCAGAGACCATATGGGATACTGGAAATCGAACCCGGGTTGGCTCTGTGCAAGGCAAATGTCCTACCTGCTGTGCTATCGCTCCAGCCCCCCTAAAATTTTTTTTTAAAATAAAATGGGGGGGGCTGGAGCGATAGCACAGCGGGTAGGGCGTTTGCCTTGCACACAGCCAACCCAGGTTCGATTTCCAGCATCCCATATGGTCCCTGAGCCCTGGCCAGGGGTAATTCCTGCGTGCAGAGCCAGGAGTAACCCCTGTGCATCACCGGGTGTGACCCAAAAGAAAAAAAAATGGTGGGGAAAACTTGCAGTCCAGATGAAGGTCTCTCCCTAACAATTTCCATGGTTCATGGTACACAGTCTTCTGTTGTAATATTAGAAATACTGGGTAAATTGAAGAGAAGCTACCTGTGAAATATTTTATGTCTCCAGAAGGAAAAACTATTTACGAAGGCAGAATAGAAGTATAATACTTTTCATTTAGTTCTCAGCTTTCATTGAATTCATTCGAAGTGTACTAGCTGCAATTGTGAAATGATTTGAAGACTAAGCTGCAAATTATGGAGAGGAACAGGCAGTACTAAAATTCAGTCAGTGGATTAGTAAGATAATGCCTCATAATTATTGTGTTGCTTTCAAATAGAAGCAATAAAGCTGTTGAGTACACAATTTATTTCTCTCCGCCAAAATAGAGCCATTTCCCCAGAAATTTTTCTTTTCACTTATTGTTTGTCCCCCCACCTTTCTCCACACTCCAGCCCCCAACCTCAGCTGCTCTTTTTTAAAATCTCTCACTCTGGGCTGGATAGATAGTATGGGACACACTTGCATTGCATGAGGTTCAGTTCTTGTACTGTATCCCTAGCACTGCCAGTGGTTGCTCCTAAGCACAGAAACCAGGAATAACCCACAGCACTTTTGAGTTGCCCAAATGTCCAAACAAAACCTCTCTCATTCTGGGCTGTTAAATGGCCAGTTGTTAAGCTCATTAAAAAAAAAATTTTTTTTTAGGGGCTGGAGAGATAACACAGCAGGTAGGGCATTTGCCTTGCATGCAGCTGACCCAGGTTTGATTCCTAGCATCCCATATGGTCCCCCAAGCACCGCCAGGAGTAATTCCTGAGTGCAGAGCCAGGAGTAACCCCTGTGCATTGCCGGGTGTGACCCAAAAAAACAAAACAAAAAAAATTTTTTTTTAAGTTTTTTTTTTTTCTTTTTGGTTCACACCAAATGCACAAATGCACAGGGGTTACTCCTGGCTCTGCACTCAGGAATTACTCCTTGTAGTGCTTGGGGAATCATATGGGATGCTAGCAATTGAACCTGGGTCGGTGCATGCAAGGCAAATGCCCTACCCGCTGTACTATCGCTCCAGCCCCCATGCTGTAATGTCAATTAATGCTGATGGTCCCAGATCATGGTTCTCTATATGTACTTGAATGGAAAATGATAAAATCTTAATTTGAGGGGCTGGAGCGATAGCACAGTGGGCAGGACATTTGCCTTGCATGCGGCCAAACTGGTTTTGATTCCCAGCATTCCATATGGTCCCCTAAGCACCGCCAGGAGTGATTCCTGAGTGCAGAGCCAGGAGTAACCCCTGTGCATTGCCGGGTGTGACCCAAAAAGAAAAAAAAAAAAATCTTAATTTGAGAGGTCAAACTAAGGAGGCAAAATAACTGGCAAGAAATTGAAAGCCAGATGCTTGAGTCATTAAGATACAATAGATGGAGCTAAAACAAAAATCAAACAATGTGAATAATCAGTGTTTTTTCTCCCTTTTGGTATTGGGCTATTCCCAGCTTGGTGCTTGGGGGTAATGCTGCTGCTTGTGCCTGGGGACCAAGTGGTGCTGGAGATCCCATCTGGGCCTCCCCCATGCAAAGCACATCCCCAGCCCATTGTGCTAGCCAGCTCTGCAGCCCGAAGAGGTTTGTTCTGTTTTTTTTTTGGTTTTGCTTTGGGGCTACTCTTGGCAATGCTCAGGGGTCACTCCTGACTGCACTCAGGGATCACTTCTGGTGATGCTTGTGGGAACCATATGGGGTGCCAGAGTTTGAACTCTGCCCTACCCACTCTTCTATCTCTCTGGCCTCCCCAGAGCTTTTCTTAAGTAAAAATTTATGGATCCAGGAATGTGACTTAGCATCTGCCCTGCACAGGGAAGGCTGCAAGTTCAATATGCACCGCCAGGTTTGACCCAGAGAGAGAAAAAAAAGTCATCAAAGTCTCCTCTAAATCTTCAGGAAGAACTGTTACTGTTGGGGGCGGGGGGTGGGGGAAGCATAAAAACCAGTGCCATAGGGAGTAGGAAGAGGAAGCCACAGAACAGAGATATCTCACTGCTGGAGCCCTGAACAATAGTACAACAGGTAGGATGTTTGCCTTGCACATGGGCAACCCAGGTTTCATCCGGAAGGAAGGAAGGAAGGAAGGAAGAAAGGAAGGAAGGAAGGAAGGAAGGAAGGAAGGAAGGAAGGAAGGAAGGAAGGAAGGAAGGAAGGAAGGAAGGAAGGAAGGACAGACGATTTCATTTCATATGGTCCCTTGAGCACCACCAGGATTGATTGCTGAGAGGGAAGGAGGGAAGGAAGGAAGGAAGGATGGATAGACGATTTCACTCCTGGCTGCCTTGTCAAGTGTTAGGGAGAGCAGGTGTGTCCTGCAAGGTCAGTGCTGATAGTCTACATGGGCTCCTGCACAGGATGGCCATGAAGGTCCTGCCAGTGTCACTAACACTGCTACCAAACTTCACCCAAGACCCACAAGATCTATACAGTCTAAGAGTTTATCCCTGTCACCTGAACTTTGGGGGAACAGTGATTGTCAGATTAAAGTAAGATGATATTCTCTGGGGCCAGAGAGATAGGACAGCCAATAGGGTGCTTGCCTTACTTGCAGCCAACCCTGGTTCCATCCCTGGAATTGCATATGGATTCTTGAGTACCACCAAGAGTGATCCCTGAGCACAGAACAGAAGCAGGAGCAAGCCTGGAGCACCACCAGGTGAGACTCCTCCTCGACCCTCCAAAATCGATTGTATTTTTGCGTGATAAGGATAAGTGAATCCCAACCTCCACTTGTATTCGGTTTTCTTGTTTTTGTCTTTGTTTTTGTTTGGGGATTATATCCAGCAGTGCTCTGGGCTTAGCCTGGTTCTGCACTCGGGGATCACTCCTGGCGTGGGTGGTCTATATCGAGTGCTAGGGATCAAACCCAGATCGACCACGAGCAAGGCAAGTTGCCCACCTGCTGTACTATCCATCCAGTCTGCAGTCTTCTTATATTTTGTCACAGAAAAAGGTTTCCAGGAGAAGACAGTGATGTAAAGAGTTTTATTAGAGCTCAAGTGAGACATATTCAAGAAAAAACATGAGCTTCTTCAGAGAGGGGAGGGATTGCCTTTAAGTCAAAGAAAGAGAATGATATACTCATCAGAGGGGTATAGGCAACTCCAGAACATTGCGCACAGAATTACCATGGGGGTTGTTAATATGGAGTCTTTTTCCATGCTGAGTCAGCTTGGACTCTTTGTACAGATAAAAGTCTGGGGAGTTGTTTGGGGCCACTGGGCAGTTGTGCTAGGACACTGTCAAGGACAGGGCTTTGAACTTGGGTGGTCTCTGCATTCTTTCAATCTTATCAGGGTATCTGTTCATCTTGTCTGGAAGCCATATGGCCTTTGTCTTGAGCTAGCAACTGGCCCTGGACGGATTCTTGTCTCTACAGGAACTCTTGGCTGTATGGCTTTCTGAAATTTACTGCTAAGGAGTCCACTACTTGACTGCCTACCTCATAATTTTGTCTTTTCAAATTAAAGTCAGCAATAGTTGGTCGTATCAAACAAAACCAGAGCTGTATATTGTATAAAGGAGCTCAGAACACTTTTATTTTTTTTCTCTTTGGGTCACACCTGGCAATGCACAGGGATTACTCCTGGCTCTGCACTCAGGAATCTCTCCTGGTGGTGCTCAGGGGACCATATGGGATGCTGGGAATCGAACCCGGGTAGGCCGTGTGCAAGGCAAATGCCCTACCCGCTGTGCTATTGCTCCAGCCCCTCAGAACACTTTTTTTATTTGTTTTGTGGCCACATTTGGGCAGCCAGTGGTGCTCCAAGGCAACTCATGGCTCTATGCTCAGGGAATACTCATGGCTCTGTGCTCAGGGAACACTTCTGGCAGCGCTCAGGGGTGATACATAGTAGCAGGGATTGAAGGGTCAGCTACATGCAAGGCAAGCACCTTAATGGTGCAAGAGAACTAACTCCCCAGACCCTCAATCTAACTTTTGTTTGTTTTTGTTTTAGGGTCACACCTGGCAGTGCTCAGGGGACTATTTGGTGCTAGGTTTTGAAATCCACACCTCCCACAAGCACTCTGACTATTGAGTTATCTCTCTGGCTACTAACTTTTTGTTTGTTTTTTCTTTTTGGAGGGGTTTTGGGGGCCATCCCCAGCTATGTAGTCCCTATATGAATATCCATGGAATTTAAAAAAAAATAGACCAAACACTCCTGTAATTCATATGGAACAATAAGTCCCCACAAATAACTCAAGTAATCCTTGGGAAAAAGAAAATGGGAAGCATCAACTTCCCCAGCTTCAAACTATATACTAAAAAGTGGTCATAGTGAAAACAGCATGGTATTGGAATAAAGACATTCTCAGATTAAATAAATCTGAGGAATAGAGAGTTGTATATTCTGACACAGACCTTCAAATATACGATCATTTAATAGTTGATAGAGGTGTAAGAAATATGAAATGAAGCAAAGAAAACCTCTCAAAAAGTGATGCTGGGAAAACTGGGCAGCTACATGATAAATAAATAGCTAAACTCAGATATCTTTCTAACACGATGCATGAAAGTCAGATCTGGGCAGGAGCGATAGCACAGTGGGTAGGGTGTTTCCTTGCACCAGATGACCCAGGTTCGATTCCTCTGCCCCTCTTGGAGAGCAGGCGAGCTACTAAGAGTACCTCACCTGCACAGCAGAGCCTGGCAAGCTACTCGTGGCGTATTCGATAAGCCAAAGACAGTCACAGCAAGTCTCACAATGGAGACATTACTGGTGCCCACTTGAGCAAATCAATGAACAACGGGATGACAGTGCTACAGTGCTTCCTAGAGGAACACAAAGGCAGAACCCTCCATGACATTGAAGTTAAAGGCATCTTCAAAGATGAAAACCACTGACCAAGCAAGTGACAGCAAAGATAAACAAATGAGATTACATTAAACTAAGAAGTTTCTTCATCTTAAAGAAAATGGTCCCCAGTTTATAAAGACAGCCCACAGGATGGGAAAATAATTTACCCAACACCCATCTGATAAGAGGTTAATATCAAAGATACATAAGATACTGGTGGAACTTCACCCTCCCCCCAAAAAAAATTTCAATCCCATCAAAAAATCAGAAGAAGAGATGAATAGAAACTTCTTCAAAGAAGAAATACATATGGCCAAAAGGCACATAAAAAATGCTCTACAAGAGAATAAGAAGGATTATACTTGCCACAGAGTCAGGGAGTGAGGTGGGGTGGGGGTGGCGGGTGGGACACTGGGAACAATGGTGGTAGAAAATGTGCACTGGTGGAGGGATGGGTGCTGGAACATTGTTTGACTGAAGCGCAGTCATGCAAGTCTGTAACTGTATCTCACGGTGATCCGATAAAACTTCTATTAAAAAAAAGAATAGGAAAAAAAATCCTCTACAGCACTAATCATCAGGGAAATGCAAATCAAAACAACAATGATCCCAATCATGAACAGTTTTGCAATGTTCCATCTCACGGTGATTCAATAAAAAAATTAAAAACAAACAAACAATGAGATATCATCTCACACCACAGAGACTGATACACATCAAAAAGAACAAGAACAACTAGTGCTGGTGTGGGTATGGGGAAAAAGGAACTCTCATTCCATCCCGCTTGGTGGGAAGCCAACTGGTCCAGCCTTTTTGGAAAACAATATGGGCATTCTTCAAAAAAATAGAGAATTAGGCTTCCACATGACCCAGCAATACTATTCCTGGGAATATGCCCAAAGAGACCAAAAACAATACAGAAAAGCCATCTGCACTCCTATATTCATTGCAGCACTATTCATAATAGTCAAAATCTGGAAATAACCCGAATGCCCAAGAACAGATGACTGGATAAAGAAACCATGGTGTATTGTTGGAACACTATGCAGTCATCAGGAAAAAAATGAAGTCATGAGTTGTGCTTAAACATGAATGAACATGGAGATTATCATTCCAAGTAAAATGAGTCAGAAAGAGAGGGACAAACATAGCATGATTGGACTCATTTGTGGGATATATATAAGAAAAAAAGCATAGTATGAGAATGTCCAAAGACAATAGAAATGAGATCCAGGAAGACTGGTCCATGGTTGGAAGTTTGTCATGAGTAAGGGACAGAGAGGGAAGTTAGGACCAAGAAAGGACCACTTATGACAATGATAGTTGAAAATGATCACTCTGGACAAGAACTGAGTGCTGAAAGGAGGTAAAGCAAGTGAATTAAGTGATATATATATGTATATATAAAATTATAATGTTTCAGTACTTGTATTGCAAAACATAATGCCTAAAAGGAGAGGTGTCTGCTCATAGAGGCAGGCTGCAGGGGGAGGTGATGGGAGGGAAACTGGGGACATTGGTGACAGGAAATGTGCACTGGTGAAGGGATAAGTGTTGAAATGTTGTATGACTGAAACCTGATCATGAACAACTTTGTAACTCTATATCTTATGGTAATTAAATAAAAATAAAAGTGTAAAAAAATTTTTTTTAAGTTTAAATAGTCATGGGAGAGCCTGGCAAGCTCCCAGTGGTGTATTCATATACCAAAGATGGTAACAATGATGGGCCTCATTCCCCTGACCCTGAAGAGCCTCTAATGTGGCACCGTTGGGAAGGGCGAGTAAAGAGGCTACTAAAATCTCAGGGCAAGGACAAATAGAGACGTCACTGGGCCCGCTTGAGCAAATCGACGATCAATGGGATGATAGTGATACAGTGATAAATAGAAGAAGGAGGAGGAGGAGGAGAAGGAGAAGAAAGAGAAGGAGAAGAAGAAGGAGAAAGAGAAGAAATCTTCTCTTTGAGGAAACTAATTCAAGGCAGAAACATTGTTTACACCAGATTCCAGGAGGCCCAAGTAGATAAGACTTTTGTAAAAATGTTGGGGTTTTGTGCCACAGTAAGCACATGTAGGCCTTTGATCTGAATGGAGCTATATATCTGGTAATACATTCGGGAGCCAGGAACGGCATCAGCTCCTTGAGTATTCATAATACCCCACATGTGTTCTAATGGACCCAGGAAAACAATGCATCTTCATCTTGGTAAAAACAGTGGCAGCTTGGGGGCTTGTTTGTCTACGTGCTTAAGCTGAAGGTTTACAGAAGGAATCTTGGCTTTATGCCTCCTTTGTTCCACTCCCTAATAAGAAGGGCTCCAAGAGAGGCTAAGGCCAAGAGAACCCCGAGTGAGCAAGCTGGTGGGGTGCGGTCACACTGCTGCTGGGCCTGGCCACTGAGATGACCCCAAGAGCCTGGAGAGGGCTGGATGGTACAGGGGATAGGGCATTTACCTTGCATTCGGTCGTCTGGGTTTAATCTCCGGCATTCCATATTGTCTCCCGAGCACCACCAGGGGTAATTCCTGAGTGCAAAGCCAGGAGTAACCCCTGAGCACCTGAGCATAGCCAGGTGAGGTCCACCCTCCCACACCACCACCAAAAGAAAGAGAAGAAAGAAAGAAAGAAAGAAAGAAAGAAAGAAAGAAAGAAAGAAAGAAAGAAAGAAAGAAAGAAAGAAAGAAAGAAAGAGAGAGAGAGAGAGAGAGGGAGGGAGGGAGAGAGGAAGGAAGGGAGGAAGGGAGGAAGGAAGGAAGGAAAGAAAGAAAGAAAGAAAGAAAGAAAGAAAGAAAGAAAGAAAGAAAGAAAGAAAGAAAGGAAGGAAGGAAGGAAGGAAGGAAGGAAGGAAGGAAGGAAGGAAGGAAGGAAGGAAGGAACGAAGAAAGAAAGAAAGAAAGAAAGAAAGAAAGAAAGAAAGAAAGAAAGAAAGAAAGAAAGAAAGAAAGAAAGAAAGAAAGAAAGAAGAAGGAAGGAAGGAAGGAAGGAAGGAAGGAAGGGAGGGAGGGAGGGAGGGAGGGAGGAAGGAAGAGGGGAAGGAAGGAAGGGAGGAAGGGAGGATGGGAGGAAGAGAGGAAGGAAGGAAGGAAGGAAGACAAGAAAGAAAGAAAGAAAGAAAGAAAGAAAGAAAGAAAGAAAGAAAGAAAGAAAGAAAGAAAGAAAGAAAGAAGAAAGAAAGAAAGAAAGAAAGAAAGAAAGAAAGAAAGAAAGAAAGAAAGAAAGAAAGAAAGAAAGAAAGAAAGAAAGAAAGAAAGAAAGAAAGAAAAGAAAGAGAGAGAGAGGAAGGAAGGAAGGAAGGAAGGAAGGAAGGAAGGAAGGAAGGAAGGAAGGAAGGAAGGAAGGAAGGAAGGAAGGAAGGAAGGAAGGAAGGAAGGAAGGAAGGAAGGAAGGAAGGAATCAGCATGCAGATAAAGTAGCTCCCAGAAAAATTCTTTTCTAAGAGGCAACTTTTCTGAGACTGAGTGAAAGCTAACAAGTTCACCTCCATTATTGACCTTGGAGGAAGAAGCCCCAAGGAAGCTAAATCATTAGGGCTAGTCTCTTTACAAGCAAAAATAATATTTTGAAATATCCATAACCCCACCACTCAGAGATAGGCACATTGCACCCTTTGGTGCGTATTTTTCCAGTCTTTGCTTAGACAAACATAATCATACATGGGCATGTTTTTCTCCCCTTTATTTTGACAAATGGATGAAACTGCACTTGTCTGGGAAGTGGTGATTATTTATAAAGCTTAATTAACTTATTTTTCCACACTGGGGTCAAACCCAGGCCTCATACATGCAAAAAACATTTGCTGTTTCACCAAGCTCCATCCCAAGCCTAAAGTTTTAATTTTAGAGCCAGACCCTGAGGCCAGAGTCTACTTCACCTAGAACCTGTGTTCACCCCCCTCCACTTTCCTCGACATCTTGGCTTTATTCTTCTCTGTCTACTGACAGGTGGTAGTCTACAAATTACTGAAAGCTGCAGCAGCTTGCTTAAGACTCATATGCATTCTGCAAATGAAAGAACGCAGACACCAAGGAGAAAGGGGGCTACTTTTAAGAGGGTGCAGCTTGAGCCCCACGGGTGATTCTTTTTTTTATTTAATTTTTATAAGGTTGCTCACAATAATTTATCACATTCAATATTCCAACACCAATCCCACCACTATTACACCTTCCCACCATCATTATTTCAAGTTTTCCCAACCACCATCCAAGCCTGCCCCAATAGCAGGCCATAAATTATTTATTTGGTAATGCTTGCTATGAATAGTTCTATAAAAATGATCAAAAAAAGGTTTCTTTACTCAGAGAAGGGAACACCAAGTAAAATGTGATTGGAGGTCATGTGGGGGAAAGATGATGCGGGCCCAATATAGACTAGAGACTGAACACAATGGCCACTCAACACCTTTATTGCAAACCACAACACCTAATCAGAAAGAGAGAACAAAAGGGAATACCCTGCCATAGTGGCAGTGTGGGGTGGAGGGAGACAGGACTGGGGAGGGGGGGGAGGGATGTTGGATTTACTTTTGGTAGAGAATGGGCACTGGTGAAGGGATGGGTTATCAAACTTTGTAAGGGAGAAACATGAGCACAAAAATGTATAAATCTGTAACTGTACCCTCACGTTGACTCACTAATTAAAAATAAACTATTAAATTTAAAAAAAAGGTTTCTTTAGAAGAAACTGTGTGAAGATTATTGTATCTCACCCTGGAGCCATTGAACCCTTGTAGAAGAGATTACTAACATGTTGCTACAAGTTGAGTCTTGTGTGCTAATACTTTTAAAATTAAGATTGGTTGCCTTCTACTTTAGATCCTATCCAAAGTGTGCTACTCCTGGTACATCAGTGGTATAGAGTATGATATGTCATGGCTGCATGCTCTAGGAATTCTAAAATTTTTTTTTTTTTTTTTTTTGGTTTTTGGGTCACACCCGGCGATGCACAGGGGTTACTCCTGGCTCTTCACTCAGGAATTACCCCTGGCGGTGCTCAGGGGACCACATGGGATGCTAGGATTAGAACCCGGGTCGGCTGCGTGCAAGGCAAATGCCCTACCCGCTGTGCTATCGCTCAGCCCCAAGGAATTCTAAAATTTTAAATAAGGTCATATAGCAGGAGTTAAATTTTTTTTTTGTTTGTTTTGTTTTTTTGGGTCACACCCGGCGATGCACAGGGGTTACTCCTGGCTCTTCACTCAGAAATTACCCCTGGCGGTGCTCAGGGGACTATATGGGATACTGGGATTAGAACCCGGGTCGGCCGCGTGCAAGGCAAATGCCCTACCCGCTGTGCTATCGCTCCAGCCCCAGGAGTTAAATTTTTAACTAGATGGTGACTTTGGGGTCTAGAGGCATATCTGCAGCTTGTTGATTTCTTCTGAAATTTATTTATGAGTCTCTGGATCATGGCTGGTTAATGAGTTTATATGGCACCAGAGGCAGTTCCTGGGTGTGACTGCCAGGCTCCCAGAAGAACAGGGGGGAAGGGGGGAGAGGTTGCCTTTCCCCTATTCCATGAAAGCATGGTTTCAGTCACAAAACCCACATACCTGAAATTTTCAACACATTCATTCATGGATGAGGCTTGTTCAAGCCTGTGGAGATTGGCTGTGAGCATGGCAGTGATTGGGTTCTGGAGGTTTTCGGCTGCAGGGGCTCTGTTTGGGTGGGTGGGGGACTCACCCGGCCCCTCCAGGATGCACTCCACAGGTGATTCTTGGAGGCTATTCCTACCACAATGCTTGGGAGACCATATGGTGCCAGAGGATTGAACCCAGGACTCCCCCATGCAAAGTGTGTGCTTTGGCCCTTTGAGTATCTCCCCAGTCTTCATGGACTCTCTTTTGAAAAATAAAATTTGGGGGCTAGAGAGATAGTGCAGCAGGTAGGGCACTTGCCTTGTATGTGGCCAACCTGAGTTTAATCCCTGGCATCCCATATGGTCCCATATGGTCCCCTGAGCACCACCAAGAGTAATTCCTAAGTTCAGAGCCAGGAGCATTGTTGGGTGTGGCCCCAAACTCAAATATACATATATATGCAATGTACTCTCTCTCTCTCTCTCTCTCTCTCTCTCTCTCTCTCTCTCTCTCTCTCTCGCTCTCTCTCTCTCTAGTCTTCCAGGACTGAAGAGAGTAGAAAGATCTAGAGTGCTGGAGTGCATGGTTTACACACAGGAGGTCTGGGTTTTATTTCCAGCCCTGCATAGTACCACAAGTACCATTCCAAGTCTTACCCAAACATGCCCACCCCGCAAAGAAGAAATTTTTCCAAGGTATATAAACCTGGAAAATCCAAGGCAGGCCCCTCAAATCTCAACTTTAGCCCTGTCTTGGCCTAATATGTTTTTATGTTTTTCCTTTTCTTTCTTTCTTTTTTTTTTTTAAAGCTTCACCCAGTTGTGCTCAAGGCTTACTCCTAGTTCTGTGTTCAGGGATTATGCCTGGCCGAGCTCGAAGGACCAATGCCAATGACTGAACCTGGATTGGCCATGTACAAGGCAAGCATCCTACCCACTATTCTCAAGTTGTGAATTGCTTTTTTTTTTTTTTGGTGGCTGGGAGCACCATGCCCAAGCAGTCCTCTGGCGATACTCACAGTTCTGTTTGGGAGTCCTCTGCCTGCTGCTCGGCCCACTGAGCCTCCACTCTGGCCCTTCAGCAACAATTCTTTTCACAAGTTACAGCTCAGACTTTGTTTGTTTGTTTGTTTTTGTATTTGGGACAAACCCCGCCAGTGCTCAGGACTTACTCCTGGCTCTGTGCTCTCCTGGAAGTCTCTGGGGCCCCACAAGGGTGCTGGGGACTGAATCTTGGTTGGCTACGTGCAAGGCAAATGCCCCCTACCCACTGTGCTATCACTTCTGCCCTCCAGTTTAGACTTTGAAGAGAGGGATTGTTCCTCCTTTGAAACTGGAGGTTACCGTAATCTGTGTAAGAGCAGAGACTGGAGTAGAGGCTCAGTGTACAACAAACTGCACTTCCCAGGAAACACTGTATCTCCGGGGTGGACCCCAGTGCTTGTGTCTTCACTGTGGCACTCCATCCCCTGCCACAGCGGCTGGTATCAGTCAACCAGGACAGCCAGGCTAGGCCTCTCCTAGGAGTTTTCCAGTGAGAACAGTACACACTCTGTGTGTCCTTGGGTGGCCTCTTTGGATGGGAGCCCCAGACACTCCCAGGAAGCAGGTCACTCTCTCCAAGAACAAAGCCACAACAGAGAAGGTGCTGGGAGAAAGGATTTCTCTCTAGAGCCAAGTGGGTGTAGAACAGGAAGCAATCATGTCAATTATGAAAAGCCTAAATGCACAAAGCCAACTAATCCAAGTCACCACTTCTGATGCATTAATCATCAATTGTCTTCTTCCAAAGTTGGAGAAAGTTCCAGAATCAGAGCTTGACTCTTCGTAAACTCAGAATTAAGGAGGTAGAAGTGGTGAGTCTGTGTCTACAGCCAGCGAAGCCAACACATCTGTAAACCAAGTAGCCAGGGGCTGTAAAACACGGAGGGCATTCACCTACACAGAACCCCAAAACTGTTCCCAGCTGCTGACAATACGTTGGCAGCAGACAAGGCAGGGGAAGAGCTTCCCTGGGGGAGCGTTCAGAGAGCTTTCTCTCGGCTCTCAATGCGCCCTCATTGCATTGGAGGAAAACAGGCAATAAACCAGATAAAACACATGGAAATTTGGGATGGCAACACAGCTGATGGAAAAAATAAAGCAATGATGTGATCAAAGGTGCCAGACAGTGACTGAGTTCAGGGAACATGAGCCCCAGACGGAGCGTTTGCGTACAAAGAAGCCCAGGTGGGTCAATCAACTTTCAGAAAGGCTCAGAGACTGGAAGAGGCTTGTGTGCTGCTTTTGATCTTTTTATTTATTTAGTTAGTTAGTTATTTAAGGAGTTTTGGGGCCATATCTGGCATTGTTCAGGGCTTACTCTTGGCTCTGTGTTCAGGGATTACTTCTGTTAGGCTTGGGGGACCACATGGGGTGCCAGGGATCGAGCCCAGGTCGACAGCATGCAAGGCAAATGTCCTACCCACTGTACTATTTCTCCAGAACCTCATTTTCTTTCTCTTTTTTAAGATTTAGGGTAACATTCAGCAGTGCTCATTCATGGCTTACTCCTGGCTCTGTGCTCGGGGAGCACTCCTGGTGGTGCTTGGTGCAACAACTTTTATATAACTGAAGTTACAAGAGCTGATTTTTTTTTTTTTTGGACTCCCTACTTGCGCCCCTCCCCATGCCACGGCCTTACAAGTCCAAGAGTCATGTCATGGACAGTTCAGTTCACGCCAATACCACTACAGAACATTCTTTAAAACTTCTTACTCTTTCCTTTTGTTTGGAGGCCACAACCAACAGTGTTCAGGAATTATTCCTGGTTGGTGCTGGGGAACCTATGGGGTTCCAGGGATTGAACCCCAGTCAGCCCTTTGCAAGGCAAGCACCTTACCTGTTGTACTTTTCTCTCCGACCTTCCTTCCTTCCTTCCTTCCTTCCTTCCTTCCTTCCTTCCTTCCTTCCTTCCTTCCTTCCTTCCTTCCTTCCTTCCTTCCTTCCTTCCTTCCTTCCTTCCCTACCTTTTATTTATTTTTATTTTTTGGTGGCACTTTGGGTCATACCTGGCGTTGCTTAGGGGTTACTCCTGACTCTGCACTTAGGAATTCCTCCTGGTGCAGAAGAATTCAGGAGAACCCGGGTTGGCCGCACTCAAGGCAAATGCCCTACTCACTATACTATTGCTCTGGCCCCCTTTCTTTGTTTCTTTCTTTCCTTTCTGGACCCCTTTCTTTGTTTCTTTCTTTCCTTTCTGCTTTTGAGTTCACCTGCTGATGATCAGGCGCTACTCCTGGCTCAGTGCTTGGGGGTTGTGTAATCAAAAAATGAATAACTGATCGCCTGCGGTGGCATTCTCTCTCACCTGCCAAGTGTGTTCAGTGGCCATGTGCCACTTCCCCACCTCGGCCAACAGCCGCTGCCAACAGACACAGGAAGGAGGAAACAGGGCCACCAGGCTGGTTGGTGATCAGTTGCCGTTTATTCCATTCGAGTCTCACTAAGCGCCCCATTCCAGTCTCACACTGCCCCTCATTCCTGTCTCTTCCTCTTCCCCATGCTAGTCTCTCCGTGCTTCATCTAGCTGCCTTGGTCTAGGGCCCAACCTCCAAGCACTGGGGGCAGCAACCATACCTAGGTCCTGTAGCACAATCAACATATGAAAGCCCTTCCTGGTCTCCTGCAGCCAGGAGATCTGCTCAAGGATGAAATACCACACAGGGTGCGTTTCTCCTTTTCTTAGACCAATAACCATTTAAGCATTCATCTTAATTCTACTTCTTTTATTTTTTATTTTTTTTGGATCACACCTGGTGATGCACAGGGGTTACTCCTGGCTCTGCACTCAGAAATTACCCCTGGCAGTGCTCAGGGGACCATATGGGATGCTGGGAATTGAACCTGGGTGGGCTGCGTGCAAGGCAAACGCCCTACCCACTGTGCTATTGCTCCAGCCCCTTAATTCTACTTCTTAATATTAGTCATCTTGTATGGACACAGTAAGGGATACATTAAGCTTGTAGGGTGGCTCTCCTGGAGACATCTTGCTATAGATCCCAGACTCCAGTGCTCAGGCCAGCTGTCTTTCCTAAACCTAGCAGGGTCCTAATCCAGTTGTTACTCTTTGGACCATGATGAAGTTTGTCCAGGTCTGTGATCTTAACTTATAGTTAGCATTATGCTACTTGGCCTGACCCATTTTGATGCCAGGGTAGCTCACAGCTTGCCCTGGCTCCATCCAGTCCCTCGTAGGGACTCTGCTTTTGGGGGTGCTAGGAACTAAGGGCAACTGAGGCTTAAGTCAAGAAAACAGATGCAGGGCTGGAGAGATAGCACAGTGGGTAGGGCGTTTGCCTTGAATGTAGCCAACCCAAGTTCGATTCCCAGCATCCCATGTGGTCCCCCAAGCACCGCCAGGAGTGATTCCTGAGTGCAAAGCCAGGAATAACCCCGAGCATTGCTGGGTGTTACCCAAAAAGAAAAAAAAAAAAAAAAAGAAAAAGAAAAAAAGAAAACAAATGCCCAGGAGTGAATATCGTTTGGAATTAATTAACTCCCAAGTTGCAAAAGCACAGCATTCATTGTCTTCCTGATGTCGGTGGACCCCACGGGTTGCTTACATGAGTCACAAGGAAAGAAAGACCGTCACCTCCTTCCACTCCACCTCTGTCACCAGGGTCCCGCTGGGAAGACTAGGACTGGTAAAGTCTGCAATGAGCCCCTGCTGGGCACAGGCCTGAGCCCACCAGCCCTATCAGGTGGCCATCAGGCCACACCCGAAGTCTGCTTGATCTACAAAGCACGGGAGTTGATTCCCCACCACCAGATTTCTCGGGGAGCCAAGGCCTCAGGCTGGGGTGAGGATTTGCTCTTTGCAGGAAAGGAGAAACAAGTCCCAGGCCTTACCTAGGGTTTTCAGGGTTCTTGTCTCGTCTGCAGAAAAGAATTTCAGGAGTAGACAAGCAGTGAAGCAAAACAGATTTTTCATTTGGAGGGTTTTAAGGTGTGGAGGGAGAGAGGGTGAAAGAGAGAGTAACGTGCTCAAGAGAGGACACGGGCTTCTCTAAGGTAGAGAGAGCCCCTGCACACATCCCAGCATTAGACATGAAAGCATGAAAGTTCACATCTCAAGAGGGGAGATGCAGGTGACACATATACTCAGGCGCCATGTGCCCGGCCACCTGGGCGCAAAAAAAAAAGCACATGGGCTCGGGCAGCATATGCGTACCCTTCCTTTGTTCAAGGTGGCTTTTACAGGGTTTCTCCAACCTGCCCCCATGTGGGGCTTCTTTCTAGGTAAAAGTTTATTGCTAAGGAGGTTACCAGGGAGGTTGGCAGTGGTGATGGTCTTCTTTGGGCTGAATCACTAATGTTAATCAGATCGAGGGAGAGGTCCGAGGGAATTTGAGGAATTTCCTTTATGGGGAGGGATCCAGTCTCCTCAAGGCCCACTCCTCAAGGTCTTATCCATATCCACAAAGTGGATTAGCCTTGAAATTTTCCTCCCAGAAGTTTTGCTGACCTGTTTCATTGTCCAGAGCCTTTCCCTATCTAACTGCCTACATCATTCCTGTGTCTATACAAGGACGTTGCTCTGAACTAAACTATGCAAAGAACATAAGGGAAGGAGAAAAATAATATTTCACTTACAAATACAAAGTAAGAAATTTCTGAAGAATTTGGCTTTAAAGTCACAAGCACTGCTTTGGGAAAATGAGTGATTAACAGATAGAGAAAGCAGAGCACAGAGAAGTTAAAGATGAATACCTAGGAAATGGGAGTGCTTTGGGAGCATTGTAATGGGTATTACTCAGTAAACCTAAACTCTTTGAAGCAGAGGAGAAAGCACAAACCAATGCTATCCTACAGGGGGTCACTTCGGATGGTGCTCAGGGAACCACACAGTGCCAGGGCTCACCTGTTGAGTTCTCTCTCCAGCCCACAAATCTCAAGTTCTAAATCTCATCCACATCACTTACAGTTGGGTGTTTCCAGCTTCTGCCTTTGTTCTCAGGATTGAAGGTGACTGAGAACAGTGCCTTGAAGAGCCCGAGTTGGGCAATGGCTGCACTCAAGGCAGCTGCTCCCCAGAGTGTAGGGAACCCTCCAGGTGAGAGAGCATCCCACTGGCTGGCTTGTCATACGTTTCCCCAAGATGCATCCACACCACGGGCTCTCGCTGCAGGAGGCTCCTTTCTCGGGAGGGCTAAGTTCCATTCCTGGCTTCCAGAAGTTTGGACTCATTTGTGACCGTGGAGGCACTCAGACATTAGCATAGCAGCAGAGGTGAGGCCAGTCGCAGAATTGTGACTCACAGAGGTTAGGCCACTCTACAGGAGAGGAACAGCCAGGGAAACACTAAGGAGGCTTCTGGAGGGAACCCTGGGCCCATTCTGACGTCTGGGCAGTGTGGTACTTGTGCCATACCTCTTGGTGCTTTGTTCTCACATATTTCCTGTGTGGTGGTACTTTGCTTGCTAAATGGAACATCACCTTCTCTGCTTCTACCAATGCCTTTTCATCTGGGTTTACTGGGAACAGTTTGTTTTCCTCTCTCCTGGATTTCGGTCACCAAATAGATGGAACTTTTCCAACTTTAAAACAGCAACTTGGGGGGCGGGGGGGAGGACGCTGAAGCAACAGGACAGCTGGTAGGGTTCTTGCCTTGCATACGGCCATCCCAAGATTCAATTCTAAGCATCTCATATGGTTCTCTGAGCCCCATCAGGAGTGAGCCAGGGTGCAGAACCAGGAGAAAAGCCTGAGCACTGCTGGGTGTGACCCCCAAACTGCAAAACAAACAAACAAACAGACAACCCCCAGGAACTTGGTGCAAAGCCTAGCCCAGGTCATGGGTTTTGGCCACATCTCTTCCCAGCTGCGTTTTTTGTCTGTTTGGTTTGGGATCAACACGTAGTTGATCAGGGGCAACTCCTGGTAACTTGCTGCTCCTGACCAAGTGGTGCCGGGGATTGAATCTGAGACTTCTGCATGCAAAGACTGTGCTCTTGCCCTTTGAATCCTGTCCAGGCCCAGAGCGTCATATCTGAATAGGGCCTGCTGCCTTTTCCACTTCTTAGATTGTTTCTCTAGAGCTTAGCATTCCCAAGACAGAGGACAGAGGAGAACAAATGCAAGCAGGATGCCGTCTCTGCTCTGTGGCCCTTTGACCCACTAGGAAGAGGAAAGGCTTGCTCTATTTCCTGAGAAAACTACAGCAAAAGGAATTTTAAGCTGTGTATTATTTTTGGATTGTGTTCCAATCTGGTTGGTTTTTCCCTAGTAGAACAGGAGTTAAGTCATCCAAATATTATCCCAACAAAAACAACACAAAGCTACCTGGACGCTGTGTGCAAAAGCAGTCATGTTGCGATGATACATTTGTTTACGACCTCCTTGGGTACTCTTGGCTCTGCACATAGGGATCATTCCTGGCAGTTCTCGGAGAAACATATGGAGTGTCAGGGATTGAACTGTGTAGGGAAAGTGCCTAATTGTTATCACTATTCTCTCTTATCAGATCTTTCTTCCTCCTCCTCCTCCTCCTCCTCTTTTCTCTAATGCTCAGGACTTACTCCTGACTCTGTGAACAGGGTTCAGGCCTAACAAGGCTTGGGGGACCGTGTGTGGTGTGGGGGAAAGAACCCAGTCACAGGTAAGGCAAGTGCCTTAACCTTGTACAATCTATCTCTATCTGGCCCTAAAACAATCTTATATCTAGTTAAATCAGATAGGATTCTTCACCAAGACTGTGAAGAATCATTTTTTTTTTTAATTTTAATTTTTTTTCTTTTTGGGTCAGTCACACCCGGTGATGCACAGGGGTTACTCCTGGCTCATGCACTCAGGAATTACTCCTGGCAGTGTTCAGGGGACCATATGAGATGCTGGGAATCGAACCCAGGTTGGCCCCGTGCAAGGCAAACTCCCTACCCGCTGTGCTATTGTTCCAGCCCCTAATTTCGTTTTTTTTGGCCACACCTAGCAATGCTCAGAAATTACTCCTGGCTCTGTTCCCAGGTATCACTACTGGTGGTGCTTGGGGGACTTTATAGGATGCTGAAAATCGAACCCAGGTTGGCCATGTGCAAGATGAGAACCTTGCATGCTGTGCTGACTCCAGCTCCAAGACTGCTACTTATTTATTTATTTATTTATTGCTTTTTGGGTCACAGGCTCTGCGCTCAGGAATCACTCCTGGAGGTGCTCAGGGGACCATATGGGATGCTGGGAATTGAACCCCAGCGGCCACGTTCAAGGCAAATGCCCTACCCACTGTGCTATCGTTCCAGCTCCCATGACTGCTATTTTTGATACTTCATGTTATTTAAATATTCTAAAGTTGATCTGGTGGTCTTTGTTCCTTCCTTCTTTCCTTCTTTCCTTCCTTCCTTCCTTCTTTCCTTCCTTCCTTCCTTCCTTCCTTCCTTCCTTTTTTCCTTCCTTCCTTCCTTCCTTCCTTCCTTCCTTCCTTCCTTCCTTCCTTCCTTCCTTCCTTCCTTCCTTCCTTCCTTCCTTCTTTCTTTCTTTCTTTCTTTCTTTCTTTCTTTCTTTCTTTCTTTCTTTCTTTCTTTCTTTCTTTCTTTTGTTTTGCTTTTTGGGTCACACCCAACGATGATCAGGGGTTATCCTGGCTTTGCACTCAGAAATTGTTTCTGGTGGTGCTTGGGGGAACCATATGGGATGCCAGGGATTGAACCCAGGTTGGCTGCATGCAAGGCAAATGCCCTACCCATTGTACTATTGCTTTGTCCCTGGTCTTGCTTTCTGAGACATTGCTGGTCTCTGTATTTTTATTCAGTTTTGGGCCTATTAGTTATTTTCCAGAATCACAAGCAGTTTTTTATTTACCATTTTTAATGGATCATATGGACAAAGAAAGAAAGCAAGGCCTACTTTATCCCTTTGTTATTTATGACTTTATTTCTCCCTCATGATTTCTTTATTCAAGTGGGCATGCTGAGTAGAAGCATCGGGCTGGAGAATGGAATTCGCCCTAAGGCAGGGAATACTTACTGGATTCCTTGGCTTGCAAGGTCCACACTGATCTTGTTAGCCCACACACAAACTCTCAGATGGCGAGGGTATGTCTTCTGTGTAAGACTCAATGAGAAGGAGGAGAATCTGTGCAGAGTGGGGGGAATGGCCCCAAGATAGGGATTGTTGGTAGTGATGGTTGGGAGTGTTCCAGAAGATGCATACAACCCATTTGGCCTCATATCTTATCTAGGTCTCCAGGCTAGTAACGAGTAACTAAATGAATGACTTCAGAAGCTGAGCCTCTGTGTGAAGCAAAGACTCCGTTTTAGGCCTAAGTGCCTAACACAGCCCATTGCCCCCAGACCTTTGTCCTCTGACAGCTGGTCGGATGCCAACCACACTTTTCCTAGAAGCTCCAGGCAAACTTCCAGCTGGCTCGAAGGCTGTGCGCATTAGCTGCTCTAATGTGAGAAGGCATATGACTAAAACAGTGATTTCACAATTTAATCCTTATCTGGGTTTGATCTGCTCTCCCAGATATGTGTTGCACTTTATGTTTTTTGGGTTTTTTTTTTTTTTTTGCTTTTTGGGTCACACCTGGTGATACTCCAGGGTTACTCCTGGCTCTGCTCTTGGGAATTACTCCTGGCAATGCTCAGGAGACCATATGGGATGCTGGAGATCAAACCCGGGTCGGCCTCGTGCAAGACAAACACCCTACCCATTGTACTGTAGCCCCAGCCCCATGTGTTGCACTTTATTATTATTATTATTATTATTATTATTATTATTATTTTGTTTTTTGGGTCACACCTGTCGATGCAAAGGGATTACTCCTGGCTCTGCACTCAGGGATTACCCCTGGCGGTGCTCAGGGGACCATATGGGATACTGGGAATTAAACCCGGGTTGGCCTCGTGCAGGGCAAACGCCCTACCCACTGTGCTATTGCTCCAGCCCATGTTGCACTTTAGTGCATGTTATATCTGTCGAGTTTCCTGATGCCAAAAAAATAAAATGTTTTTTTTTCTAATGCAAATCAATTAAAAATTATTTAAACTTTTTTTTTTCCTTTTTGGTTCACACCCAGCGATGCACAGGGCTTACTCCTGGCTCATGCACTCAGGAATTACTCCTGGTGGTGCTCGGGGGACCATATGGGGTGTAGGAGATCAAACCTAGGCCGGCCACATGCTAGGCAAACACCTGACCCACTGTGCTATCACTCCAACCCTAACTTGGTTTTTTTTTCTTCCCTAGCAATGATGACCTTCCCATGAGAACATGCCTCTTGCCTAAGATCTCCTTCAATCTCTCCAGAAGAAAAGAGGAAGCACTAGAAGTTTGTTTTGTATCCCACTGACCCCAGTTTGAATCCCTGGCACCATGAATGGTCTCTTGAGCAATCCTGAGATCACAGAGCCAGAAATGGCCCCTGAGCCCTGCTGGGTGTGGCCCCAAACCAACCAAACAATTTTTTTAGAAGAGCAAAGGGTTAGAATAGACATTTGTATAAAGAATCACGAATCACGAAATCCCGTTGATCGTCGAGTTCTCGAGTGGGCTCAGTAACCTCTCTATTCGTCCTATCCCTGAGATTTTAGAAGCTTGTTTCCACTCGGCCCTTCCCAAGATGCCGCATTGGAGGCTCTTTCAGGCTCTTTCAGGGTCAGGGGAATGAGATCCAGCTTGTTACTGGCTTTAGCATATGAATACACCATGGGAAGCTTGCAAGGTTGTCCCATGTGGGCAGGAAACTCTCAGTAGCTTGCTAGTTTCTCCCAGAGGGAGAAATAGGTTATAAGATATCGGGAGATTATAAGATATCTGGGAGCTTGCTTTTAAGTCTCTGGATGTTGGCCGTTGATGGGATTACACACACCTGAGTTCCTCTGCCGGTACCTTCATGCGTGAGGCTGGTCCGAATGTGTGGAGAGGGGTCTTAAGCATGACTGTGGCTAGGTTCCGATGGCCTTTGGCCGCTGGGAGCTCTGCTCAGGGCGGGGAGGGAAGTTGGAGCCCATCCCTTCCGAGGGGCCCCGGGGAAGACAGCCAGGCTTGCGGGCAAGAGACTCTGTATAAAGGAGATACAAATAGACAAATAGCCAACGAGCACATGAAAAGATGCTCAACATCGTTAGTCCCGAGGGAAATGCCAACCAAAACCATAAGGTGGAACTACTTCACTCACAGTCACTAGAATACTAGGATGGCTTTAATGGACAAGATAGGTAATAATAAGTGTTGATATGAGCATGTAGAAACTGAAATCCTCATAGGATGCTGGTGGAAATGTGCTACAGTGCGGTCCATTTGGAAAGCTGTCGTTTTCAGGGGTCTGAGAGTATTTGAGAGAGGTAGGGTATTTGCCTTGTATATAGCTGATCCAGGTTTGATCTCTAGCATCTCTTATGGTTCCCTAAGCACCAGCAGGGGAAATTCCTGGTAGCAGAGCCAGGAACAACCCCTGAGCACAGCTGAGTGTGGCCCCTAAACAAAACAAAAAAAAATTGGAAAGCTGACATTTTCAAATGGTTGAACATGGAGTTGCCATGTAAACTGACAATTCCAAGAGAAAGGCAACATACACATACACACACACACACACAGAGTCCTAAATAAGTGTTATTGATAATAGCCAAAACATAGAAACAGTCCATCAAGTGATGAACAGATAAAGAAATAACAGAATATTATTTGGCAGTGGAGAGCAACAAGGCATGCTGATGCTGGCGCTTCCATTTGTGTTAACAAAATCACATTCAAATTTGAACCACTGTCAATGTGTTAATAATACAATATCATAGAGTCTTGAAAACATACTATATATTTTTTTGGCTTTTTTTTTGGGGGGTCACACCAGCAATGCACAGGGGTTACTCCTGACTCTGCACTCAGGAATTACTCCTGGCGGTGCTTGGGGGACTATATGGGATGCTGGGAATCGAACCCAGGTCAGCCACGTGCAAGGCAAACACCCTACCCCCTGTGCTATCGCTCCAGCCCTTTGAAAACGTTCTAAATAACTGAAAGAAGTCAGTCACGTGAAGTCGCCTCTTAGAGGATTTCAGCCCGACCCACAGTTGGGCAGGCGAGTCCCATCCAGACAAGATCCCTGGTGCTGAGACAGGCGGAGGTGGGAGTGGAAATGGGCGGGGGCTGTTTCTGGGTGTGGAGTTTCTTTTCTGAGTGATGAAAGATTCTAAGGTTGATTTGGAATCTGGAGAGATATACAGCAGGGAAGGCCTGCGCCTTTTGTGTGTCTGCTTCCTCCTGGGCCCTGGTTTGATCCCCTGCATACCTATGTCCCCGAGTACCAGCCGGGCTCACTCCTCAGCACAAAGCCAGGAACAGACCTCGAGCATTGTTGTAGGATGCAGCCCAGATGCCACAAACACACACACACACACACACACACACACACACACACACACACACACACACACACACTGACATTGTTTCTAGTAATGGTTGTGCAACTGTTGAATATAGTAAAAATCACTGCTCTGTATTCTTTGCGCGGGAGGATCATGTGGGTGCTGAGTCAATAAAGCTGCTTTATATTTCAAATATGTAAACCACCAAACCCCAAACGGATGGAGCCCGCGCCAGCCTTCCTCCTGTTCTTCCGGCAGGGATTTCACTCCTCTGCTTTGCCTTTCATCTGCCGTTGCTTCCTGTTGACTAGAACCCTCCCTGCCAGCATGCTTGTGTCTGCCCTTTGCTGACACCCCAAGGATGCCCCGGGCCCAGGCCTGACGTTTCCCTGCAGTCCTTGCCAAGTAGGGCGGCTCGGGGAAGGCAAACAGGCTGGGCTAGTCTGGAATGTGATGACGGCAGAGCGTGAGAAGGGAGGAAACACCTCCTTCAGACGGAAGCCAGGAGGAGAAGCCTGACCCCCAGGTGGGTCAGGAAATACAGAGGCCCTTCCCCAGGGCAGGGTCAGGTCAGGGCCGCAACTGCTGTGGGATGGACATGGGTGATTCCTGGCAGAGCATTGTCCTGTGAGCACTCATACCTGCTGCCTTCTGCTGAGCTGGTGTAAGCCTCCCGCTGAGCCAGTGAGGTGCCAAAAAAGAGTCTTCTTCTTTTGTCTGGTATTGGGGTTGAGGGCCTCTTTTCTCTTTTACAAATGTCACTGTCACTGTCATCCTCTTGCTTATTGATTTGCTCGTGCAGGCACCAGTAACGACTCCATTTTGAGACTTGTTACTGTTTTGGGCATATTGAATAGCCACGGGTAGCTTGGCAGGCTCTGCTGTGAGGGCAGGATACACTTGGTAGCTTGCCGGGCTCTCCGAGAGGGGCGGAGGAATCGAACCCGCGCCAGATGCATGCAAGGCAAATGCCCTACCATTGTGCTATCTCTCCAGCCCCTTTTACAAATGAGGACACTCAATTTCAAAGTGATCAAGTGAGGAGCCGGAACAATAGTACAGTGTGTGTGTGGGGGGGGGTTTGCCTTGCATGCAGCTGACACAGGTTTAATCCCTGACATCCCATGTGGTTCCCTGAGCACCACCAGGAGTAATTTCTGAGTACAGAGCCAGGAGTAACCCCTGAGCATTGCCAGATAGGACCCAAAAACCAAGACCAAAGTGATCAAGCCTGGTTCAGGGCTGAGCTAGTGTAAAGGGCTAGTGTGCCCACACACCACCAGAAGCAGCCTCTGAGCCAGACAGGAGGGTGGCGATCACCCAACACAAAACAAAAAAGTGGAATGGCTAGGAGTACTAGGGCTGGAGTTTGACTCTTTGGGGCGTGGTGGGGGTGGGGAATGGAGAGAACTGACCAGTGTAGTTCTTGGGAGCTCCTGTGTACAAAGCATGCCCTCCACCCTGTGCAAGCGCTTTCCCTGGGCCGACAACAGACGCTTTCATTTTTTGATTTTGGCTCACACCCAGCCGTGTTCTGGGTTTACTCCTGGCTCTGCACTCAGGGATCACTTCTGACAGGGCTCAGGGGACTATATGAGAGGTCAGAGCTGGAACCCAGGTTGGCCAAATGCAAGGCAAACTCTCTACTCACTGTGCTATGGCTCTGGCCCTACAGCAGACTCTTTTTTTTTTCTTTTTGGGTCACACCCATCGAAGCACAGGGGTCACTCCTGGCTCTGCACTCAGGAATTACTCCTGGCGGTGCTCAGGGGACCATATGAGATGCTGGGACTCAAACCCGGGTTGGCCGCATGCAAGGCAAACGCCCTACCCACTGTGCTATCGCTCCTACAGCAGGCTCTCAAAAAAACAATTCAGGGACTGAAGAGATCACAGCATGCTTTCAGCACGGTCCAGCAATTGGCAGAGGTCATTGATGTCCCAACAATGTGGCTAGAGCAAACGAGACTGTTCTGAGCCCCAGGTCAAAGGATTGTTTACACTGAGATCAAAAATTGTGGGGAGGGGCCGGAGCAGTATCAGCGGGTAGTGTGTTTGCCTTGCACGTGGCCGACCTGGGTTCAATTCCCAGCATTCCATATAGTACCCTGAGCCCTGCCAGGAGTAATTTCTGAGTGCATGAGCCAGGAGTAACCCTTGTGCATTGTCAGGTGTAATCCAAAAAGCCAAAGAAAAATAAAAAGAAAACATAAAGCATGGGGAGATACATGGCATATGCTGCCTTCTTCAGAGGCCTCTGAGATGAACATGCATATAAAAACAAAATCATAGCATGAGACTAACACCCAGGGATAGTTAAAACAAGGGTCGGGGTGAATGGTCCATGGTTGGAAAACTGCCTCAAGGGCTGGGGCAGAGAGCAGTTGGGATAATGAAGGGATGTTTATGTTAATGATGGTTGGAAAGATTGCTCTCGTTGGGAGATGTGTGCTGAAAGGCCAAACATGATGGCTTCAGTATCTGTATTGAAAACCATAATACCCAAAAGGAGGGAGGAAAAGAGACAGAGAGAGACAGAGAGAGAGATAGAGACAGAGAGACAGAGATAGATAGATAGATAGATAGATAGATAGATAGATAGAGAGATAGAGAGAGAGAGAGAGAGAGAGAGAGAGAAGAAAAATACCTGCCATAGAGGCAGGCTGGGGGAGGGGTGGAGGAAAGGATATAGAGGGTATTGGTGATTGGTGGTGGAAAATGTGCACTGGTGGAGGGATGGGTGTTGGAACATTGTGTGACTGAAACTCAGTCATGAAAACTATATCTCACAGTGATTCAATTAAAAAAATGTAAATAAATAAATAAATAAATGACATGTTCACCCAAAAAATCACTATCACTGTCACTGTCATCCCTGTTGCTCATCGATTTGCTCGAGCGGGCACCAGTAACGTCTCCATTGTGAGACTTGTTGCTACTGTTTTTGGCATATCGAATACACCATGGGTACCTTGCCAGGCTCTGCTGTGCGGGTGGGATACTCTCGTTAGCTTGCCAGGCTCTCCGAGAAGGATGGAGGAATCAAACCCGGGTCAGACGCATGCATAGCAAATGCCTTACCCGTTGTGCTATCGCTCCTGCCCTCACCAAAAAATAAGTAACTAAAATAAAATAAAACACACACACATGTAGCAGGGCCTCTGGTGGGCAGAATGCATTTGACAGGATCAGCGTGCTTTCCCCCTCGAAGACCAGAAAATCTTTGCAAAAGGGTGAAGCAGAAGACAAAGTCAGAATGTGAGTTTTCCTTTCAGGGGTAGGGGGGAGTGGTCATCGCTGACCCTCTCTGGGAGCTGGTCTCAGTGATGCGCAGGGAACCGCATGGTGCCTGAGGATCCAGCTGGGGTCTCCTGCATGCAAGGCAGTGTCCTATACAATCTTGATGGTGTGAGTAAGCAGCACCCCTGAAGTGTTGGACACAGAAGAGTGTGCAGAGGAGGGTAGTGACTCCCCTTCCAGGGACAGTCAAGGGGCTGGAGCAATAGACAGCGGGTAGGGCGTTTGCCTTGCATGTGGCCAACCCGGGTTCGATTCCCAGCATCCCATATGGTCCCCTGAGCACCGCAGGAGTAATTCCTGAGTGCAGAGCCAGGAGTAACTCCTGTGCATTGCTGGGTGTGACCCAAAAGGCAAAATAAATAAATAAATAAGGCAGCCCAGGGACAGTCAAGAGAGAGGGAGTGGCTTAGGGTAAACTAAGCACCCACCAACTCCTTAATGCCAGATTGAGACACTGGGACCTGAGCACCACTTTACCCTCCTCCCTCTACTCCGCCCCCCACTGGGCAGCTCATTCTACAGCGGTGACCCCTGGTGGGAGACCCCTCAGGAAGAAAAGCACGAGATGAGGAGGGTTAGACTGTGCTCCTGTCTGCCCACCCAGGAAACCACCTCAACTGTCTCCCAGAGGGGCTGGCGGAGGGGAGTCAGCTGGGGAAGAGTGTGACTTGAAGAGATGAGTCATGGGAAAGGGGTTCTCTCCCCACCCCTCACCCAGCCCCCCAGTGTATCCAGGGTGCACGTTCCCTGGGTCAGGATTACGTGCCTCTCCGCACGGTAAAGGAGATGAGACCAGCAGCGCCTGCAGGGCCCTCAGGGGCCGTGAGTGCTCCCTAGACATCCATTCCTTTGCCCTTTGTCATCTTCTCTCATGACCATGAGCTGTCAAGGTGGGGAGGAAGGAGTTTCGCTTCCTCTCGGAACACACTCAGATTTCATTTCTCTCTGGGATTGCTCAATTTCCCTTCCTGTGTTTGCAAAGGCCTCAAGCATGTGACTTTGCTTTGGCTGCTCTGGGCGTTCACCTCCCCCTCACCTTCCCACTTCACAGAGGCCCCGGCCCATCACACTCGAGGGGAAGCCCCAGATGATGGGAGGGGTCTTCTAAAGCCTGAGCCCTTACCTCTTATACCCTTTTAACAAAGATGGGTGGGTCAGCATTTTCTTGATTCTGTTCCAAGAATGTTGGCCATTAAAACAGGTAAGAGGATACTGAGATAATTCTCTTCTGGGGTCTGGTCACCCAGGTTATCAGGCACCTCCTAGGCTGCCCTCATGACATTTGATACCAGATGATTACCTTCAGGGCCTGTGATCTTATCCTGCCTGCCTCCCACCCCCAACCCCCACCCCCCAGCAATCAGTCATCCTCTCCCAGCAGGCCCTCTGCAGCTTTCTCTGTGTCCTGGCCTAAGGGTGGAAAATCTGGTTTTGACCTTTCTCCTAGAGGGAAGATGTTCCGCATTTCTGTTAGTTTGATTTTGATTTTTGGGCCACACCCAGTGGTGCTCAGGGATTACTCCTAGCCCTTACTTAGCTCAGGGATCAATCCTGGGGGGTTGGAGGGACCATGTGGGATGTTATGGCTCGAACTTAGGTCAGCCACAATGTAAGGCAATTACCTTACCCACTCTGGCCCCGCCTTTCTGGTTGCCCACCTCCCATCCACCAAGAACTGGCCATTCCCTTCCCCTGTCCCAGACCCCTGGTGGGCCACTGAAGTTTGGACACATGGTGCAGGCTGTCTGATCAGACCAGATCGGACAGGGCTGCACCAGACTGATCCATAGGGGTTGGCAGTGGCCCGGGCAAGCAGGGAACCCCAGAGAACAGCCACAGTTGGAGCAGAGTGAAGCACTTCTGGCTTCCGAGGCTTGGACAGCAGGCTGGCCCTGGCTCTGTGGGTGCAGTTCCCCGCACTGTGCAGCTTTGAGCCTGGATCTTGGATCTCTGAGAGGTTACGCGAGCTTCCTAGGAACCCAAGGGAGCTTTTCCTCTAATTTGACCATCGGGTAACTCGGCTTGATTGGAAGGAGACACTGAAGAATGTCCTGAGCCCAGAACGCTGCTTCCACGCCCGACCGTGCTCCTGTCCAGGAGGCCTGGCCACAGCTGCCTCTCGGGAACGTGCAATTCTGCTGGTCATTCTTGCGCGTCTTCCCGCCTCCTCCTGCTTTGGCTGGGGAAGGTGGTGCTCTCGACCGTGCCTCTGAGATCCACAGGAGCCCTATGTCTTTGTTTCCATTTCCACAAAATTAGCCCAGTGTCCTCAGCAAGCTGCCCTGCTCTCTGGCTCACTGCATCTGATGTGTGGTCTGGCTGGAGATGCGGCTTAGAACACACTACACTTGAGGCCGAAGCGATACACAGCAGGGGAGGGCACTTGCCTTAAACACTGCTGACTGGGGTCCCATCCCCGGCTCCACATGGTCCTCTTGATGTCGGTGGGCCCCACGGGTGACTTACATGAAGCGGGGAGGAGAAAGACGGGTCACTTTCTCTCCAACCGCCTCAAACACCCAGGACCCAGGGTTACTGGGTTCTTGTCTCGCTCTTGGAAAAGAATTTCAGGAGTAGACAGGCAGTGAAGTAGCAGATTTTATTTAGAAGGTTAAGACCTTCTAAAGGAGGAAAGGATAAGTGGAAAAGAAAAACCAGTAGGAGTAATGCGCTCAAGAAAGAACTCGGGCTCCTCCGAAGATGGAGAGAGCCTTGAATGGACTATTGGGCTGTCTTTTATAGGTTCTTTACAGCTCGTCTCGATCCGGGATGTTCTGGAGTCTCCTTGGAGCTGGGTCACTGAAGTTAATCAGGTTAAGGGAGAGGTCAGAGGGAATGGAGGAACTTCATGGGGAGGGGTCCAACCTCCTCAGGGTCTGCTGAAGGTCTTATCCACAGGGTGGGTCAGTCTCAGGATTCTCCTCCCCGGAGACTTTGATAATCTAAGTTTCATTGCCAAGGGCCTTTCCCTATCTACCTGCCTACATCACTCTGAGCACCATCGGGAGAGTCATTGAGCCAGGAATAACTCCCAAGGACTGTTGGATGTAAAGTGCCACCCACCCCCACAAAGAAAAGAACACTTTTGAGAGTGAATGGAATGAAAGAGTGCTGGCAGTAATTTGACCCAGCTACAGGTAGAACAGGGCTGTCCCAAGAACAGCAGGACTTTTTTGCTTCTCTTTCTGCTTTTCTGCCAGCAGTGTTCAGGGCCTTCACTGAGGAAGTATTCAGAGGTCACGTCTGGCAATGTTGGGGAACCATGCAGTGCCAGGTATTGAGTCCAGGGCCTCCTACATAAAAAGCAGGTCTTCACTGGCACCTGAGCTGTGCATCGCCTTATTCCACTTGAAGCTGAAGAAAATTACTACAGTTTCCTGATGAGTAAAGTCTGTTCTGGACCAACTCCTCAAAGCCATCTGGAAATAGTCTGTTGCTGGTAGCCTAGGTCAGAGATTTATTTTATTTTATTTTTGGTGCGGCCACACCTGGTGATGCTCAGGGGTTACTCCTGGCTCTGCACTCAGGAATTACTCCTGTCGGTACTCGGGGATCATATGGAATGCTGGGGATCCAACCTGGATTGGCTGTGTGCAAGGCAAACACCCTCCCCACTGTACTATTGCTCCGGCTCCCCAGACTCAGAGTTGCCATGATGCTCTGATTTTCTTTATCAATCCCCTACCCCCCTGTGCAGTCTAGTCCCCTTCAGTAAGGTGAAAGAGGGCCAGTCCCAGGATGGAGGGAGATAAAGTGTTTCAGATATTCTGCACGGGTTGGTGCTTCTTCCACTCCTGCTACCACTGGTCCCGGGGGCGGGGGGGCAGGAGAAGCAAGAGGCAAGTTTGAGGAGCAGGAGCAAACCCAGGGGACAGAGGGCTGCAAGGCCAAGGCTCTGGGTCCCATTTATAGAGCATCTGCCCTGTGTCCCACATAGTCCTCTGAGCATCGCCAGGAGTAATTCCTGAGCATCACCAGGCTGGACCCTGAGCCTTAGTAACAACAAGGGACACCCCCTCACCCCGCCATCCCTCCACCCCAACCCCACCCAGGCCACAGAAATGGGAGCGTAACAACAAGGGACACCCCCTTACCCCACCATCCCTCCACCCCAACCCCACCCAGGCCACAGAAATGGGAGCAGAGCCAGGAGGTACAGGAATGGGAGGGCTAGATTCTTTTTTTTTTTTGGGTCACACCTGGCAATGCACAGGGGTTACTCCTGGCTCTGCACTCAGGAATTACTCCTGGCGGTGCTCAGGGGACCATATGGGATGCTGGGATTCGAACCTGGATTGGCCGCATGCAAGGCAAATGCCCTACCTGTTGTGTTATAGCTCCAGCCCCAGGGCTACATTCTTTTTTTTTTTTTTTTTTTTTTGCTTTTTGGGTCACACCCAGTGATGCTCAGGGGTTACTCCTGGTTTTGCACTCAGGAATTACTCCTGGCGGTGCTTGGGGGACCATATGGGATGCCGGGGATCGAACCCGGGTCAGCCGTGTGCAAGGCAAACGCCCAACCCGCTGTGCTATCACTCCAGCCCCAGGGCTACATTCTTGAGTCTGATTTTCTTGTTATCTCATGAATCACTGGGAATCACTTTTAAAACAGAGAGATTTCAGGGCATCTCCAGGCGGACCTAACAGGAATCTCCAGGAGAGGCCTGAGTGTTTGAGAAAGTTGGCTCCTGTCCTGACCAAGGGTTTGAGCCAGGTAAAGTGCTCACAGGTGGCCCATTCACCTCCCCTTAAGGATCCAGTGGGGGACCAGCTCACCTGGCCTTAGTGGCCTGAGCCGGGAATGCGGATGGACCTGTTCTGCAAAGAGGGTGGGAATTGGCCCTGGGAAAACCAGGGGAAAGTGAGTCCAAGTTCCCTGGGGGTGTGACAGTGTAACAACGCTGCACTGGGGTGTCCTTGAAGCCACCCACACCTTTGCTGGCCCCCTCCCCCAGAGTGAGGGAGAGGGAGGCGGATTCCTGGGAACTGAAGTCAGTGTCTGCTCTGGGCTCCCCCCACCCGTAGGGCTTCTGCCCCAGCCTCCCTCTGGGACCCCTATGTTCCCCCAGGAGGGTGATGAGACTCACAAAAGGCAGCCTGCCACCAGTAACTTTGCCCACATGGCAAGGAGTCACCCAATGACCCATGGTGGCAGCAGGAACTCGGGGCTGGCACCAGAGTCTGGAACTGGAGGCCCAGGAACAAACACAGCTCTGATTTATGATGTGTCATGTTGGCGCACCAGGATGCGGTCAGTGCCTGAGATGGGGCTCAGTGGCAGAGCACGTGCCTTTCATGCACGAGGCCCCAAGTTCTATTCCCTGACAATCGCCAAAATAAATACATAAATAAAGGAGAATAAAGAGATGAAGTCCCTTTACTGTCAGTGGGCCCCACGGGTGACATGCAAAGCAGGGAGGAGAAAGATGGTCACTTTCTCCCCATCACCTCTGCCACCCAGGACCCAGGACCCAGGGTTACTGAGTTTTTGTCTTGCCTCGAAGAAAGGAATTTCAGGAGTAGACTAGCAGTGAATAAATAGACTTTATTTGGAGGGTTTTTGAAGGTGTGGAGGGAGAGAGAGAGAGAGAGAGAGAGAGAGAAACGCGCTCAAGAGAGAACATGGCGGTGGGGGGGAGCTGGAGCGATAGCACACAGTGGGTAGGGCATTTGTCTTGCACAAGGCCGACCCGGGTTTGATTCCCAGCATCCCATATGGTTCCCTGAGCAACGCCAGGGGTAATTTCTGAGTGCAGAGACAGGAGTGACCCCTGTGCATCACCAGGTGTGACCCAAAAAGCAAAAAGAGAGAGAGAGAGAGAGAGAGAGAGAGAGAGAGAGAGAGAGAGAGAGAGAGAGAGAGAGAGAGAGAGAGAGAGAGAGAGAGAACACGGGCTTCTCCAAGGGCAGAGAGAGCCCCTACATACATCCAAGCATGAAAGCATGGAAATACACATCTCAAGAGGGGAGATGTGGGCAACACATGTGCTCAGGTGCTATGTGTTGGCCACGTGGGCGCAAGCAGCACATGGGCCCAGGCAGCATATGCGCACCCTTCCTTTGTTCAAAGTGGCTTCTATAGGATTTCTCTAACCTGCCCCCATGTGGGGCTTTTTCCTAAGTAAAAGTCTGTTGCTAAGGAGGTTACCAGGGAGGTTGGAAGTGGTGATGGTCTTCTTTGGGCTGAATCAGTAAGTAAAGCTATTGGAGGAATTTTCTTCATGGGGAGGGGTCCAATCTCCTTAGGGTCCATTGTTCTTCAAGGTCTTATCAGACCTTAGTTCCTGCTTTTCCTGTTTTCTGCAAGGTTGGCTTTTGCCATTGCCCTGGGAGGGGGCCTTCCCTATGCTGCTCTGCACTCAGGAATCACTCCTGGTGGTGCTCAGGGCACCAGATGGGATGCTGGGAATCGATCCCGGGTCGACTGCGTGCAAGGCAAACACCCTACCCGCTGTGCTATTGCTCCAGCCCCCATGGGTCAGCTTTTCTGAGGACCTACCATCTGCCCGAGGCTGTGGTAAAGAAAGACCAGACCCCAATCAGCAGAGGGCACAGCATGGAACTGCATGGGGCCGGCTGCAGTGGGAGTGGAGGCCCCGTGTTTCTCTCTGGAAAATTTCCAGTTGATGAGCCGGCAATTCCCCACCTGAGCCTCTATCCCAAACACAAAAACGTTTGAAAGGATTCTGCTTTGTTCATCATAGCTCTGAGTGAAGTGAATCAGAAAAACCAACTCCTGATGAGCTCACAGTTTGCAGAGAAACAAAGCAGGGAACTAGACCAGCCCCAGTGGAGGGAAACCCGAGGGAGGCCAAGAGAAGCATGATTTTTTTTTTTTTTTTTTTTTTTTTTTTGCTTTTTGGGTCACACCTGGCGATGCACAGGGGTTACTCCTGGCTCTGCACTCAGGAATTACCCCTGGCGGTGCTCAGGGGACCATATGGGATGCTGGGATTTGAACCCGGGTCGGCCGCGTGCAAGGCAAATGCCCTACCCGCTGTGCTATCTCTCCAGCTCCCAGAAGCATGATCTTGATGTGGGCAGGTACACAGGGAAAGGCCCTCGGCAATAATACTTAGGTCAACAGAACTTCTCGAAGGAAAATCCTAAGACTGATCCACCCTGTGGGTACAGAAAACAGACCTGATAAGACCTTCAGCGGACCCTGAGGAGGTTGGACCCCTCCCCATGAAGTTCCTCAACCCTCGGGCCTCTCCCTTAATCTGATTAAAATGTGATCCAGACCCCAGAAGGCTCCAGAACTTCTGGACCGAGACAACCCAAGAAGAGCCTATAAAAGCCACCTTGAACAAAGGAAGGGCGCGTGTACGCTGTCTGAGCCCGTGTGCTGCTTGCGCCCATGTGGCCAAGCACATGTGGTGCCTGAGCACATGTGTCGCCCGCATCTCCCCTCTTGAGATGTGTACTTTCATGCTTTCATGTCTAACGCTGGGATGTGTGTAGGGGCTTTCTCTGTCCTTGGAGAAGCCCGCGTTCTCTTTTAAGCGTGTTATTCTGTCTCTCCTACACTCCATGCTCCCACTTTTCTCTTCCTCCTTCCCTTCAAAAATCCTCTACATAAAATCTGTTTTACTTCACTGCTTGTCTACTCCTGAAATTCTTTTCTGTGAAGGAAACAAGAGCTCAGTAACTCTGGGTCCCAGGTGGCAGAGGTGGATCTGGAGAAAGTGAATGTCTTTCTCTTCTTGTCTCATGTGAGCGACCCGTGGGGTCCATCGACATCAACTGAGGATGTGTGTGTGTGTGTGAGAGTGTTTGTGTGTGAGTGTGTGTGAGCGTTTGTGTGTGTGAGTGTGCGTGGGGGCAGGGAAAGGATTCTGACACCGTGGGGGGGGGATACAGTGTTACAGCATTTTAAGTGTATCATCATTTTGGCACTATTGTAACATCAACTTAAAAAAAATGATCTGCATATAAAAGGAAAGAAGGTCTGTTCTGGAATCAACTCCTCAGGGGTGTGAAGATTTCATTCCATTGTTGCTCTAAGGTCAATCATGAGACTTGGTGGCAGGACAGGTGAAGAGGTTGAAGATGATGGGTCCGAGTCCCTGGAGAAACTCTTCCCAGCAAGGTTTCAGGAAGGGGCTCTCCCAGGGAGAGAAGAGCCTGGGGGGTTGGGGTGGCCAGCTCCAGAACAAACAATAGAATTCCTCCAGGCTTCCGGCTGCAAAGTGAGGACAAAAGGAGGGATTTGTCCTGATCTTTAGCCACTTGGGGTAGGGGGGGAGGGGAGAGTACTAGGAGACAGGGGAGAATCTGGGGAAAGTGTTCAGGCACTCTCCCAGAATCTGACCCTTGCCACACCTACACAGCCCCAATCCCACTCCAGGTCCCCTCCTTAGGGCCATTAGCTACCGTCTAGTGCCTGCATGCGCCAGGAGCAGGAGAGAACAGAAAGGCCTAGAGGGGAGGTGTTGGCTGGAGAGTCAAGCTGCTGGGCAGAGTGGGGTGGGGAGGAGAGGGGCTGTCCTTCCGCTCCACTGTGTGGCTCCAGCTGCAACCCCTCGGGCAGGATTAATGATGAGGCCTGCAGGTAAACTTCTTGTCCACTGCTGTACAGCTTGCCTGTCCCTGTCATGCTCGAGTCTCTCAGTGACTCAATTAGCAAAAGAAAGCCTCGGACTTCCCTGGACTTCTGTCTATTGGGATCCAGGCCCAGAACAGCCTATCCAGAAAGGAATAAGGGGGCACCAGAAAGAGGGGTGGAATCATAGTCTAGTGGGTTGGGGTCTTGCCTTACACACAGTTAACCCTGGTTTGATCCCTGGCATCCGGTATGCTCTACTGAGCCAGTCAAGAGTGACCATTGAGGGGGCCGGAGCGATAGCACAGCAGGTAGGGCATTTGCCTTGCACAAGGCCTATCCGGGTTCGATTCCCAGCATCCCATATGGTCCCTGAGCACCGCCAGGGGTAATTCCTGAATACAAAGCCAGAAGTAACCCCTGTGCATCGCCGAGGGGTTTTTGCAACCCAAAAAGAATTTAAAAAAAAAGTGATCATTGAGCACACAGCCAGGAGTTAATTCTGAGCACTGTTTTTGGATGTGGCTCCCAAACCAAAGGAGGGGGTGAGGGGTAGGGGGAGGATATCTACTGTTTTTTAGTGGAACGGGGTGCCAGGAGGGCAGCTATATGAGAAATTGGGGGTTGGGGGCACATAGCCTTCTGGGGGACCCTACTTCAGGTGTTGAGCAGGAGTGTGGAGGGATTGGGGTTTCCCATGGAAAGAGAGCCCGGGAGTGAGCAGAGCTGGGCCCCACCCCCCCATTTGTGGGCTGTGTCCCTTAGGCTCAACCTCCCAAGCCTTATTCTTGTCCAGAAAGTGGTGAGAACAGTGTTGTGGCATCTGCGAATCTTCTTACTTTCTCTGAAACAGTGACTATTTTCTTTTTATTTATTTATTTATTTTTAAGAAGTTTTATTGGATCACTGTGAGATACAGTTACAAATTTGCATGATTATGTTTCAGTTAAACAATGCTCCAGCACCCATCCCTCCACCAACGCACATTTTCCACCACCATTGTTCCCAATGTCCCACCCGCCACCCCCACCCCCACCCCACTCCCTGCCTCTTTGTCAGGTAGTTCCCTCTTTTTCTCTAATTTGGGGGCGTTATGATTTGCAATACAGGTAGTAAGAGGTCACAAACAGGGACTATTTTCAGAGTGATTACAAATGCAGCATATGATACACATTGATATAAGCCTAGATTTGGTGAGCATTGTTTCCTATTTTCTCCAATTTCTTTTCCTTGGGGAAATGCATATGTAACATAAACTATGCCTTCTCAAACCCGTTGGAGGCGAGTAGTGGTAGTTACACCCACACATTCCTGCGTCCTCACAACTCTTCTCACCTTGTAAAACTGCAGCTCTGCATCCACTATGAATAACCCCATTTCTGCTGCCCACCTCAGCCCTGGCACCCCGAGACTTCCTTCTTGCCTCTATGTATCCAACTTCTCTGAGTCTCTTGTGCCAGTGGACCAGTAGTGTCTCCTGGCTTCTCTCAGCAGAGTAGAGTTAAGGGTCCCCCATAATGTCCCCTTCCTTTTTGTTGTTTTATTTGTTTGGGAGCCACACCTGGCAGTGCTCAGTACTTATCACTGGCTCTATGCTGAAGGACCATTCCTGGTGTGCTTGGGGGCCATATGGGATGCCAAGGACCAAACCTGGAAAACCTTGCCAAGCCATGTGCAAGGCAAGTAGCACCCTACCCACTGTACTATTGCTCTGGCACCTCTTCCCTTTTTAAGGCTGAGTAATATTCCTTTATAGAAGGGACCACCACTCTTTCTTCCTGGGTATTTGGAGCTCTTCCTGCTTCAGTATTAGGAACAAGATTGCTGGAACATAGGGGTACCGATGTCTGAGGTCCTGCTTCCCATCCAGGCGGGAATATCCTCAGAACAGAATTGCTGGATCTTATGTTAGTTCTATTTTTCATATTGGGGGGAAACCAAACCTCTTTTCTCAGCAGCTAGACAAGTTGTCATTTCTTCCAACAGAGCAGTGTTCTAATGTCTCCATGTCCTCACCAACACATGTTAATTTTTATTATTGTATAATTTTAGGGAGCCTCCGAGTGCCAGGGGTCAAACTGGGGGTCTCATGGTGCTGAATATATTCCAGACATTTGAACTATGTTTCCAGTCCCACTGTGGGTGGGATGGGGGTTGCACCCAGGGATGCTCAGGGTTTATTCCTGGCTCTGTGCTCAGGGCTTAGTTGTGCTGGGCTCTGGGGATGTTGGGGATCAAACTTGGGTCAGCCACATGCAAGGCCGGCATCCTACCTGCTGTACTATGGCTTCAGCACAGCCCACCATAGTTATTGTTATCATAGTAGCCACCCTACTAGACGTGAGGCATGTTTTATAAAGGCATCTCTTCTTGGTGTTTGTGTGGTGGTGGCGGTGGTGGTGGTGTGTTTGGTCATACCCAGTGGTGTTCAGGGGCTATTCCTGGCAGCACTCAAGGAACCATGTGTGGTGTAAGGATAGAACCAGGACAAGGTATATACAAAGCCAGTGCTTTACCCCTGTACTATCTCTTTGGCCCTTGTAAAAGCATCTTTTTTGTTCATTTGTTTTTTGGACATAGTTGTACTCACGGCTTACTTGTGGCTCTGTGCTCAGAGGTCATTCCTGTTGGTGCTCCTGTGGTTCATGTGGTGCTGAGACTCGAGCCCAGGCCCACTACGTGCAAGGTAAGAGCCTTAACCCCTATACTATCTTTCCCACCCTTGTGAAAGCATATTAAGTGACATTAAAGACAAGGGTCTACTGTGCTGTTTGGAATCAGGGGATCATCTGGTACCAACAATCCCAATATTTCCCTTCCTGCTTTCTGCACTTCTCCAGTTGGGTAGCCCAGTGCTCCACTTCAGACCCAGCTGGGTCTAGGCAAGAGAGCTATCAGGGTCGATGTTGGGGTTCAGTCCCCCTCAGACAGAGGCACAGTTTCTCTTTGCGTTTTTGGTTTTGGGCCACACCTGGCAGTGTTCGGGGGTTACTCCCGGCTTTGCACTCAGGAATCACTCCTGAGGGATTTGGGGGACCAGGTGGGGTGCCGGGATTGAACCCAAGTCAGCCAGGTGCAAGGCAAGTGCCCTCCCCACTATGTTTTCACTCTGGCCTCACAAGGCTTCTTTTTTGAATCAACACTTCCTTTACTCTCCTCACTGAGCAAACAGAACTCCCAAGTGTTGAAACCTCTTCCAGGGAAGTTCTGAGCTATGGCCGGAACTGGCTTTTTCTTGTTTTGAACTTGAATGAGTCATTAGGAGGCCTCCTCGTTCGTTACTAGCCTAGGCTCGTGGCCTGCTCTCTGGATGTGAGAAGGTGGTCCCCACTTAACCCCTATCCCTGCTTGACCTCCCACTCCTGCCGGATGACAGATAGGTGCCATGTCCCACTGCCTGTCATGGATCTGCTGTGTAAAAGTCAAATGTACTATATCTGCTGTATTATATCTCCAGCTCACATTGTCCATCTTAAACTCACACAGTCTCATATATCAATTGTAGCTCTCAATTAAATTTGAAATATGTACCAAGGGGGTTTGTTTTGTTTTTGTTTTTTAAATTTTGCTTTCTAAATACTCCACATCGCTAGTCATCAGGGAGATGCAAATCTAAACAACAATGAGATATCATCTCACACCACAGAGACTGGCACACATTCAAAAGAACAAAAGCAACTAGTGCTGGTGTGGATGTGGGGAAAAAGGGATGCTCTTTCACTGTTGGTGGGAATGCCGACTGATCCAGCATTTCTGGAAAACAATATGGACATTCCTTCAAAAACTAGAAATTGAGCTTCCATATGACCCTGCAATGCCACTTCTGGGAATATATCCCGAGGATACAAAAAAGCACAGTAGAAATGACATCTGTACCTATATATTCATTGCAGCACTTTTCACAATAGCCAAAATCTGGAAACAACCCAAGTGCCCTAAAACAGATGACTGGTTAAAGAAACTTTGGTACATCTACACAATGGAATACTGTGCAGCTGTTAGGAGAGATGAAGTCATGAAATTTGCTTATAAATGAATAGACATGGAGAGTATCATGCTAAGTGAAATGAGTCAGAAAGAGAGGGACAGGGCTGGAGAGATAGCACAGTGGGTAGGGCGTTTGCCTTGCACGCGGCCGACCCGGGTTCAAATCCCAGCATCCCATATGGTCCCCTGAGCACGGCCAGGGGTAATTCCTGAGTGCAGAGCCAGGAGTAACCCCTGTGCATCGCCAGTTGTGACCCAAAAAACCAAAAAAAAAAAAAAAAAAGAAAGAGAGGGACAGACATAGAAGGACTGCACTCATTTGTAGAGTATAGCATAACATAACATGAGACTGACACCCATTGACAGTAGATACAAGTGCCAGGGGGATTGCCCCATAGCTAGAAGATTGGTTCATGAGCATAAGGGGAGAAGGCAGATGGAATAGAGAAGGGATCACTAAGAAAATGATGGCTGGAGGAACCAGTTGGGATGGGAGATGCATGATGAAAGTAGATAATGGAACAAACATGATGACCTCTTAGTGTCTGTGTTGCAAGCCATAATGCCCAAAAGTAGAGAGAGAGTATGGGGAATATTGTCTTCATAGAGACAGGGGGAGGGTGGGAAGGAGGGGCATACCCGGGATATTGGTGGTGGGGAATGTGCACTGGTGGAGGGATGGGTGTTTGATCATTGTGAGATTGTAACCCAAACATGAAAGCTTGTAACTATCTCACGGTGTTTCAATGAAATTTAAAAAAAAGAAGAAATTTAAAGAATAAAATAAAATAAAATTTGTTTTCTGAGATAGGGCCTGGAGGAGAGCACAGGAAGCGCAGGGGCTAGAATGCTGTTTTGCGAGCATGTGATCATGAGTTCACATTTCTTTTTTTTTTTTTTTTTGAGTTCACATTTCTGGTGTCTCCCTCGGCTAGTGTGATTTGGGTGGCTCTGCTCCCTGTGATCCTTGGTGCAACAAGCAAGTCCTGGTAGCACAACAGCCCTTGTGTGTATGTGTGTGTGTGTGTGTGTGTGTGTGTGTGTGTGTGTGTGTGTGTGTGTGTGTGAGTGACTTGTCACTTGTCATCCCATTGATCTTCGATTTGCTTGAGCGGGTGCCAGTAACATCTCCATTCGTCCCTCTCACGTGCTAGTGTAGCCAAATGATATGTGCTCGCTCTAAGAACACGAAGAGCCTCAAACCATTCATGGTTTTGAACGAAGAAGTCTGACCATCTCATGGGTGGGCAGCCACGTGGTCTTTTGACGTCCTGTGGAATCTAGTCGTAACAGCTCTAGTCCAGCGGTCTTCTCTGAATCACAATACGTGTCCGGCCCATCTGATTTTTGACGCCTTGGCAAATGAAACAGCGTCCCTGATTCTTTATCATCGACGGAGGTCGGAACTCTGGATTCCTTCTCTCACTTGAGTGAAATGTGATACTCCAAGCATAGCTCTTTCGATTCCTCTTTGGGATACCCAAATAGTGTTCTACTCCTGTTTTCATAGGGCCCAGGTCTCTGAGGCGTATGTTAGTGCAGGAAGAACGGTGGAGTTGAAAAGATGTGCCCGGAGTCAGAGGTTCTTCATCTTCTTAACCACTTCTTCAACGCTCTTGAAGGCGTTCCACACTGCTTTCTTCCTCCTGCGCAGTTCTGGTGCCAAGTAATTCGCCACGTTGAGTTCTCGACCCAGGTATACATAGCTGCTGAATTCGAAGATGTTCGTTCCATTGAGAGCAAATGGAATGACAGGGACTAATTCATTTCTCATGAACATTGTTTTTGTGAGATTCAGCTGCAGTCCGACCTTTCCACACTTGCGGTCGAAGTTGGCCAGCATTTGTGCTGCTTGGCTAATATTTGGTGTTATTAGAATGATGTCACCAGTGAAGCTGAGGTGGTGTAGTTGCCAACTGACTATCTTCACTCCCATTCCTTCTCATTTCGATCATTGCATGATGTTCTTGAGGGTGGCACTGAAGAGTTTTGGTGAAATGGTATCACCCTGCCGAACCCCTCTCTTTACGTCAATGATGACTTCCTTGTAGAATGGTGAGATCCTGGTGGTGAATCCGTAATACAGCTCGAGGAGGATCTTGATGTACTGAGTTTGAACACCCTGTTTGGCTAGGGCTTCAATGACTGCTTCAGTCTCAACAGAATCAAAGACCTTCTTTAAATTGATGAACATTAGACAGAGCGGCATCTTGAACTTTCGCGAAATTTCAATGAACTTGGTCACTGTGTGGATATGGTCGATGGTGCTGAATCCTTTTTGGAACCCAGTGTGCTCTCATGGTTGTCCCTTTGTCTAGTGTTCTGTCTATTCTATTCAGGATGACTCAAGTGAACAACTTGTAGACAATGGACAACAGGCAGATTGGGTGATAGTTGCTGATGTCGTGGATGTCTCCCTTCTTGTACAACAGAACGGTCCTGCTGGTTTTCCATTGGGACGGAACCTTGCATATGGACAGGTAGCGTGTGAAGAGCCACGCCAGTGTATTGATGAGTACTGGTGGCAGCAGATTCTTCAGGGGTTCGGGTCTGACCTTGTCCAGATCAGGTGCTGTACACATCTTTACTGATGAAATGGCATGTCAGATTTAGGAAAGGAGGACATTGGGAATGACATATCCGTCCTGCGGAATTTGGTATGTGGGCAGGTGGATGTGGCTGTCAAAGAGATCTGAGTAGAAGTCATGAATAATCCTCTCCATTGCCCTTCTGGAAGATGTGATAGATCCATCAGGACGTCGGAGGGCAGCCATCTTGGTCTTGTAGTTGGCAAAGGACAGGCAAACATTGTGAATACTTTTCCCGGCTTCTGCCGTGTGTGTGCACATCACAAAAAGGGGTACAACCCCCAGTGAGCACCACAGCTGAAAAAGACCAAGTGAGCACTATGGCCCGGAAGTGCAACCTCTGGCTAGCACTTGTGTGAGCACCACAGTGATCCCTGGTGAGCCTCCAATGAGCATATGGGCCCTTGTGAACAAACGTGCAAGCACCAATACTGGGAGAGTGCCAACCTCGGTGAGCACTGCAGCCAGTGTGCAAGCAGCTCTTGAAGAGAACTACAGCTAGAATGTGGGAACATCACAGCTAGAACCTGGGAGTACCATAACTAGAATGTGGGAGCATCATAGCTAGAATGTGGGAGCAGCACAGTCTTATGTGTGGGCAACCCCCAGTCATCACAACAATGAAAATGATCAACAATGACAATGAAGGGAGGGAGGTGGGGAACTAAAAAATTATTTTTGGTGATAGACAATAATGAGGGGCTGAGAGATAGTATAGTGAGTAGAGCACTTGACTTGCATGCAACTGACCTGCGTCCAGTTCCTGTGTGGTCACCAAGCACCGCAGGAGTAATTTCTGAGTGCAGAGGCAGGAGTGAACCCTGAGCATCACTGGATGTGACCAAAAAGGCCAATAATAATAATGTAGCACTGTAGCACTGTCGTCCTGTTGTTTATTGATTTGCTTGAGTGGGCAAAATTCTCAGGAAAATTGGGGTTCAGCCAGAAGCACAGGGCAATTTTGGGGTATCAGGAAGCCGGAAGACACCTTCAGGTTGCTGACCGACCCTGGTTCTATCCCTGGCACAGTATATGGTCCCCCCAATCACTGCCAGGAGTGACCCCCTGAGCACAGAGCCAGAAATAGTTCCTGAGCACAGCCAGGTGTGGCCCTCAAACCTACATCCCCCTGCAAAACAGAGTTTTGCTGAAATTAGTTTTCAAAATAAAATGCCCATTAGAACTGGATTTGTAGCACCACGGTGGATGGCAAAATGTATGCTCAGTATTTACTGTTCCCTGGGGTCCTGGTCCCATGATGAATGATCGAAAGACTGTCATCAGTAGGGTTGAGGGAGCCTTTGTGGTGGAGAGGTTTGATGAAACAGGCCTTTTCGTATCAAGTTTACTTTTTTACTTATTTTACTGTAATGATAAGAGTGCCTTATAGATCAAAGGCAAGAAAAATACTTGCCTTTATATTTGGTCCAACCTTAAAATCAGCTTTAGAAGCAAGGAGAATAGCGACAATTAGAAAATTTAGATTGCCACAGTAACGGAGTTAGTGCAGATTTCATAGCTTTTAGTGACTTTTTCTGACCTCTACTGGGCAAATTTGGGATTGCATGTCTTTCAGGTCCTTTGAAGTCATCAGCATAAGTAAACATTCCAGCCCTTGGAGCCTCTCCCCAACCTCACAAGCCAGATCCCAACATAGAACTTATACTGGTTTTGTTTTACCCATAAAAAGTACCCATGTCTTGGGGCTGGAGCAATAGCACAGCGGGTAGGGCGTTTGCCTTGCAGGCAGCCAACCCGGGTTCGATTCCCAGCATCCCATATGGTCCCCTGAGCACTGCCAGGAGTAATTCCTGAGTGCAGAGCCAGGAGTAACCCCTGTGCATTGCCAGGTGTGACCCAAAAAGAAAAAAAAAAGTACCCATGTCTTTATCATGAAAGATAACTTCATTTTTTCTCTTAAAGCCATAATAAAATAATCTAAAGTGCACCCATCATATATTCATGAGTTGTTTATATTTTATTTTATTTTTTAAAATTTAGTCACTATGAAGGGCTGCAGTGATAGCACAGCGGTAGGGCGTTTGCCTTTCATGTGGGCGACCCATGTTCGATTCCTCCGCCCCTCTCAGAGAGCCCGGCAAGCTACCGAGAGTATTGAGCCCGCCCGGCAGAGCAGAGCCTGGCAAGCTACCCGGGTGTATTAAATATGCCAAAAACAGTAACAATAAGTCTCACAATGAGAGACGCTACTGGTGCCCGCTTGAACAAATCGATGAACAACGGGATGACAGTGACAGTGACAGTCACTGTGAAAATACAAAGTTATTCATGATTGGGTTTCAGATGTCCAATTTGTACAATTTCAATACTGATCCCTTCACCACTTCCTTCCCCCAATGCCCCCAACCTAGTATGCCTCCTACCCATCCACCAGACTGCCTCTACTAGAACAGGCACTTTTTTTTGTTCTGTTTTGTTTTGCTTTTTTGGGTCACACTCGGTGATGCTCAGGGGTTACTTCTGGCTCTGCACTCAGGAATTACTCCTGGCAGTGCACGAGGTCCATATGGGGTGTCAGGGATCAAACCTGGGTCAGTCGCGTGCAAGGTGAATGCCCTACTGGCTGTACCATTGCTCCAGCCCCAAGAGGCATATGTGTGTGTGTGTGTGTGTGTGTGTGTGTGCGCGAGCGCGCCACTCCCCACACATTCGGACAAGCCTCATGCATGAAGGAACCGGCAGAGGTACCCAGGTATGCGGGACCCGGGGACGAGATGTCCAAGGCTGCTCTGATCAGGACTAGACCTCTTCCACCTAGATCCCCCATTTTCCAGTAGCTAGGCGGTCACACCCAGAAACTGCCCTCGCTGCTGTGCAATCCTATCAATGGCCAACATCCAGAGACTATAAAACCAAGGTCCCAGATACCTAATAGCCTAGTTCTCCCTCTTGGAGAACCTGACAAGCTACCGAGAGTCTACTGCCCGCACAGCAAAGCCTGGCAAGCTCCCCATGGTGTATTCATATTCCATATACAGTAAATATATTAAATAATTATATATAAGTAATTATATAATATATTATTATATATAATAATATATATTATATAATTATATATAAGTAATTTAATAAGTAAATATATTAAATATTCCATATACAGTAATATATATATCTTGAGAGCCCGACAAGCTACCAAGTGTGTCCTGCCCTCATGGCAGAACCAGGCAAGCTACCCGTGGCTTATTCGATATGCCAAAAACAGCAACGATAGGTCTCATTTCCCTGGCTCCATTTTTGCTTTTTGGGTCAATCCGGTGATGCTCAGGGGTCACTCGTGGCTCTGCACTCAGGAATTACTCCTGGTCATGCTTGGGAGACCATAAGAAATGTTGGAAATCAAGCCCAGGTCGGCCACGTGCAAAGCAAACACCCTACCCATTGTAATATCGCTCCAGCCCCTGTGGAGGACACCTTTTACTCTCTCTCCTCTCTTTCTCTCTTTTCCTTTTAGACACTGTGGTTTGCAATACTATTACTGAAAGGGTATCATGTATACCCCTTTACTTCCTTTCAGCACCCAGTTATTGTCCAGAGTGATCATCTCCAATTATCATTGTCATAGTGGTCAACTAATAGGGTTTTGTACAAAACACTCTACTGCCTGTCAGCACTACCTACCACCTCCTCCTCTCAGTGAACGCTTCCTGACCACCGTCATTGTCCCCTACCTGTCCTATTCCCCCACCCCTTCAAGTGACATGTTTTCCACTGAATACCAATCCTCATGTTCTTTGTTTCCATTGTCTTTGGGTATTTGTTGCCACCGCTGTGTTTCTTTATATCCCACATGTGAGAGAGATCATTCTGTGTCCCTCCCTCTGACTATCTTCACTCAGCATGATGCTCTTCAGGTCCTCCCGTATATAGCAGCAAACTGCATAAACTGCATAACTTCGTCTTTTCCTGTGGCTCAGTAATATTCCATTGTGTATATACACCCTAGTTTCTTCATCCAGTCATCCATTCTTGGACACTTGGGTCGTTTCCAAATATTGGCTGTTGTGGATAGTGCTGCAAAGTGAAGACATTTTCTGTATTTTGTCTTTGGGGTCTTGGAGAATATTCCAAAAGTGGAGTTGCTGGGTCAAATGGAAGCTCAATTCCTAATTTTTTGGGGGGAAATGTTCATATTGTTTTCCAGAAGGGCTGGGCCAGTTGGCATTCCCACCAGCAGTGAAAGAGAGTCCCTTTCTCCCTACATCTCAATCCATTCCAGCACTGGTTGTTCTTGTTCTTTTTTTTTTTTCTTGTTCTTTTTGATATGTGCCAGTCTCTGTGGTATGAGGAGATATCTCAGTGTTCACAAGTACTTTAAATTAAAGAGGGTGGCAAAAGTTTTCCACTCCAATTTTTGTGTCTTTTTTTTTTAAATTTATTTATTAATTTTTATTAAATCACCGTGAGATACAGTTACAAGCTTTTATATGTTTGAGTTACAATCATACAATGATCAAACACACATCCCTTCACTGGTGCACATTATCCACACCAATGTCCCAAGTATACCCCCCTTTCCCACCCTCCCCATGTCTCCATGGCAGACAATTTCCCCCCATGCTCTCTCTCTCTACTTTTGGGCATTATAGTTTGCAATACAGGTACTGGGAGGTTAGCATGTTTTGTCCTTTATCTTCTTTCAGCACACATCTCCTATCCTGAACGATTCCTCCAACCATCATTGTCTTAGTGATCCCTTCTCTGTTCCAGCTGCCTTCTCCCCCAGCTCATGAGACAGGCTTCCAACTATGGGGTAATATTCCTGGCCCTTGTGTCTACTGTTCTTGGGTGTCAGTCTCATATTATGTTATTCATATTCCACAAATGAGTGCAGTTCTTCTATGTCTGTCCCTCTCATTTAACTTAGCATGATACTCTCCATTTTCATCTACTTATAAGCAAATTTCATGACTTCATCTCTCCTAGTAGCTGTATAGTATTCCATTGTGTAGATGTACCAAAGTTTCTTTAACCGGTTGTCAGTTCCTGGGCTCTCGGGTTGTTTTCAGATTCTAGCTATTGTGAACAGTGCTGCCATGAACATATAGGTGCAGATGTCATTTCTACTGTGCTTTTTTGCATCCTCTTTATATATTCCCAGAAGTGGTATTGTGGGGTCATATGGAAGCTCAATTTCTAGTTTTTGAAGGAATGTCCATATTGTTTTCTAGAAAGTCTGGACCAGTCTGTATTCCCACCACCAGAGAATGAGAGTCTCTTTCTCCCTACATCCCAATCCATTCCAGCACTCGTTTTTCTTGTTCTTTTTGATGTATGCCAGTTTCTATGGTGCGGTGATATCTCAGTATTCACAAGTACTTTATTTTATTTATTTATTTATTTATTTATTTATTTATTTATTTATTTTTTGCTTTTTGGGTCACACCTGGCAATGCACAGGGGTTACTCCTGGCTCTGCACTCAGGAATTACTCCTGGCGGTGCTCAGGGGACCATATGGGATGCTGGAAATCGAACCTGGGTCGGCCACATGCAAGACAAACGCCCTACCCGCTGTGCTATCGCTCCAGCCTCTCACAAGTACTTTAAATTAAAGAAGGTGGCAAAAGTTTTCCACTCCAATTTTTGTTTCTGTCACTGTTTTCTTCTGTTATTTTTTTTTGGTTCCTTTTCCTTAACAAAGTATTTCTCAAACTGGCAGCTAAATTGATTAAATGTATATATTGATTGTGTGAGTATGTGATATATGTTTTTGAGCCACACCCAGAAGTGCTCAGGGATTATTCCTGGTGCTACTCAGGGCACCAGATGTCTCAAGTGGAACATATGCTGAGATTGAACCCAGATTAGCTGCATGAAAAGCAAGAGCCTTACCAAATTGTACTATCTCGCCAGCCTCAATTGTGTATATTGTTTATCTGTGTGCATCTACTGATTGTAAGTGTATATTGCATGTGTTTGCATTTAAACATTTCACAGACATTTGCTAGCAAATAGGTTCAAGGAGAGAAGAACCAAAAGAGAATAACCTTCTGGGAAGATGGCCCAGAGGGCTAGAGCTCATGCCTTACATGCATGATGGCCTTAAGTTAAATTTCTGCAATAACACGGCTGTCTGAGCACTGCTGAGTGTGACTGTGGAGGGCCCCTGGATACTGCTTGGGAAGTCTCCAAAAAGTAAAAATTAAATAGATAATTTGACTTTGCTTTCTGGCCACACCCCAGGATGCTCTGGGGCTTACTCCTGGTTCTGTACTCAGAAATCACTCCTGTCAGTGCTCAGGGGGACTATATGGGATGACGGGGATTGAACCCAGGTTGGCCGCATGCAAAGCAAGCACCCTACCTGCTCTAATGTCACTCTGGCTCCATAAAACGTGTTTGAAAGCAATAAGAACCAAGTTTTGTCAATGGAAGACAGCAGATATGAGATGTGAGCTAATGGAGATAGCCCAGAACACCTTTCCTTGTCAAGAGGGAGAGAGAGGGCTAGAGAGATGCTCATCAGGCTGGCGAGCCTGGTTTGATTCCCGGCCTGCTTATGGTTCCATGAGCAGCCCTGAGTAGACCCCGGGTACCACCATTTGTGACCTCAAACAGTATATCCCTTTCTCTGTGCCAGAGTGGAGCTTCTGGGAAGGCAGGTGTGCGGAAGGTGCAGAGGCTGTGACCCCTTATGCCAGAGCAACACGGATCTGTCAGCTGTACCCTTGATCTCCAGGGCTGGGCCCTGGAGTTTGTTTATACAATGTTGTTTGCCATTGTTCTTTGTCTTTGAAACTATTTGTAGAACGTAGATCTAATCTCACCCCCTGCTTCACAGAGGAGGAAATGGAGGCTTGTGGAAGCAGAGCCAAAACACAAAACAAAGCGTCAGTATCCAGGGACTGCAGAGACAGTACAGCGCCCGCCTGGCACTTGCCTTGCATGCAGCAAACCCGGGTTTGATTTCCACACACGACGAAAAGTCATTACTGGATAGAGTAAGCAAAAGCTTAAGGTTCATCGAGCCGTCTGGGGCCTGGAACTGAGCACACAAGGGAAAGGAGGAGCCTGGGCGGCGTGCACAGCAAGGCGAGGAGTCGGCACCTCCCCAGGGGACCCCAGTCAAAACACTGATTCTGGGCTCCAGAGGAACGTCTCTGCATGCAGGAGACCTGGGTTTGATCCCCAGCACCACGGCACCACACGGTCCTCCACTGGGACTCACCCCCAGAACCAGCATGACTAGGAGTCACCTCCAAGCACAGAGCGAGGAGGAGCCCCGAGTGTAGCCGGGTGTGCCCCCCTGCAACCCCCCCCAAAAAAAAAGAATGTTGACTCTGGGCCCAGGGCATAGATTACATTTGCACTGCACAAGGCCTTGAGTTTAACCTCGAGAGCCTCAGCGCAGATTCTGGCCACTGCTGCCTGAGCCCCAGATCTCTGCCAGCTCGGCCACTGTCATCTTGGGGCTCACCTGTTTGGGGATTTCTTTAATATGTTGATTTCCTAGAATGGGGGTCTGGGTCCAAGGCCAGGTCAAGTCTCTAGGGAAGTTATAAAGAGTCAAGTTTCCACAGGGAAACAGATTATTATAACTTTTATTCCCCCAGTGTCAGAAACTAAACCTCTGGGCCTCACGCATACAGGGAATGTGCTACACCATCAGCCTTTGTTTCTCAATATTCTTCTGATTTTTTAAAATTGTCTTTCAGGGGCTGGAGCGATAGTACAGCGGGTAGGGTGTTTGCCTTGCACGCAGCCAACCCGGGTTCGATCCCCAGCATCCCATATTGTCCCCTGAGCACTGCCAGGAGTAATTCCTGAGTGCAAAGCCAGGAGTAACCCCTGTGCATCACCAGGTGTGACCCAAAAAGCAAAAAAAAAAAATTGCTTTTCAAATTAAAACTGCACTCAGGGGGCCCAGAGCCATACCAGGTAATACTCAGGGGTTATTCCTGGTTCTGCACTCAGGACTGGTCTGCTGGCGGACTTGGGATATCCCATGTGGGATATCAGGGATTGAACCCAGACCAGCCACATGCAAGGCAAGTGCTCTACCTGCTATGCTCTCTCTCCAGTCCTAGAGGTAGGATTTCAATCAGTAACTCTACCTCTTTACTTTTTCACTCCTAATATTTTTACTCTGGGCTGGAGCGATAGCACAGCGGTAGGGCGTTTGCCTTGCATGCCGCCGACCTGGGTTCAATTCCTCTGTCCCTCTCGGAGATCCTGGCAAGCTACTGAGAGTATCTTGCTGTGACGTATTCGATATGGCAAAAACAGTAACAAAGTCTCACAATGGACACGTTACTGATGCCCGCTCGAGCAAATTGATGAGCAATGGGATGACAGTGACAGTAACAATATCTTTACTCTACTCCTATAATCGTTTTGTTTGTTTTGGGGCCACACTCAAAGTAGTGCTTAGGGTTGACTCCTGGCTCTGTACTCAAGAATCACTCCTTGCAGGCCTTGGGGACTATATGGGATGCCAAGAATCGAACCTGGGTCAGCTGCATGCAAGATAAGCACCCTACCTGCTGTATTATTATGAGTCTGGCCCCTCTCTCAATATCTTAATATTATCCCAGGACAAATAAATAGTAATTCACTTCCAAGTACTGATCACAGTCATAAGTTTCATTATGTGGTGAGAAATAATACTTAGGTAAATATCTAGAATGGCACACAGTGTCAACAGTTTGCTCTAAAATAAATGTGACTTGAATGAATAAAAGAACTCATGAAAATAGGAATACGAGGGGCTGGAGATATAGCACAGCGGGTGGGGCGTTTGCCTTGCACGCGGCCGACCCGGGTTCAAATCCCAGCATCCCATATGGTCCCCTGAGCACAGCCAGGGGTAATTCCTGAGTGCAGAGCCAGGAGTAACCCTTGTGCATCGCCAGGTGTGACCCAAAAAGCAAAAAAAAAAAAAAAAAAAATAGGAATACGAAGAGTCACCAAAGAGTTGTTTTTTTTTTTTCTTACAGGTTGTACTTAGAGTGTGAGACTTTCCCAGAGCTTGCCTGAGACAAGGTTAGGGCAGGCAGCTGTTTCTTTATGAAGCAAGGGCTGTAGCCAAGCTGCCATTAAAGGAATCTGTAAGGCAAGGATGTACATGTGATCAAATTGCAGTCAACTTTCCCTAGGGGAAGGGAGGCGGGAGGCAGGGCCTAGAGAGCCTTAATGGTTTTCACTTAAGTTTCCTTCGAAACTTTTTGAGCTTCCCTTATGGTCACCAACCCCAGAGTAATGCACACTTAATTCAACTCCTAATGCAGGGAAATCAATAACATTGCACCACAGATGGTTTATTACTTGTAATCTGAAGTTTAACACATAAATAAATAAGTGATACACACAAACCATAGCACTTAAGAGTGCAATTCAGGGTCTGGTGTTTTCCCACAAATCAAAGTTCTTTTTATATCTTATTAAATATTTCACATCTAAAGATAATAAAGCAAGTTAAATAATTTTTTTTAAGTCTATGCTGGGTTCCACTCTGTGCTTGGAATGACTTCCATTAAGCAAATAATTATGATGGGGGTTATTTTAACAATAGTTACCAACTTAGATGTTGTTTTCACAAATCTTCTCTCATTTTTATTTATTTGTTTGTTTTTGCGACATTGGGGGTTGAACCCAGGTCTCCTGCATGCATTTTACCACTGAGTCACGTCCCCAAGCCTCGCCTTCTCCTGTGCTCTGTTTGTTCGGCTGCTGGTTTGGGGGGCACCCTCGAGAGATGTTGGAACAGAGAGGTTGCTTCTCCAGGTTCTATGCTTGGGGTATTTTTTCCTGTAGGTTTTGGGGGACTATGTGGAGTTGGGGATTGAACCCAGGTCTCCTGCATGCAAGGGGTGTGCTCAGCTCAATGAGCTAAATCTCTGGGCCTGTTTTGATCTTTCTCCTCAATTCTTTATGAATTAGATAGGGCAAGTGAACCCATTTGCGCACAGGAGAAAAATAACTTGAGAAATTAGTCCAACTATAAAAACTGATATTCATGGGGCTGGAGTGATAGCACAGCAGGTAGGGCATTTGCCTTGCACGTGGCCGACCCGGGTTTGAATCCTAGCGTCCCATATGGTCCCCTGAGCACCGCCAGGGGTGGTTCCTGAGTGCACAGCCAAGAGTAATCCCTGTGCATCACCAGGTGCGACCCAAAAAGAAAAAAAAATTCTGAAAATTAATGTCCAATCTAATATCCAATCAAGTGTTCTTTAGGCCCCCCAGGGGGCTTGGTTTCCTGTGGAACTCATGGGGGAAACGTCAATGGAAGTAGTTTGACCTTGAAATATGTCTCCTACTGTAATTCAGACATGTCTAGACTTGGTAAACTAGGTTTACCAGAAGTCTTTATGTTTTCTGTTTGCTTTCTATAGATTTCTGGAGGCCTCAGGAATGGATTCAGTTCATCATATCTTGCCCAAGCTGTGCTTGATTGTTATTATTATTTTGTATCTGCCATGACTATAGAAATGAATGATTAATTTTGGAAAACTCACTGTATGATGTATATATTTGCTTTCTGGGTCACATCCAGTGATGCACAGGGGTTAACTCCTGGCTCTGCACTCAGGAATCACTCCTGGCGGTGCTCGGGGGACCATGTGGGATGCTGGGAATTGAACCCGGGTCAGCCATGTGCAAGGCAAATGCTTTACCCGCTGTGCTATCGCTCCAGCCCCTGTATGATATTCTTATGGTCAGTGTAGTTTTCTGTAATTCTGTTAAACTTTATTTTTATTTTTGGGGCCACTAAGCAGTTTTCAGGGACCACTGCTTTGTGCTCAGGGATGATTCCTGGAGGTGCTCAGGGGACCAGAAGAAACCTGGGGCTCCTGCGTGCAAAGTAGGTGCTCCAGCCCTTTGAGCTCTCTTTCTTGACCTCAAATAAAACTTTGCTTTTAAAAATAAATTCTGGGGGGCTGGAGCGAAAGCACAACAGGTAGGGCGTTTGCCTTAAGTTCAGTTTCCATTTCTTTACAGATAAAGGGCTATCCAGGAAATATTTGAGGGTATTGAATATGTTCCTTACCCCTTAATAGTGATGTGTTCATAGGTGTTTGCACATATCAAAGCAGAGGAATCTGTACACTTCACTTATTTATTTGTTTATTATTGGTTTCTGAGCCACAGTTATCAGTGATCAGGACTTCCACTTGACTTTGCATTTTGACAGAGATCACTCTAGCCATGCTTGGGGGACCAGATGGGGTGCCAGGGATCAAACCCAGGCTGGCTTCATGCAAGGCAAGCACCCTGCTTGCTATACTGTTGATCAGGCCTATGAACTTGTACACTTGAAAAAGTGCAGTCAAGTTCATGTTAGTTGAATTTTAATAAAACTGCTTAACAGATGGCATGTCTCTAGTTATCTGGGTCTTATTTTTTGTTTTCTTTTTATAATCTTTATAGGAGTTCTCCCTCCTACCCCCAACACACACATTTATGTTGGTTGCTAAGGCCTGAGAGGAAGGAGCAATAGAAAGTTAAATTTTATGTTTGTTTGTTTTGCTTTTTTTTGTTTTGTTTTGTTTTGTTTTGCTTCTTGTGGTGTCAAGGAATTAACCTTGGGCCTCACTTATGTGAGACATTCACTCTCTCTAGCCCCGAAGGAGTTAAAATTTTTCCACAAAAAGATTCTATGTATTTTTGCTAAGTCAAATCCAAGATACACAATAATTTTTTTGACGCTCTTGTGACCTATCTGAGTTCCTACCTTTTCATTAGTTATTATCTCAGTGGATCACTCAGATGTGGCTACATCATAAACCAACCCAAAATGTAGTGAGTAAGACCATTTGTCACTCGTGTTTCTGAAAGCCCAAAGTTTCAGCCCATGCTCAGCAGAAACTGTTACACTGATGTGATTTAATGGCTTGGGGGATTTGAGATGGTTTCACTTGCACACCTGAGACTTTAGAGGTGGCAGGACAGGCAACATTACATGGCAAAAGGGCCCATTAGAGAGTGGTTATTTGATATTTGACTACACTAGTGAGAAGGAATGTAAACTTTTTTTAAAAAGTGATCATTATTTGCAAACCTTGATAAATTCTCTTAGCAACAATTTTTTCTCCAGCTAACATCCTTTTCTTGGGACATGGGAGGGGACCCTATCATTGCTGAGTCTCCCAGTAACTCTCAGGAAGTCACCCCCCAGGCTGAGGGGTCAATATAAGGTCCCCAAGAAAGTGGTACTACCCCCGGATCATCTCTTCAAAACACTTCCTAACAATAGTTAAACATCTAATGGACTTTTTATTGATTCTTAATGATGGCAAAGCTCCTAAATACTATGAGTAAAGGTAGCTTGGATCTGAGCTTCCTTGTTGTTTTTCCCATCTTAAAGCAATGAGACTGCAGTTTCTCAATTGAATATGCTATCTATAGGTTTTCAGTAAAGATCAAGTTAAAGATATTCCCCATGCCTCTATGCTTCTGCCATTTATTTATTTAATTTAGCTTTATTTATTTATTCAATTAATTTTTTTTTTTTTTTGCTTTTTGGGTCACACCTGGCAATAGCACAGGGGTTACTCCTGACTCTGCACTCAGGAATTACCCCTGGCCATGCTCAGGGGACCATATGGGATGCTGGGATTTGAACCCGGGTCGGCTGCGTGCAAGGCAAATGCCCTACCCGCTGTGCTATCTCTCCAGCCCCTCAATTAATTTTTTATTTATAAAAAAATACCCTGGGCTGGAGCGATAACACAGCGGTTGGGCAATCGCCTTTCATGAGGCTGACCCGAGTTCGATTCCTCCACCCCTCTCGGAGAGCCCGGCAAGCTACCGAGAGTATCGAGCCCGCACAGCAGAGCCTGGCAAGCTACCCGTGCGTATTGGATATGCCAAAAACAGTAACAAGAAGTCTCTCAATGAGAGATGTTACTGGTGCCCGCTTGAACAAATCGATGAGCAACGGGATGACAGTGACAGTGACAGTGAAAAAAATACCCGGTAATTCTCAGGATTTACCACTGACTCTGCACTCAGGAATTACTCTTGGTGATGCTCAGAGGACCATCTGGGATTCTGGGGAATCAAACCCAGGTTGACCGTGTGCAAGGCAAGAGCCCTATCTGCCGTACCATCATTCTGGCCCTGCTTGAACATATTTTGGTTGAGGCACTCACACTCATTTGGAATGTGACACTCTTGTGTTTTAGGTAACACTTTTCTGCTGTGGTGCTAGGGTCCCCGTCAGCAGAAATGCTGGCATCATATTCAGTATGTGCGGTGGTGAAGGGGTCAGGTGGTTCAAGACTCTTGGCTTCAGTCTTCAGTACAGGTGATTTGCTGCTGAACTGTCGCAGGGCCCCCAAGACTGCACACTTGTGGTGCCAACAATCACAGTTAACATGGCACAGGAGATTGCTCTTGGCGACATAGACTAGTGCCAGGGACTGGACTGGTGGCCTCATGCTGGTAAGGCAGATTCTTTACCTCTGAATCCTATCCTCAAGTCCTAGAGTTGATTTTTATTTTATTTAGTTAGTTAATTTATGGTTGGATTTTAGGGTCACACCTTGTAGTGCTGGGGGCCAACTATCTGCTTGTTGCTGAGAGGTCACTCCTAGTGTTGTTGCTCAGGGGACTATGTGGTGGGGTCAAACTTCCTGCCTGCAAAATATGTGTTCCGGCCCACTGGAGCTATTGATTCAGCCCCTGGAACTGATTTTTAATTTTATCACAGTATAGTCAGGGCTGGAGCAATAGCACAGCGGGTAGGGCATTTGCCTTGCATGCAGCTGACCCTGTTTTGATTCCTCCGCCCCTCTCGGAGAGCCTGGCAAGCTACCAAGAGTATCTTCCCCACACGGCAGAGTCTGGCAAGCTACCCCTGGTGTATTTGATATGCCAAAAACAGTAACAAGAAGTCTCATAATAGAGACGTTACTGGTGCCCGCTCAAGCAAATTGATGAGCAATGGGATGATAGTGATAGTCAGAGAAAGTCGTCAGTGTGTATTCACAAAATAAATGAGTGAGCAGTGTAGTCTCTCCCACCATGGGCATGGGGATTCGGTGGCCATGAGCCACTTCCCCACCTCTAGCCTACAGCTACCGCCAACAGACACACAAAGGGCTGCCAGGCTGGGTGGTGATCAGTTGCCATTTATTCCCATCTTCGTCCTGCCATTTATTCCATTCTCCCCGCATGCCTGTTCCAGTCTCACTGAGAGCCCCATTCCAGTCTCACACTGCCCCTCATTCCCATCTCCTACTTTCCCCCCTGCTCCTTTCCAGTGCTCCCTCCAGCAGCTTTAGTATCCAGCCAAACCTCCAAGTGTTGGGGTTAGCAACTACCTCTAGGTCCAAAGCACAATCAACATATGTAAAGCCTTTCCCTTCCCTCCTTCGAAGCTCTTCTAAGACAAAGACTCCCTGCTAGGAGATGCACTCAAGGGCGGGGAATTTCTTTTTTTTTTTGCTTTTTGGGTCACACCTAGCGATGCACAGGGGTTACTCCTGGCTCTGCACTCAGGAATTACTCCTGGCGGTGCTCAGGGGACCATATGGGATGCTGGGATTCGAACCCGGGTTGGCCGCGTGCAAGGCAAACGCCCTACCCGCTATGCTATCGCTCCAGCCCCAAGGGCGGGGAATTTCATCTAGGGGTGTGGTTCTCCTTTCCTTAGTCCAACAACCTTTTATTTATTTATTATTATTTTTCTGCTTTCGGGTCACACCTAGCAATGCTAGGGGTCACTCCTGGCTCTGCACTCAGGAATTACTCCTGACAGTGCGCGGGGGACCATATGGGATGCTGGGAATCAACCCGGGTTGGCCACGTGCAAGGCAAACGCCCTACCCGCTGTACTACCGCTCCAGTCCCATTAATTCTACTTCTTAACAATATTAGTCATTTTGTATGGACACAGTGAGAGATACATTAAGCTTGTAGGGTGGCTCTCCTGGGGACATCTTGCTATAGATCCCAGACTACAATGCTCAGGCCAGATGAATCCTTCCTAACCTTAAGCAGGGTCTTTGTCCAGTTGTTTCTCTTTGGATCATGACAGAGTTTGTCCATGACCATGCTCTTAACTTATAGTTAAGTATTATGGTGCTTGGCCTGTCCTGTTTCGATGCCAGGGTAGCTCACAGCTTGTCCTGGGTCTATCCAGTCCCTTTGTCGAGACCCTGCTTTGGGGTGCTAGGAACTAAGGGCAGCTGAGACTTAAGTCGGTAAACATATGCTCAGGAGTGAATATTATTCAGAGTCAATTAACTCCCAAGTTACAAAGCGTAGCCTGAGCACAGAGCCAGATATACCCCTGAGTGCTACAGGGTATAGCCGAACCCATTCCCCCCTATCCCCACCCCCCAAAAGATATAATTATCTGGATGTAAAATTCTAGGGTTCAACTCTTTTATTTAAATACTTTGAAAACCATCTGCCTCGTATCTTCCTACATTCTACCAGAGATGCTGATGTCAGGTTGATTCGTGTTCCATTCGAGATGGACTGCCTTTCTCCTTTCTCCCTGCGGCGCTCCATGAAGCCCAGCCTTCACTTTGTTCATAGCTCTATCTTTGGCCGGAAACCCATTGGTGCTCAGGGATCATTCCTAGCTGTGTTCAGGGGGGTCACTCCTGGCAGTGTTTAGGGAACCATATCAGAAATGGAACGAGGTAGGCTGCATACAAGGCAGCACCTTAATCTCTCTGATCCCTATGGTCTAGATGTTTTTAGTGATTTTGATTTATTTTGTTTTGGTGCCACACTCAGTGATATTCAGGGGCTATTTCTGGCTCTGTGCCCAGGGGTAGCCCCTGGTGCAGTGCTTGGTGGGCCACATGTAGTGCTGGGGATCTAACTGGGCTTGGTAGCATGCAAGGCAAGTGCCTTACCCACTGTACAAACTCTCCAACCCTGGACTAGATGCTTTTTGGTTGTTTTGTTTTGGTGATACTCAGGGGCTACTCCCAGTTCTTTCCTTGGGGATCAGGGATCAATCCTGGGGGCATTTGGGGAACCAGATGGTGTCAGGATTCTAACCTTCCATGCAGCAAGGTACATGTGCAGCTTTTGTGCTCTCTCTCTCTCGCTCTCTCTCTCTCTCCCCCTCTCTTGATCTCTCTCTCCCTCTCTCTCTCTCTCTGGCCTCATATGCTCTACATGTTTAGTGACAGCTTTCATGCCTAAATTGAATTGAAGAGACATTTTGGGCTCTGAAAGAATAGACTGAGTGGGGCTGGAGTGATAGCACAGTGAGTAGGGCGTTTGCCTTGCATGTGGTTGACCCAGGTTCAATTCCCAGCATCCCATATGATCCCCTGAGCACCGCCAGGAGTAATTCCTGAGTGCAAAGCCAGGAGTAACCCCTGTGCATTTCCAGGTGTGACTTAAAAAGAAGAAGAAGAAGAAAAAACAGAACTGACCGACCAAGTGTAGCTGATTCTTCTTAGGAATCTGAGAGAAGGTGAAGGAAGAGGGGGCTCAGACCTAAGAGATGAATAAGTCACTGATCAGACACGAAGGGAAAGCCATGTAAAAGTTAGCAACAAGAGCTCTTCACCACTGCCCCCTCCCCCCCCCAAAAAAAAAACAACCTAATTTCTTTCCCCCTTCGTTCTCTCTCCCTCTCTCCTTTCTTTTCTTTTTGGGCCACAGCTGGCAATGCTCAGGGATTACTCCTGGCTCTGCACTCAGGAATTACTTCTGGTGATGCTTGAGACCATCTAGAACGCTTGGGATTGAACCTGGGTTGGTCCCATGCAAGGCAAATGTACTACTTGTTGTACTATAGCTCTGTCCCACCCCAATTTCTTTTTCCTCAGGGTCACTCATGGCTTCTTCCTCTTGTCCAACTTTTTTTTTTTTTTTGGTGCGGGGAGCACACCCCACAGTACCCAGAGGTTACTCTGGCAGTGCTCGGGATACCATATTGGATGCCAGGGATCGAACCCAGGTCATCTGCGTGTTTGTCTACCCACTGTACTATCTCTCTGACTCTTCTTGTCCAACTCTTAACAGAGTTCAAACGAACTCTTAAGAGTTCAATTCCTCTTGGGGCTGGAGTGATAGCACAGCGGGTAGGGCGTTTGCCTTGCATGCGGCCAACCCGGGTTCGATTCCCAGCATCCCATATGGTCCCCTGAGCATCACCAGGAGTAATTCCTGAGTGCATGAGCCAGGAGTAACCCCTGTGCATCGCCAGGTTGACCCAAAAAGCAAAAAAAAAAAAAAAGAAAAAGAAAAAGAAAAAAAGAGTTCAATCCCTCCACTGTGACCCTGCTAAGATTACTAAGGACATGCCCTTTCCTCTCACATATTGGGGTTTCCAGACCAAGCCAACCTCCTCCAGGGTGGTCCTTCCAGCACCGGCAGAGTCAGCCATCACCTTTTTTTTCCCCCTCTTTTTTTCTGGAAGTTCCACTTGGTCCAGGCCTGTCTGAGGTTTTCTTGGCACCCACATCCTTCATGACTCATACTGGGCCTGCAGGCTTCTAGACTGCTAAGTCGTTTGTCACACGTGCTCCTGCTAAACCGCATCTCCTCCAGCTTTGTACTTCTGCTGTTGTTTGGCTCTGACAACTTTCCACGGGTGTTGTGAAGCTCAGTCATTTGATCTGCACAAACGGCTAATCTCAATTCCCACTTACAGGGGCCATGGGTGAGCAAACGGCGGCCAGAAAACAGACCCTGGACACAGAAGCCCTCTGTGAGCCTAAGGCCAGCGCGGTGAGGGGTGATTCAGAACCCTCGGCAGCTCCAAACGGCTTCTCAGAGATGTCACCGGCGTCGAGGCCGTCTCGGATGTGCAGTAAAGGCCAAAAGGCGGGCGTCGGCCGGGATGCTTCGCAGGCGCGAGGCACCGACGGACGGAAGGAAACTGGGGAGGGATGTTTGTCTGGCTGCCCACAGCTCCCACCTTCCCCGGCCAGGGAGAATTGGACCATTGTCTAGGTGGAACATTCGGCTTGTTTATCTTCTTGGGCTCAGCTCCGTTCAGGGTTTCAACTTAGTTTTTCTTCCATTCCTCCCCACCCCCTGAAATTGACCGCAGGAAAGGGCTGACCTGTTTTTGGCCAAGGTCCAGCTCACACTCCATTTCTCTGCCTCTTCTCCTCCTGCCACTTTCAAACAGAAGGTCAGAAAAGCAAGCTTCCCCTTGGGCACCACGGCAAGCAGCACGAGTCAGCCACTGGGCTGGCATTCCTGGAACACCGACCTACTGTGTGCCAGGCATGACTCTAAGCGTTTGGCTTTTACTAAGAAAGGCAGGGGGAGACCACGGTTCTGGGAGGAAGCTCTGCAGTGCGGAAAGAGAGATGGGAGCACAGAAAAGAGAGCAATAGGAGCACAGAAGAGGGAGCACAGATTCCTGGCACCACATAGGGGCCTCTGAGCACTTCCAGGGGTGGCTGAGTACTATGCCAGGTGTGCCCCAAATCAAAGAAAGGAAAGGTAGAAAGGGAGTGAAGGAGGTGGAGGGGAAGAGGTTTGGAGATTTAGTTTCTTGCTCTAATTTTTTTCCTCACAGATATTTCTAGAACCTGGGTTGTCATGTTCAGAAGGGATTTCTCGCAGAGATGGGTTGTCTCTAGATACGGTCCAGTCAGACTTTTCTCTCTGTGCAGCTGTCTGCGGGAGAATCAAAGGCCTTGTTTGGAATTCACTTGCTCCAGGGAATCTCTCTGTTAAAATCATTTCCTCATTGCAAATCATTGCATTCTCAGTGCCTATTCTGACTTGTGTGTGGGGGGAAAGGAAGTAGAATTTAATGGTATAATCTGGAGTAAGAAGAAGAATATTGAAGGGGGGGGTGCGGCCACACCCAGCTGTGCTCAGGGGCTGTTCCTGCTTCTGCTCAGGAGTCACCATATGTGGTGCTGGGGAGTCAAACTGAGGTTTGTCGGCAAGTGCCTTACCTCCTGCATTATCTCTCTGGCCCAGAAGTTGGTTTTTTATTGTTTGTTTTTTTACAAAACAACATAGTTTGGATTGAAACTTATTTAGAAAGATGTGAGGGGGGAGAGAGAGAAAGAAGTACATGCTGGAGAAAGAAACACAGGCTTCTCCCGACTGGAAATAGGCAAGCAAAGAAACACAGAGACAGAGGCAGGCTCGAGGGCTGGGGGGTGATGGGAGAGAAACCGGTGTCTATCTCACAGTGATTCAATTAAAAAAAATCTTTAAAAAACTTAAAAAGAAAGAAAGAGAGAAAGAAACAATGAGACAAGCAAGCGAGATACTTGGACTTGAAGAACAAGCCCAGAGTTTGTTTTATTTTATTTTTTGCTTTTTGGGTCACACCCAGCGATGCACAGGGGTTACTCCTGGCTCTGCACTCAGGAATTACTCCTGGCGGTGTTCAGGGGACCCTATGGGATGCTGGGAATCGAACCAGGGTCAGCCACATGCAAGGCAAATGCTCTATCCACTGTACTATCACTCTAGCCCCGAGTTTGTTTGATTTTAATGCTGTAATGTAATGCCGGGAGCCAATGCCTGGGAACTGCCAGGAACCAATGTTGGGGAACCAATATGTCAGTACAAACTGACCTGTAACTAAGGAACAACCGCTTCTTGGGGAAAAAATACTCATCTTCTTGTATGAGTACCAGCACACACAAGATATCAAAGTATCTTCTGAAGGTTGCAGAACAATGCCCAGGGTAACTGCCATCAGGGCCCACATCCAGTTTCGTTAAACGTTTGCATTCTTTGCTATTCTCCCATTCTGCCCACTTCCTCATATAATCAATGATAAAAGACTAGCTTAGGATAAATAAAATTGGAGCTTGCTCTCATTCTTCTTGTGTCTGTTTCATTCTTGTGTGTGTGTCTGTCTGTCTCTTTCTTCTTGTGTCTGTCTCCTTTTCACTTGTGCACCCTCTCCCGGCTACCCACATTGATCAAGTCCCGTGGGACGGGACAATGTAAGGCTGTACTTAGCAAGCCAAAAACCATTGCAACTCTGGCAAGAAAAGTGCGAGTGCTAACGATGGAGGAACTAAGGGTACTGCAGGACATTGATACCAGGAGAGCAACAGCCCTACTTTTCCCCTTGCACCCACTTCTCGGAGAGCCTGGCAAGCTATTGAGAGTATCCCACCCTCATGGCAGAGCCTGGCAAGCTCCCCGTGGCGTATTCAATATGCCAAAAACAGTAACAACAAGTCTCACAATGGAGACGCTACTGGTGCCCGCTCAAGCAAATCGACGACAACGAGACGATAGTGCTACAGTGCTACCCTTTTCTGTGCCCATGAAAGGCCATTGCTGGGCAGTGTGGAGGACCTGGCATCGCTCGGCCTAGCAATCGAAGCTTCACACAAATATCAGCATCAGAATGAAGCTCCCCAGAGAAAGGGAAGTAATAGCTGGGTAGGCCAGGACAACTGTTGTATGAGTACCAGCACACAAGCCCCCTTCATAATCTTCCTCTGGAATTTAAATTGTTGAAATATAATGTATTGGAGGTTTGACAACAACATAAAAGAGAAAGGTGCTGGTCCCATAGGTCAGAGTTTTGGCTGGAATGATAGGAAAAGTTTTGAAGCCGATAGTGATGATGATTTTGTGTGTGCAGAAGGCACCTGAATAGCACACAGAAAAACAGTTCATAGGGGTAGGTTGTATCTTGTGTATATTTCACCACGACTTAAAAAAAAATCACTTGAAGAAAATAAGGGACAGATGGAAAGGAAGAGGGGGCCAGAAGGGGGAAGGGAAAAGAGAAGGAAGTTACTAAATGTGATGTGGTATTCCAGAGCAGAAAAAAACATTAAGGGGAAAACTGGTGAAATCTGAAAAGTTTTATGTTTGAACTTATTGTATAAATGTCAACATCTTTGATTTGACAACTGGGCCATGGCACTATGTTTTAACATACAGGTGAAGATTATCCAGTTAACTCTGCAACTTTACTATAAGTCTGAAGTCACTCAAATGAAATTATTTTTAAGATAGAGATAATAAGCTTTGAAAACTATTGGACCAGGGAGATGGCTCAAAGAGCTTAGGGCATGCATGTGGGACAGTGGGGTGTGACCCCCCAGCACTCAGGAAGCCATCCCCAGATGCTGAGCTGGGGGTAGCCTTCCTTTCCTTCAAATGACCCCCCCAAAATGCAAAATAAAAATTATTATAAATAATATTATGAGGATTCCCCAATATATCTACTAATTTAATGCAAAGTGCCCATGTTGTTCTATAAAATGAGAGCAAACTGTATTACCTACTAGGAAGTCAGTAGCCTGACATGTTCATCATAGCATGACGCCCCAGCTCCCTCTGCTTTGAATGTGCAGTCCTGGACTGGTCCCCCTCAAAATCCAATATACACGTTGATTTGGAATAGAGAAATGGAAACTACCTAAGCCTGGAGTTGGGGAGATATCCAGCCAGTAGGGCTCTGCCTTGCATGCTGCTGACCCTAGTTCAATCCCCTGCACCCCATGTGGTTCCCCGAAGCACTGCCAGGAGTGATCCCTAAGCACAGAGCCAGCAGTAAGCCTTGAGCACTGCTGAGTGTGGTCTAAAATAAAAACAAAAATATGGACCAGAGGGGCTGGAGCAATAGTACAGCGGGTAGGGCGTTTGCTTGCATGTGGCCGACCCGGGTTCGATTCCCAGCATCCTAAATGGTCCTCTGAGCACCGACAGAGATGATTCCTGGAGTCATCTCTGTCGGTAACCCCTCTGCATTGCCAGGAGTAACCCCTCTGCATTGCCAGGTGTGGCTCCCCACTCAAAAAAAAAAGCAAAACAAAAAATATGGGCCAGAGTGGTAGTATGGTGGGTAAGGAGCTTGTCTTGTATGCAGCCAACCCCGGTTCAATCCTCTGCCCACCAGATGGTCTCCCATGCCCACCAGGAGTGATCTCAGAACAAAGAGCCTGGAGTAAGGCCTGAGCACAGCCTGTGTGGACCAAAAACAAAATGAAACAAAGAAACAAACAAAAATTCAACTCTAAAATATCCCAGCCTGTAGCAATCAGACATCAAGCGTCTTCGACCATAGCATGTCTGAAGCAATCCTGCCCCAAGTGGTTAACCTGAATCTTACTAAAACTTCAGGCTTAATTTGGGGTAGAGGGAAGAACACCAGAGAGGAACAGGCTATCTGACACCAGCAAGAAAGATGCCAACACATCTAGAACCTGACGCCCTCCAAAAGATAATTGATGTGGTCTCTTCCAAAAAAGTCAAAGCTCTATTCTTTTGAGAAGTTTGATCAGGAAGGGGAACAGAAAAAATGAGGAAGTAGAAGCTACAAGAAGTCATGGGAGGAGTTTTTTTTTTTTTCTGATCTTAATTTCTGAACTAGTCTCAGCTGGGAATTAGTGACCTCCTGGGTTGTGGGTGAGGAAAATGTCCTCCGTCTTCTTCCCTCTCTTGGTTCTGTGTGTGTGTGTGTGCTAGATCTGCCCTGTAATATGTTGTCACATCTCATGTTGTAATGTGTAATGTTTCTTCCATCTATCAGAGCTTTTCCTATTAATCTGCAGAGAATTTTGTTTCCTTGACTGGCTGGCACTGTAAGCCATAATGCCTAATAAAAAAAATTTAAAAAGTAAGTCAGGTTGGAAAGATAATACAATAGGTAAAGTTAAGAAAGATAATACAATAGGTAAAGACCAAGCACTTCACATGGTCCCCAGAGCAAGCTGGGAGTAATCTCTGAGCCTTGCCAGTGTGGCCCAAACAAGCAAACAAACAAACAAACAAACAAGTAATAGGTCATGAGTAGGAGAGGGTTGTTTCTATATGTTTTGTTTTTGATTTGGAGGTGAGTGATACACAAACTTTAAGCGTAAAATTTAAAAAGATGCAAAGCAAGAAGAAAAAAAGAAACCCAGACTTCAAGAGGAACAATATACATATTTTTTCAAACTTGTCATGATTGAGTTCCAGTCATACAATGTCCCAACACCCATCCCTTCACTAGTGTATGTTTTCTGCCACCAGTATGCCCAGTTCCCCTCCCACTGCCCCCACCCCTGCCCCAGCCTATCTCTATAGCAGATACTTAGAGGAACAATATTTTAGTGCAGTATTTTTTTGTTTGTTTTTGAATCACACATGGCTGTACTCAGGGATCATTCCTGGTGGTACTTGGTGGACCACATGGGATGCTGGGGATCAAATCTAGTTCAGCTGCATGCAAGGAAAGTACCCTGCCAGCTTTACTATGGCTTTAGCCCTTTTAAGGCAGTATTTTTAAGAAACCAAAAGTTCACCCACAATGAACAAAAGTTTAAATAAAGACCTCACATTTGCACAGCCATTCCTGGAACTCAGCATGCTAATCCTGAGCCTGTACCTCCTGTTCAACAGAGTAGTTTGATTTATTTTTTTAATTGAGGTAGCTTAATATATAACAGTATTAATAGTAATGTTCTAGATATTCTTTTTTTGAGGGGGTGTGGCAATGGCTTATTCCTGGTTCTGTGCTCAGAGGTCACTCCTGGTGGGAATATAAGTGTATCAGATGGGGTTCTGGGGATCCAACCTGGGTTGGCCACATGCAAAGCAAGTGTCCTGTCTGCTGTACTATCTCTCACCCCTACTAATACTCATGCTTCAGACATATGCTATTATGGCAGCATGCCCACCAACTTTATTTTTTAATACTGTCTCAAAATATTTCGGAACATTTTGTTTTTTGCTAGCCCTCAAATTCCTTTAACCCAAACCACTGCCTTTCTTTTTTTTTTTAAGTCTCAGTAATATAATGATTAAACCCCCATCCCTTCACCAGTGCACATGTCTACCACCAAGAACCCCAATATACCCCCCTCCCACCCACCCCCCACCTAAGTAGCTAATGATCTTCACTTTATTCTCTCTATACTTTGAATACATTCAATATTTTAATAGAGAACTCACTATTATTGTTTGGAATTTTCCCCCAACAATCAGGCCTGCTGTAAAGGCATCATTTAATAATTTCTTTTCATTGGTGAGAATGAAGATTCTATGAGCTCATGTGGCCGTTTGGATTTCTGATATTTTAGCTCAGTACACAGTCTAGATGCATTTCTGTAAGAAGACCTCTCGGATCATAGTCTCTAGGAGCAGAGGGTCCATTTCTCATCAATTTGCTTGAGCGGGCACCAGTAACGTCTCCATTCATCCTTGTTGTGTTCTAATGTAGCCCAGTGGCGTCTGCTCACTCCAGGGACACTAAGAGCCTCAAACCATTCATTCAGGGTCTTTTTTTTTTTTTCTTTTTGGGTCACATCCAGCGATGCTCAGGGGTTACTCCTGGCTTTGCACTCAGGAATTACTCCCGGCAGTGCTTGAGGGACCATATGGGATGCCGGGGATCGAACCCGGGTCGGCCGCGTGCAAGGCAAACACTCTACCCGCTGTGCTATCGCTCCGGCCCCTCATTCAGTGTCTTGATGAAGAAGCCCGACCATCTCATAGGTGGGTGGCCAGCTTTTTTTTTTTTAAATTTTATCACCATGTGGAAAGTTACAAAGTTCTCAGGTTTATGTCTCAGTTATACCGTATTCAAACACCATCCCTTCACTAGTGCCCATATTCCACCACCAAAATCCCCAGTATACCCCCCACCCCCGCCCCCACCCCAACTGTATAACTGATGAATTTCACTTCATTTTCTCTTTACCTTGATTACGTTCCATATTTCAACACAAAACTCACTATTGTTGTGGGAGTTATACCCCCAAACAAGATAGCTCTACTAAGGAAGCATTTGATAATTAGTTTTCCATTAAAAGATTGTATGTTTTCAGGTTTTAGAAAAGGTTGCGCGGCCGCAATAGTGGCCGCACGGCTCAGATGTGTCCAAGTCCCGAATCCCGGAGCCGTGTTAGTTGCTGCTCAGTGTCGCCAGGGCTCCATCTGGAGAAGGTGTGCTGGCTGCACCTCCTCCATCCGGCTCCCCGGTGTTCCAGCTTTCTTTTGACATCCATGGAATCCAGTCAGTAATGGCCCTAATCCAGCGGTCATCTCCAAATCGCATTACGTTTCCGGCCCATCTGATTTTCAACACCTTGGCAAACGAGGCAGCATCCCTAATGGAGGTCGGAACTCCAGATTCCTTCTCTCACTTGAGTGAAACATGATACTCCAAGCATAGTTCTTTCAATTCCTCTTTGGGAGACCTAAATAGTGTTCTCATCCTGTTTTCGTAGGGCCCAGGTCTCTGAGGCATATGTAGGTGCAGAAAGAATGGTGGAGTTGAAAAGATGTGCCCGGAGCTGGAGGTTCTTCGTCCTCTTAACCACTTCTTTGACGCTCTTGAAGGTGTTCCACATTGCTCTCTTCCTCCTGCACAGTTCTGGTGCCAAGTAATTCGTCCTGTTGAGTTCTCGACCCAGGTACACATAACTGCTGCATTCAGAAATGTTCATTCTGTTGAGAGCAAATGGAATGTCAGGAACTAGTCTGTTTCTCATGAACATTGTTTTTGTGAGATTCAGCTGCAGTCTGACCTTTCCACACTCTCGGTCGAAGTTGGCCAGCATTCTTGCCTCTTCGCTAATGGTTGATGTTATTAGAACAAAGTCATCAGCTAAGCGGAGGTGGTGTAATTGCCAACCATCTATCTTCACTCCCATTCCTTTCCATTTCAGTCATTGCATGATGTTCTCAAGGGTAGCACTGAAGAGTTTCAGTGAAATGGTATCACCTTGCCGAACCCCTCTCTTTACATCAATGATCATTTCCTTGTAGAATGGTGAGATCCTGGTGGTGAATCTGTAATACAGCTCATGGAGGATCCTGATGTACTGAGTTTGAATGCCCTGTTTGGCTAGGGCTTTGATGACCACTTAAGTCTCAACAAGTCAAAGGCCTTCTTTAAATTGATGAACATTAGACAGAGCGGCATCTTGAACTCTCGCGAAACTGCAATGAGCTTGGTCACTGTGTGGATGTGGTTGATCATGCTGAGTCCTTTTTGGAACCTGGCTTGCTCGAATGGTTGTCCTTCATCTAGTGTTCTGCCAATCCTATTCAGGATAACTCAAGTGAACAACTTGTAGATGATGGACAACAGGCAGATCGAGTGATCATTGCCGATGTTGTGGATGTCTCCCTTCTTGTACAACAGAATGGTCCTGCTGGTTTTCCAAAATGAAGAAGGACTAAAATGACTGCCTGTACTTTCAACACACATATGCTGGCTTTGGAAGCATCCATCGAGGATCTGATGGTGCAAGTGCAGAAGATCAACTATGATGTCATTGGACTGAGACAAGAAGGCATTGATCACATCATGCCGTTTTCAACACTGAAGAAGAACTGTTCCTCGAACATGCAACAGTAGAGGCGTTGGTGGTGTCGGTGTTCTCATCAACACAGACTTGGCCATGAGTATCGGTTCACTCGAATGTTTAACAACCCAAATTGGACACTTGTGTTTGAATAGATGTGGTTATTTGCCGGCAGTTACTATCTTCATTGTCTATGCACCAACATCCAACTATAATGAAGAAGAAAATGAAAAGCTCTACATGGAGCTGGAGAAGTTCTATAAAGAAGACCATCTTCTTTAAGGTTACTGTTGGTGATTTTAATGCCAAGATAAGACTGAGAAGGTCACCCAAAGAACTCCACATCAGGACCCACGGCTTAGAATGGAACGAACAGGGTGAGAGACCGTCTGAGTTCATCATGTTGACCAAGACCATCCATGGTAACTTGCAGTTTCAGAGGGCCAAATCTAAATGTTGGACATGGGAGTCTCCTGGTGGTGGGAATGGTGTTTGAATATTAATGTAATGAAATATTGTGAACTACTTTATAAAATAAAAATTTATTTAAAAATTAAAAAAATAAAAATAAATAAATAATTCGTATATCCGTGAGATAGACCATTACAAAGCTGTTCATAATTGGATTTCAGTCATATGATGATCCAGCACCCATCCCTCCACTGGTGTACATTTCCCACCACCAATAACCCCCTTTTCCCCATCACTATCCCCCAACAACCCACCCCCTCACCCCCAGCCTCCCTCTATGGGAGGCACTTTCCTTCTTGCTCTCTCCTTTTCCCTTTGTGCATTATGGTTTGCAGTACAGGCGCCAAGAAGTCATGGTGTTTGTTCAACACATTCAGTATTTTTATCGGGATGGTAAGGCTGGATTAGCTTTTTAACTGGGTGGTTGCTTTGGGGTGTGGATATGACTGCTGAGGCTTCTGGAAGTACAGGGAGGTGGGGGGAGGTAGCCCATCCTGACTTCGAGAAATCCTGGAGATTCAGTCACAAAACCCTCACACCCGAATTTTCAGCAGATTATATCAGTGAGGTCTGTTCTGAGAGGGTGGAGTCAGGCCAGGGGTATGGTGGTATGTTGGCGATTTTGGACTATGGGAGCAAGTGGCTGTTGGGGCTCTGCTTGTGTGGGCACCAGGAGAATCTGCGCCCCTCCGATTTACCCCTGTCTGTTTAGCCATGTGCAGGTCCGAGATTAACTGAGGATTTTGATCTCTTTTGAGATTTATTTATGGCTCTCTGAAATAAGGCCAATAAATGAACTTGTATAGCTGAGCTGGAGGTGGTTTGTGGATGTAGCATCCACATACCTAACTTTTGGCCTTTTGATTTCTTGGTAAACTTGGCCCCAGTTGTTGGAGTCTGGCCAAAGGCACAGTGGCAATTTTGGGGTATCAGGAAGCCTGAAGGCACCATCAGGCTGCTGATGCATTCACCCCACAGGTACAAGTTGACCTGCTGGTGGCACCATACCCCCCCCCCCCGCCACACACACCATGTTTTTCTAATTTTTAACATGTTTGAAATTTTTCATGGTAAGTTTTTTTTGATTTTGGGGGGGTGGAGGGCTGGAGGAGTCATAGTCAGTGGTGCTCAGAGACTAATCCTGACTTTGTGCTCAAGAGTGACCCCTGGAAGTGCTCAGAGGTCATATGTGATGTGAGAATTTGAACCAGGGTAACAGCCATGGCTATGTGAAGGCAAGTGCCTTACCTCCTCTATGTTTCTCTGACCCAAGTGTTTGGTTTTCCTGTTTGGTTTTGTAATGAGACAAGCAGAGCTTTTGGGTTACTCTTAGATTGGTGCTCAGGGATTGTTCTCAGAATGTTCAGGGACCATGCACTATGGATCATATAGGAACACATTTTTGTAAGCATGTTCAGCAGTTCTTCATAACAGACAATATGAAATATGCTATTTTGGTTGTGTTTTGGGACAGGGATAAAGGGCCTTGGGATGGAAACATCCCGAATTTGGTGGTGGGAAGTTGTAATGGTGTTGGGATTGGTGTTTGAATATTGAATGTAATCAAACATTGTGAACTAACTTATAAAATTAAAAATTAAGAAAGATATCACCTCATATCAGTGACAATGGCAATTTCAGAAAGAACAGAAGTTACAGGTGCTGGTGGAGATGTGGAGAAATAGTAACTCATGTGCACTGTTGGATGGGGATAGAAACCAGTCCAGCCTCTGTGCGTAGCAATATGGAAGTTTCTCACAAAATTAAAAAATAGACTTACCATACAGCTAGTCCACTTCTTGGTATCTATCTGAAGAATATAAAAACACTCATTTGAATTATGCACATACTCCGCAGTGCAATACTTCTTATAAATGGTCATATAAATGGAACCAGCCTATGTGCCAAACGACAAATGATTGAATGCAGATATGATACATATTGGGACAAGAGAGATAGTAGAGGAGTAATTCACTTGCCTTGCATATGACAGATCACAGTTTAAATCTTCAAATCCTCAGCGCCACTGGACTGTGTATGTGTGTGTGTGTGTGTGTGTGTGTGTGTGTGCACATGTGTGTATAGTTATTGGCACTTTGGGGGTGGATGTGGCATAATGACATACATTTAAAGATGTATGACCATGTTCTCAGAAATTATATACAGTTTGTAAACCATAGATAAGAAATAATCATAAATAGTTCATCGAAAATTGCATAGGAGTCAGAAATAATGTAACAGACTGGACCATCCTGAGAGGCTAACCATTATCACATGTTAGGGATGGGTTAAGGGAGGCACCTCACCCTAAAACTAACTCTATCCCACCCCTCTCAGTACTTCCCACCCACCCAAATACTGTCTGTCCTTGCTTCAGGCCCACAAGAAAGCATAACTAAATTTCACCACAGCTACACAGAATTTCCAGTTAATAAACATGGTTGCACCCATTTATGCATTGTTCCTTTTCCTCCTGGGGTTTTCCTTAGGGGTGTCCAATAGGAAACAAGTGAACAGTCTCACATTAGACTCATGGCATAAATAAAAAGGGCCAGAAGGAATACTTAGGTGGTAGAGTTAGCTAGTATGAACCCTGAGTTTGATCCCTGGCATTACATGTTCTTCCCCCAGCATCATGGAGTATGACCCTTGTGGCCCTTAAACATCACTCAACGGCTAGACTTCCTTCCACAGCTGGGAAGTATCAGCAGAAGTGGCCCTGGGGCCTCAGAGTACTACTGGATATGGGCCCCATAATTAAAAAGAAAGAAAGGAAGCAGTTATCTTTTACTGTACTGGGCAGAGGTCATCACACATATGTCCAGCAGCACCTGGGACCTAATCATGTCCCAACTTCCTGTGTCAGATCAACCAAATCTGAAAGTCTGGGGCAGAACCCAAAAATCTTTTTTTTTGCTTTTTGGGTCACACCCAGCGATGCTCAGGGGTTACTCCTGGCTTTACACTCAGGAATTACTCCTGGCGGTGCTTGGGGGACCATATTGGATGCCGGGGATCGAACCCGGGTCGGCCGTGTGCAAGGCAAACGCCCTACCCGCTGTGCTATTGCTCCGGCCCCCCAAAAATCTTTCTTATGTTTTATCTTATCTTATTGTTTTGCTTTTGGGGTCACAGTCAGTGATGCTCAGGGCTTACTCCAGGCTCTGCACTCAGGAATTACTCCTGGCAGTGCTCATCGGACACTATGGGATGCTGGGGATCAAACCTGGATAGGCCTCATGCAAGGAAAACATCTCACCCACTGTAATATCTCTACAGTTAATGGCAAACTTTTTTTTTTTTTTTTTTTTTTGCTTTTTGGGTCACACCCGGCAATGCACAGGGGTCACTCCTGGCTCTGCACTCAGAAATTACTCCTGGCGGTGTCGGGGGACCATATGGGATGCTGGGACTAGAACCCGGGTAGCCTGTGTGCAAGGCAAATGCCCTACCCACTGTGCTATCACTCCAGCCCCCAACGGCAAACTTTTTAAAATAAAAATTCATTTATTGGGGCCGGAGCGATAGCACAGCGGGTAGGGCGTTTGCCTTGCATGCGGCCGACCCGGGTTCGATCCCCGGCATCCCATATGGTCCCCCAAGCACTGCCAGGAGTAATTCCTGAGTGCAAAGCCAGGAGTAACCCCTGAGCATCGCTGGGTGTGACCCAAAAAGCAAAAAAAAAAAAAACCAAAAAACAAAAAACAAACAAAAAAAATTCATTTATTTATTTAGGCTTACAATACTATTATTAGACTTACAAAACTAGGCATACAATATTGTTACTACTTGTTCCTTAAGGACATGCTTCCAACAGCACAGCCATGACCAACACTCCTGTCTTTCCATGACTCCAGTCCTTCCCTGGCACTCCGGTACACTAAAACTCCCCAGCAATCTGTTTATAAAACTCCTCCGAGCTGGGGATGTGACTCAGTGGCAAATCACTTGCTTTGTAGGCATGAGACCTGGCTTTGGCCCCTAACACCACCATAAATAAATGAATCACCAGCACTGGATTGGTACCATTTTTGCCAGAGATAGCTCAAAGGTCTGCATAGCTCAAAGGTCTGGAGCACATGGTTTGCAGGCAGTAGCTCGGGTTCAATCTCTTGCACTGATAGTCCTGCAGGTCCCATTGGGGCGTGCCCCTTGGACACCTAAAGTGGTGCTGAAGTAACTTTGAAGTATGCACAGGTGTGGCCCCAATACAAGAGAAAGTCATCTGGGTGATTTGAAGCACTTTCAAGTCTGCAGACTACTAACACAAGACTGCAGACTCCTAACACAGTGTGACAGACTCAAAAACCGAGTTCTTTGACTTTTCCCTTTGCTTCCTTTTGTTCTCATGCTAACAGAAGTCGCACAGTTTGGCTGCTATGGCTGCCCACTTTGCTGCAGACGACAGTGCTTCCAGGATCACGTGGAGCTGTGTCCGGGGTCAAATTCCATGTATGGGGAGCCAGGTCCCTGACAAACATTCAATTCTCTTTAAAAACATGTATTTATTTGGGGGAAAGGGCAGGGTTAGGATCACACTGGTAGTGCTCAGGGACTACTACTGATGAGGTGCTAAGGAGTTGCAGGGGGTTGTGGGATCAGCCCTCTAGCAAAGAGCAGGTGCTTCAGCCCTTTAACCATTAAAGGTTTAACTCTTTAATCTCTCCAGTCTCTAAATTAAATCTTCTTCCTTTTTTTTTTTTTTTTTTTTTTTTTTTTTTTTTTTTTAGTTTTTGGGCCACACCCAGCTGTGTTTAGGGCCTACTCCTCCCTTCTGACTCTGTGCTCAGGAATCACTCCTGACAGGCTTGGAGGACCAATATGGTATGCTGGGGATCAAATCTGGGTCTCCTGTGTGCAACAAACTGACCCACTGTACTATTTTCTGCCCCCCTCCCAATTTAATTCTTAATAGACCTATTAAATTTCACAGAGGGGTCAGAAAGACAATATAAGAGTTAAGGTATTTGCCTTGTACATATCAGTTCCGGATTTGATCCTTAGCACAAAGTCAGGATTAAATTCTGAGAATCACTTAGTGTGATTCAAAAACCTAATAATAATAATAATAATAATAATAATAATAATAATAATAATAACTAATAAGTTAGGTGGAGCCTTACTTTATTACCAATGATGAATATTCACTAGAAACTGTTCTATAATGACATTCTGGGGACCAGAGAGATAGAACAGTGGGGAAAGCACTTGCCTTGCACATGGCCAATTCAGGTTTGATTCCTGGCATCCCATATAGTCCCCCAAGTCCACTGGGAATGATCCTTGAGCACAGAGTCGAGAGCAAGCCTTAAGTACCATTGGGTGTCAAGGGGAAATTGAAAATAAATAAATAAAATGGCATTCTGGTGTGCACAATGCTGAGCAAGTCCTATTCCAGTGAGCTCTGAAACTGCAGGCAGGTGTTCCAGAAAAGAGCCAGCGTGGCTTTAAGGGGCCACGGGGCCTGCAGGTGGGCCCAAGGTGGTAATTCTGTTCTGACTTTGGCTGTTCCTTTCAGGCTGGTCAGATGTTTCGCAGAGAGCCAGAATAGCTGTCATGTTGCTGAGCTTATAGCAATTTCCAAGTTTTTCTGAAGCCTCCCAAGATTTTATTTGAAAAAAGGAAGAGTGTCTGATGAGACTGCTGGGACAAGCTTTGGGGGTGAAGGGTACATGATTTCATCAATGGGGCTGCCTGTTGGCCCCCACTTCTATTTTCAGATCCATGCAGGAAGGCTTGGGCTCCCTTCCTCCCCAGCCCGCAACTGCAGCAACCTCTTTGAATTCCAAACACGGAGCTGCCACTGGCCCCAAACACAGCTGGCCCAGCTGTGTGTGTGTATCACCCTGCCGGGTCTGCTCAGGAGGGAGGCACGAGGTAAATACAGACCTGGCAGGTGAGCACAGCAAGGCCATCGGGGCAGGAAGCATCCGGACTACACTGTGTTAGGGTGAGAGTGTGCCTCACAGCCAGTCATCGCAAACTATTTCTTTTTTTTTTTAAACTTTATTTATTTATTTTTAATGAATCACCGTGAGGTACAGTTACAGACTTATAGACTTTCATGCTTACGTTTCAGTCATACAATGATCGAGTACCCATCCCTCCACCAGTGCTCATTCTCTACCACCAATGGTCCCAGTATCCCTCCCCTTACTCCCAATCTATCCCCCCCACCCCACCTTGCTCTGTGGCAGGGCATTCCCTTTTGCTCTCTTTCTCTCCTTTTGGGTATTGTGGTTTGCAATAGAGGTATTGAGTGGTCATCATTCGGTCTATAGTCTACTATAAGCACGCATCTCCCATCCCGAGAGGGTCCTCCAAGCACCCTTTACTTAGTGTTCCTTTCTCTATCTGAGCTGCCTTTCCCCCCAGCATGTGAGGCTGGCTTCCAAGCCGTGGAACAATCCTACTGGTAATCATCTCTACTGTTCATGGGTGTAAGTCTCCCGGCAAAACTATTTCTATTCTTTGTTTTGGATTTGGGCTACACCTGACTGTGTTTAGGGCTTAGTCCTGGCTCTGCACTCAGGGATCATTCCTGGCTGATCTCTGAGCATTCAGGGCTCAGGAAACCTTGTGGGATGCTGGGGATCCAACCCAGATCAGCCACATGAAAGTCAGTGCCCTCCGTGTTATACTATTGCTCCCTCACAAAGCAATTTCTTTTTTCTTTTTTTTTTTTTTGGCGGGGGGGGGGGGCACATCCGGCAGTGCTCAGGGCTTACTCCTGGCTCTGCACTGAAGGATCACTCCTTGGGCTCAGGGGATCATATGTGGTGCCAGGAATTAAACACAGTTTAGCATGTGCAAGACAAGAATCTTACCCACTGTCTGTCGCTTGGGACCCTCACAAAGCAATTTATCAATGACTCTGAATTCCTACTCACTCAAAGGGAGGGAGTTCTCTTCTACTTGGAACCTGGGAGATTGCTCCGAAAGGAATTCTGCTTAATATGTATATGCTAGATTAAGGAATAACCCCAAGTGGATGAGAAAATGTCACTTTCTGTTGTAAGGGAAAGGAAGAAAATGTCACCTTTTAAAATCAAAGTGCAGGGGCTGGAGCGATAGCACAGCGGGTAGAGCGTTTGCCTTGCACTCGGCCGAACCGGGTTCTAATCCCAGCATCCCATATGGTCCCCTGAGCACTGTCAGGGGTAATTCCTGAGTGAAGAGCCAGAAGTAACCCCTGTGCATCGCCGGGTGTGACCCAAAAACCAAAAAAATAAAAACTAAAATAAATAAAATAAAATAAAAGTGCAAAGGAATCATGTAAAATCAGACTAAACGGCTTGTAAATGTGTTTCTGGGATTTGTCTAGAACCATCAAGGCGACTAAAATATGACAGAAATATTGTGATTCAACCACAGCAACAGGCCTGACTGAATTCACCCAGGGTGTGGAGGACATTTGTCAGTGTTTGTGATTGCCAAGCATTAAACCCTCCCTCCACTGGGGGGAACTTTCCACTGCATGACTCAGAGCAAGCCTCACCTCCAGCTAGGGAAGTAGAAAGGTCTAGAGACTAACCAATTCCCCTCAGCAAACTCTCAACTAAGGCAAGAGCAAGTGCCTTAGGCTCACCAGATCCTCTTGCTCTGGAATTCTTTTGGTTTGGGGCCACATATGGCAGCAGCTCAGGACCTACTCCTGGCTCTGTGCTCAGGGGACCATGTATTCATTGAACTCTCTCCAGCCTTTGCCCTGACTTTAAATTGTGAATGGAAGAGGCAAAGTTGAATGGAAAGTTAGGATCTGTGTGCATGGGGCAGGATTTGGCTGAAGCACTCTATTTGGATTATTCCTATTTCTCCTAGAAGAGGATTATCCTGTGTTTTACTCCACCACTTTGTCCCTGTCTGAATCTTTTCCTTCTTATTTTGGGTTTTTGGAGTGCATCAGCAGTGCTTGGGGCTTACTCCTGACTCTGTGCTCAGGGATCACTCCTGGTGCTCAGGGGACCCTAGACAGTACTGGGGATCAAACCAAAGTTGGCTGCATGTAAGGCAAGGGCCTTAACCCTTGCACTAATTCTCCAACCCTCACCCCATCTTCATTTTTATCTGACTCTTCAGCTTTTTTGGGTAAATCTTTGGTAGTCTTGTAATCTCTTTTCACTTGATAGCAACCAGAGTTGTTCTCTGGTTGTTGACAAGCAAGAGTTGAGGGGATCCACAGTGGTAAAGCAGAGGCCCAAGTTCAGGTGCAAGTGTGCCGGGCACTGAGATGTCTGTGGTCAGGATGGTGATGAGCAGAGTGGGGAGAACACAAGCTCTTGCTGTCAGACAGGCTGCCCTACCCAGCAAGGTCATATTCCACATGGTCCCCGCTTCTCTGGGCATTGTTTCTCCATCCACAAGTGGAGACGTGATTCACTAATTAACTACGAGAAGTAAAAGACATGAAAATAGTCAAAACATAAGCCCATTTGTTAGTCTTTTAATCAGAGGTTCACAGATGGGTTAAGAGTTGGAGAGAAAATAAAATACAGAGGTTAAGGCACTGGTTTGGCAGAACAAATCTGGCTCAATCAGGCACTCCATATAGTCCCAAATTCAGATATTTGGGGGTTTTATTTGTGTTTTGGGCCACACCCAGAAGTGCTTGGGGCTTACAGGAGAAGCAAATGATGTGATACTTGGTGGGTTGTTTTTTTTTTTTTTGCTTTTTTGGTCACATCCAGCGAAGCACAGGGGTCACTCCTGGCTCTGCACTCAGGAATTACCCCTGGCGGTGCTCAGGGGACCATATGGGATGCTGGGAATCGAACCCGGGTTGGCCGCGTGCAAGGCAAACGCCCTACCTGCTGTGCTATCACTCGAGCCCCTGATGTGGTACTTGGAAAGGGCTAGTCCGGTGCCTGGTATGGCAGAACACATGATCAGTGTCAGCTTTGACCACGGTGAGGAGTCTTCTTCTTCTTCTTTTATTTTTTTTTTAATTTAACCACCATGAGATATAAAGTTACAAAGTTGTTCAAGATTGGGGTTTCAGTCATACAATGTTCTGACACCCATCCTTTCACCAATGTACATTTCCCACTACCAATGTCCCAATTTCCTGTCTGCCTCTATGGCGATACTTTTCTTCTCTCTCTCTCTCTCTCTCTCTCTCTCTCTCTCTCTCTCTCTCTCTTCTTTTTGTCTCTCTTTCCTTGTAGACAAGGAAATACAGAGCACTGTATTTCTTTTTATTTTTATTTAAAATAGTGGTACCACTATTTTCTTTCCTGGTTTGCACTGCAGGTACTGATACGCTATCTTGTACATCTCTTTACCTTTTTTTTTTTTGCTTTTTGGGTCACACCCAGCGATGCTCAGGGGTTACTCCTGGCTTTGCACTCAGGAATTACTCCTGGCAGTGCTTGGGAGACCATACGGGATGCCGGGGATCGAACCCGGGTCGGCCTCGTGCAAGGCAAATGCCTTACCTGCTGTTCTATCGCTCCGGCCCCTCTTTACCTTCTTTAAGCATCCAGTTCTTATCTAGCGTGAGCATTTCCAATTATCATTGTCATAGTGGTCTTCTTTGTTCTATCTGCACTCCCCCCAACCCTTGGTGACCAGCTTCCTACCATGAACCAGTCCTCCTGGTTCTTCTTGTATTTTTTTTTAAGATGCTGCTACTTAAATTTTTGTTGGGGATTGAACTAAGTCCCTTCTATAACTAAGAAACATAGTGTTCTCCAATGGAACCACATCTCAGATAGTGATGATTTTTTTTCATTGTGGTGATAATTTCCAGTGGTGGTGCTCAGGGTCACACCCGGGTTATTGTGGCCACATCCAGCAGTGCTTTGGGAAACATCTGGTCTCCAGGTCCAAGTGCAAGGCCTGTATTTTAACACCTGAAACACATCCCTGACTCCCACTGATGATTCTTAACTTCCTGGAACTTGTAAGTCTGTGACTCTGTTAATAGTCATTACTTTTTCAAAAAGGTCTATAGTTCAGCCACAGGAACAAGTAACACCATAACAGAAAGCTACCATCTACACAGGGAATTGAAAATAGTCAAAACATAAGTCCATTTGTTCGTCTTTCAATCAGGGGTTCACAGATATTTATTCAGATATTTGAGTTTTTGTTTACTGGGAGTCACACCTAGTGGTACCCTGGGCTTGCTCCTAGCTCTGTGTTCAGGACTCACCCCTGGTGGAACCTTGGGGACTATATGAAATTCCAGGGATTGAACCCAGTTTGGCCACACACAAGGCAATTGTCCTACCCACTGGACTATCTCTCCAGCCCCTATTGGTTTTGTTTTGGGCCCACACCCAGCAGTGCTCAAGAGCTCTTCCTGGCTCTGTGCTCAGGAATGATTCCTGGCTGTGTCAGGGGGATTATATGAAGTATCTGATTGAGCCAGCTTTGGTCTGCAACACAAGTGTATTAACCTCTGTATTTTACTTTCCAACTCTTAACCCATTGATTTTGGGGGGGACAGCAGTAAGGGACTACATCTAGCAGTTCTTAGGACTTACTCCTGGTTCTGCACTCAGATTATTCCTGGTGAGGTTCCCAGATGATATAGGGTGCCTGGGATTGAACCCGAATCAGCCACCTGCATGACAAGAAAGTGCCTACCCACTGTACTATCTCTCCAGCCCTTTATTTGGATATTCATTGGTTTCTGGTTGTGAGTAATAGCCTTCACTGAGCATGACTGCAGTGGTCTCTCACTGAGGGGAAGCGGGAAAAAAACACAAAGAAGAAGGTTAATTCTGGAACCAAGAAGTTAATTCCTCTGAAAACCATTCTCTTTATTTCTTTCTAACTTGCTTCTGGATATTAACTAATTTACTTTCCCAGACAGGCAATAGCTCTCCCCCTAAGAGTGGTTATTGTGAATCGTTTCGCAGATTCTAGGCAGCCATGAAAATTTTCTTCTCTAAACTTGCAAAGACGAAGCCCAGATGTAACACTAATACTTGATTCTAGGAAGCAGGAGTTTGTCTTGAAGACCCACCCTGTGCAGGTACATGCAGTGTACAAATATTTATTGTGCACATCGTGAGGGTCAGGCACTGGTCTAGCTCAGGAAACAAATGCAACAGTGACTCACAAGACGAGCCCTGCTTGTTTGTTGCTTTTTCTATTGTGGGGAAGAGAGACAGTCACTAAATAATTCCACAAACAGCCATGCAATGATAAATTGTGATTAGTACTCAGTAGAAAAATACATAAGCATCTATAATAGAGACTCAGACAAGGTTTTTTTTTTTTTTTGTGTGTGTGTGTGTATGTGTGTGTAAGGAACATTTGAACTGTGATGGTAAACATAAGTGGGTTTGACTGTTTGAAGAGGGAGGAAGGAAGAGCAGGCAGAGAGAAGGGAAGCTACAATTTCCTGGACTCCACTTCCAAAGATGTTACAAAAAACACTTGAGACTGAAGGATACTTTATGAAACAAAATAGCTGATGAAACAATCAATAATGCTAATAAGAGCTAACTTTAGGGGCAGGGTGGGATGGGGGCCTCCTAAGCAATTCTAATATTTGAATATTTTATATATGACTTCTCAGAAAAGAATACCTATGTGAGATACCTTAAGGCAAGGCTTACACATGATACATGTCAAATCTACTTTCAGCTGACTGGCCCTTAGGTCCAATCTGCCACAGAGGGTCATGGAGTCCTCTGGTCTGCAGTGTGACCCAGCCACTGTTTCTCTTAACCATGCTTGGTATTTGCCAGCCAATCCTAATTGAAACCATTGTACCGTCTCACCATGATCAAAAGTAGATCAGGCTGGGTCACAGAGATGACTCAAAGAGTTCAAACATTTGTCTAACCCTAGGTCAATCCTGAGGACCAGAGGGCCTCTGGAGCACAGTCAGTATAGCCCTTAAAGTTCCCATCATGGGTAGGGGGATCCCCCCAAAAAAAGAACATAAAAAGGAGATACAATTTATTGAGGAGTTCTGCTCATCAGACCGTGATAAGACCGCGTGGCTTCCCACCTATGAGATGGTCAGACTTCTTCGTCAAAACCCTGAATGAACAGTTTGAGGCTCTTCGTGCTCCTGGAGTGGGCACATACCACTGGGCTACACTAGCATGTGACAGGGATGAATGGAGACATTACTGGCGCCTGCTTGAGTAAATCAAAGATCAACGGGATGACAAGTGATACAAGTGAAGTGATAATTTATTGAGGAGTCCTGCTCACCAGATCGTGATATTTTTTGTTTTGTTTGAGGCCACATCTGGCTAGTGCTTAGGGCTTACTCCTGGCTCTTTGCTCAGGGAATCCCTCCTGGCAGTGCTGGGGTACCAATGTGGTGCTGGGGATGGTACAAGGGTCAGACATATGTCTGGCAAGCAACTTATCTGCTATACTATCTCTTCACCCCTATATGTGCAATTTCCATTTTATTTGCTTTTTTTTCTTTTTGGATCGCACCCGGCGATGCACAGGGGTTACTCCTGGCTCTACACTCAGGAATTACCCCCGGCAACGCTCAGGGGACCATATGGGATGCTGGGAATCAAACCCGGGTCGGCAGCGTCCAAGGCAAATGCCCTACCCGCTGTGCTATTGCTCAGCTCCTTGTTTGTCTTTTTTTAGTGCACTTGGCAATACTTAGATATTACTCCTGACTCTGGCTCAGGGATCATTCCTGGCATTACAGGGGACTGTATGGGATGTCAGAGATTGAACCTGATTGGCTGTATGCAAGGCAAGTGCCTTACCTGTTGTCCTCTCTCTCCCCCAGGCCCCGCAATTTGCATTTGAATCATTGTAAGATTTCCATGGAATATGAATCCCTATTGATCCCTTGCCTTTGATTGGAGACAAGATGTCACCGATGCCACCCCTCGCGCTCTCCCAAACCCAGCTCACCATCTCACCTTAGACAACACACCAGACATGGAACTCTATGCGTGATCCCTGCTGGAACTGTATGCGTGATTCCTGATGGACATCGCCAGCTTCTTTGCAAGATTCAGACAGAATGTTGTCGGCAGGGCACAGAGAAACTGCAGTGGTGGCTGCAGTGTCGCCGCCTGCCCTGGCCAGGCCAAGTCGCAGTACCGTAAGACACAGAGCCGTGGTGGCAGTGCATGCAGTGGCTCATCCACTGTGGGGTGCTGTCAGCCAACCTCTGGGTGACCTGGGACTCAGAGTAGGTGTTCAACTTGGCACACACCCTTCGAGATAGGGTCCTGCTCTGTCAGCTGCTCAACATCCTCCGGGCGCACTCAAGGAGATCAACCTGAGGCCGCATATGTTCCAGGTGCTGTCCAGAGATGCAGGCAGGTGCATGTTTATCAGTGTGCAGATGCCAGTCGACCAAAAGCTTACATTTGGTAGACTGTGAATACCCGTAAAGGTGATTAGAAAAAGAAAGTGATTAGAGGCCACCTCAAAAGCCTCTATCCCTCCTGGAGAGCCCGGCAAGCTACTGAGAGTATCCCACCGCATGGTAGACCCTGGCAAGCTACACGTGGCATACTCGATATGCCAAAAACAATGACGGTCTTCATTCCCCTGATCCTGAAAGAGCCCCCAGTACACCATCGGGCTACAAAAATAGCACACAACAGGGATGAATGGAGATGTTACTGGTGCCCGCTTGAGCAAATAGATGAACAATGAGATGACAGTGATACAGTGATACAGTGATTGGTCCCTTCTAACATAGATGGCCAAGATGGCTAATGGCCAAATAGGAATTTTGAATGCTCTTGATGGCTTAATTGAATGCTGGTGGAAACTTGCACAGCACAATCAAGACTCCCTTCCTTCCTTCCTTCCTTCCTTCCTTCCTTCCTTCCTTCCTTCCTTCCTTCCTTCCTTTCTTTCTTTCTTTCTTTCTTTCTTTCTTTCTTTCTTTCTTTTTCTTTTCTTTCTTTCTTTTAAATTGAATCACTGTGAGATACAGTTACAAGCTTTCATGTTTGAGTTATAATTATACAATGATCAAACACCCATTCCTCCACCAGTGCACATTCCCCACCACCAATCTCCCCATTATACCTCCCCTTTCTCACCCTCCCGCTGCCTCCATGGCTGGCAATTTCCCTCATACTCTCTCTCTACTTTTGGGCATGACAATTTGCAATACAGATTTTGAGAGGTTATCATGATTGGTCCTTTATCTACTTTAAGCACACATCTCCCATCCCAAGCGATCTCTCTAACCATCATTTTCTTAGTGATTCCTTCTCTATTCCAGCTGCCTTTTTCCCCCTCTCATAAGGCAGGCTTCCAACTATGGAGCAATCTTCCTGGCCCTTGTGTCTACTATCCTTGGGTGTCAGTCTCATATTATGTTATGTTCTACTCCACAAATGAGTGCAGTCCTTCTCTTTCTGACTCATTTCACTTAGCATGATACTCTCCATATCTATCCACTTATAAGCAAATTTCATTACTTCATCTCTCCTAACAGCTGCATAGTATTCCATTGTGTAGATGTACCAGAGTTTCTTTAACAAGTCATCTGTTCTCGGGAACTTGGGTTGTTTCCAGATTTTGGCTATTATAAACAGTGCTGCAATGAACATATAGGTACAGATGTCATTTCTACTGTACTTTTTTGCACCCTTGGGATATATTCTCAGAAGCGATATTGCGGGGTCATATGGAAGCTCAATTTCTAGTTTTTCAAGGAATGTCCATATTGTTTTCCAGAAAGGTTAGACAGCCGGCATTCCCACCAACAGCGAAAGAGTGTCCCTTTCCCCCCACGTTCGCCAGCACTGGTTGTTTTTGTTCTTTTGAATGTCTGCCAGTCTCTATGATGTGAGATAATATCTCACTGTTGTTTCGATTTGCATCTCCCTGATGATTAGCGATGTGGAGCATTTTTTCATGTGCCTTTTGGCTATTTGTTTTTTTTTTTTTTTTGAGGAAACTTCTGTTCACAATCAAGGCTTCTACCAGGGCACTAAAGTCTTTCTCCTTTCCCTTTGCCGGGCTCCCTCTGGAGAAAGCAAGTGCATCCTTACAGATAATCTCATTTTTTCCACAAGGCAGCCTTGAGAGGAAGAGCACAAAGTCCTGTGCAGATCCTAGTCAAAGCCCAGGTGAGCCAAGTGAGAGGTTCTCCATTTCCCCCAGAGAGCAGATCATTTTATTCCAGCTATAAACTTGCTTCCAGAGAGAAAGGATTGTTTAAAGGTCTGTCAATTACACAGTGGTTATGAAATTCATGATATGACTAATCCAGTGACTGAGCCTGTGATTATCTGACATAATCCAAGAATATACAGTGTAACAGGCCCTTTGCCCAAAGCCCATGAAAGAGCTGAGCTAACCTCTCTCCATGCTTTCTCTTCTTTCCTAGACCTTCTCTCTCTAAGAAAAGGAATAAACACTTATTAAATGGCTTATGAGTTGAACTCTGTGTCCTGGAAGTCATAATATTTTTTTCAATGAGAGCTCAAGGCCTGGAAATTCCAGAGTATTGTTTTCTATGACTTAAGTATCATAAGGGTTTTGACCTCAGAAGACTTCTTGATGATGATTTGCATATCCTGGTCCACTCTTAGCATCTGTGACTAAAAGACAGACCAACATGGCAAGTGCCTAACTTCCCAATGCATGGGAAGGGCACAATGTCTTTTTTTGGGGCCATGTGTCTTTTTTTGACATTCTATACTTTATTTTCTATTAAGAACAAGTGAAAAGTGAATGATTCCCAAGACCCAAAATTATTCATTAGAAAAGATAGATGCAGACCTATGTTCATTGCAAAACTTAGTATAATAGCAAGATGTGGAAATAATCCAGATGTCCAATGATAGAAGAGTAGATAATAAGTTGTGTATATAACACAATGGAAAATTATGTAGCCACAATGAATGTTGACATCATGGAACATATATATATAAATCATGGAATATATATTGTATATATACACATACATATATATGTGTGTATGTATATATATGTATATATATACATATATATACCTTGGATAGAAGCAGAGGATCTCATGGTACATGAAGTGAGTTAGAAGGACCAGGATAAATATCAAATGTTCTCAACTATTTGTGACATATAGAATAACATGTTTAGGGAATGTAGGTTATCAAAGGTGGGTAAAACATTGGCCATAGATTACAGAACGAAAATGCCATGAAAGAAGAGGAATGAAGAGGTATGGAAGTAACACAGCAGAGTGGGTCAGGAGCGTTGAACTTGTCTGTGGTGTAGAGGTGAGGTAACTGTATATATATATATAAAACACTAGAGTCAACACTGTTAAAATCATGGTTTTAACCATGATTAACCATTATCAAACTATAATAACTGAATTTAAAAATATGTTGGGGTTGGAGCTATGTACAGCACGTAAGGCATTTGCCTTGCATGTGGCCAATTTGGGTTTGATCCCCAATATCCCATATGGCTCTCTGAGCATCGCCATGAGTAATTCCTGAGTGCAAAGCCAGGTGTAAACCCCTGAGCATCACCAGGTGTGCTGAAGATGATTGAATCAAGGGTTGAAACCTGACTCAGAAATTATCGTCTATAGGCTGCAAATCCTGGTCACAGAGCTTGATGAAAAGATATGTTCTGCAGGATGGTATTACTTAGTTTGGTTGCTCGTTACAAAGGTCGCGTGTGTGTGTGTGTGTGTGTGTGTGTGTGTGTGTGTGTGTGTGTGTGTGTGAAAGACTCCGGACAGGATGTCAGGATGGCAGGATGAAACCTGGAGACCTGGAGTCATTGGTGGAGGGATGAGGTCTCAGGTGGTAGGGCCAGAGGTGGAAACACTGTATGCCTGAAATCCTATTGCAATTAAGTGTCTTAAAAAAAAGAAAAAAACAAGAGAATGGTAATTAAAAACCTTATAATTAACCCCCCTTGTAACAAACACCAGTTTTTTTTTTTGTTTGTTTTTTTGCTTTCTGGGTCACACCTGGCGATGCACAGGGGTTACTCCTGGCTCTGCACTCAGGAATCACCCCTGGCGGTGCTCAGGGGACCATATGGGATGCTGGGAATTGAACCTGGCTCGGCCGCGTGCAAGGCAAACACCCTACCCATTGTGCTATCGCACCAGCCCACAAACACCAGTTTTTTGTAAACGTCCAAGTTTTTAAATTTTTGGTTTTTAGGCCACACCCAGCAGTGTTCAGGGCTTACTCCTGGATCTGCACTCAGGAACCACTCCTGGCGGTGCTCAGGGGACCGTATGGATGCTGGAGATCAAACTCATGTCTGCTGTGTGCAAGGGAAGTGCACTACCTGCTGTACGATTGCTCCGGTCCCAAACATCTCAGTTTTTAAAATCAAGGAGCAAAAATTTGTTGCCCAAACTGAGCCACTGCCATTGTTTTAGGCGTGACATCTAACTGTTTCTGAATGTGGGCCAGGTTCAAGTTCCATTCAAAAAAATTAATAACTGATTCTTATGTATTGAAACTGTTGTGTATCAGGTGATGACTCTTCCCTGGCCGAAGGGTTGGAACCTGACTCAGAAACTATGATCTATAGCCTGCCATGCAGTCAATGAGACACCCTGGTCATAGAGCTTTATGAAAAGGTATGTTCTGCAGGGTGGTATTACTCACTCAGTTTGGTTGCTAGATACAAAGGTCATTAGTTGGAAGAAAGAGGAACCAGAAGTAGTTAAGATAAAGGTTAGCTTTCTGAGTCTGGACCACAAGGCTCCTAAAATTGTGAGGCCAGTAAGGTAACCAGTATTCTGTGCTGGAATCCAAATGCCTATTGGTTTTCCCCAATCTCCTATTCTCTCATGAACTTCCTCATCTAGCATTTGGGTAAGCACCCCACTGACTGAGTAAACAGACTAGCTCTCTGTTTCATACTTCTGTGGTAACACAAGTAAATCCCCCACCCCCTTATGTCCTACTCTAAATCCCCAGAACCTAGAAATATTGCTTTATATGACCAAAGGGACTTTGAAGATGTGATTGAAGTGTTTTTGCTTTTTTTGTTTTGTTTTGTTTTTTGCTTTTTAGGTCACACCCAGCAATGTACAGGGGTTACTCTTTGAGCTCAAGAATTACTCCTGGCGGTGCTCAGGGGACCATATGGGATGCTGGGAATTGAACCTGGGTCAACCGTGTGCAAGGCAAACGCCCTACGCATTGTGCTATTGTTCCAGCCCGTTTGTTTTGTTTTTTATTTTTATTTTTTGGTTTTTTTTTTTGTTTTTTTGTTTGTTTGTTTTTTGGTCACACCTGGCAATGCACAGGAGTCATTCCTGGCTCATGCATTCAGGAATTATCCCTGGCGGCACTCAAGGGACCATATGGGATGCTGGGATTCAAACCCGGGTTGGCCGCATGCAAGGCAAACGCCCTACCCGCTGTGCTATCACTCCAGCCCTTGTTTTGTTTTTTATTTATTTATTTATTTTTTTTTGCTTTTTGGGTCACACCTGGCGATGCACAGGGGTCACTCCTGGCTCTTCACTCAGGAATTACCCCTGGCGGTGCTCAGGGGACCATATGGGGTGCTGGGATTAGAACCCGGGTCGGCCGCGTGCAAGGCAAATGCCCTACCCGCTGTGCTATCACTCCAGCCCCTTGTTTTGTTTTTTAAATAATGTAGGAGTACTGCTATTTGTTCAGCCATTGATTAAGCTGATTGAATTGAGCATGAACTCCACATTACTTTTTTATTTTATTGTATCACCTTGAGGTAGTTACAAAACTTTCATGTTTTAGATTCAGGTATACAATGATGGAACATGCATCCCTCCACCAGTGCACATTTTCCACCACTGATGTCCCAAGTATTCCCCCACCCCCCACACATCCCCACAATCCTCTCCATGTGTATTGGGAAGAGGGGGAGGTAGCCCACCCCAACTCTGAGAAAGCCTGGAGACTTCCGTCACAAAACCCGCATACCAGAATTTTCAGCAGATTATATCTTAGTGCGCCGGGCTGGGGGATGAGATGATGAGTCTGTTCCACACAATGGGCCTGTCAGGGGGATAGAGTCACTGCAGCTGCCCCCCAGTAGCTCTCCGATCCTTCAGAGCCTCCTTTGCATGCGTGAAGTGGGATTCAAGTCGTCACGGAGAGTTGTGCCGTTAGGCTCGGGCTGAGGACTGCTGGGCATGGGGACTAGCCAGCCCCCGACCACCCAGGTCTTCAGTGCTCGGGCCCCCCTCTGGGGGCCGCATCTCTCACGCCACCAGCATGGTCTGGTCTGGCACCCGCACACTCTCCTTCTGGGGAAGGTCCACTTGAGCTCCAGTGAGACTCAGAACCAGCTCATGGGTCCAAAAACTGCTCTTCTCATTGTCTTTTCTTTTTCTCTCCCTTGGGGGTGGATGAGGGGTGTTGGACCCCAGCAGGCAGTGCTGGGGGCTGACTCCAGGCCCTGTGCTCAGGGACCTTCCTGGTGGTGCCCAGGGGACTCCTCACAGTGCTGGGGGTGGAACCAAGTCTCCTACCCACAAGCCCCCTGCGCCGTGCTGAGTGAGAGCTGGGTCCCTTCGCTCTCTCAGCTCCTGATCATCTTCACTCCTTTTCTCTGAGGCAGATGGGAAAGCGGCTCATAGGAAGTAAGAAGTGAAGAGAAAGAAGCTCTCTTTTATTTCTTAAAGTTTTATGCGGAGTTTTTTTGTTTTGTTTTGTTTTGTTTTTTTCTACTCCTACCGATGGACGAATCCACTTTTTGGTAATTAGATAAAAAAACTTGTATTCATTAATTATTTATGTATTATTTGGGCTGGAGCGATAGCACAACAGGTAGGGCATTTGCCTTGCATGCGGTTGACCTGGGTTTGATTCCTTCCTCTCTCTCGGAGAGCCCGGCAAGCTACCGAGAGTATCTCGCCCACACGGCAGAGCCTGGCAAGCTACCTGTGACATACTCAGTATGCCAAAAACAGTAACAACAAGTCTCACAATGGAGACATCACAGGTGCCCGATCGAGCAAATCAATGAACAATGGGACGACAGTGCTATATTTTGGTGAGGTCCATCCTGAGATGGTGGAGTCAGGCCGGGGGTATGGCGGTAATTTTGGTTTGTGGAAGCAAGTAGCTGCTGAGGGCTCTGCTTGGGCAGTCCACCAGGCCATCCCGCCACCCTTCGATTTACCCCAGTCTGTTCAGCCATGCGTGGGTCCGAGATTAACTGTGGCTTTTAATCTCTTTTGAGATTTATCTATGGGTCTCTGAAATAAAGCCAATAAATGAGTTTGTATAGCTGAGCTGGAGGTGGTTTGTGGATGTGGCTCCCACATACCTAACTTTTGGCTGCTTAACTTTTGGCTGCTGATGCACTCGCCCACAGGTACGGGTTGACCTGTTGGTGGCACCATACCCCCTGTTTTGTTGTTTTTGACCAGGGGCTACAACCTACAAGCTTGGGGGCTACTGTATGCTCCATACTTGGGAATAATTCCTGGTAGGGGAATAAAACTCAGGGTTGTCCTGTGCTTCACCTATTTCTGGCCTGCTGAAGAGGTTATCAAAGGTACTGAGATGGAGAAATCACCCTCGATTATCACCCTCGATTATCATAGGTCATTTTACAACCTGTGATTATTATAGTCTAATGTAAACTCACAGGTCCTTATAAGAATTAGGAAGGATTCAGTATCAATATTGCAAACCACAATGCAAGAGAGAGAGAGAGAGAGACAGACAGACAGACAGACAGACAGAATCAAAGACAGAGACAGAAACAGAGATAGAGACAGAGAGACAGAGATAGAGGCAGAGACAGACAGAGACAGAGGAAAAGTGCCTGCCACAGAGGCAGGCAGGGGGTGAGGGGTGGGGGGTGATGGGAGGGAACCTGGGGACACTGGTGCTGGGAAATGTACACTGGTAGAGGCATGGGTGTTGGAACACTGTATGACTGAAATTCAATTATGAACTGCTTTGTGAGCGTCTATCTCACAGTGATTCAATAAAAAGTTTTTAAAAATTAAAAAGATTACAGTTTATATTAATAAAAAGAATTAGGAAGGAAAGGGGCTAGAGAGATAGCACAGGAAGTAAAATATTTATACGCCTTGCACTCTGCTGACCCAGAGTGGGTCAAGCTCTGGCAGCACATATGATCTAAGCACCCACAGGAGTGATCCCTAAACACAGGGCCAGGAGTAATCCCTGAGCACCACAAGGTATAGCCCAACAACCAAGAGAAAACAACAACAACAAAACCCACCAAGAATCAGGAGGGTCAGTTAGCAATAAATGTGACCATGAAACAAGGTTGAATTGCTTCTAAGAAAAATTCAGAAGGCAGGGAACGTAGGCAGCCTGGAAAAACTGAAAAAGGCAAAGGAATCTGTTTTCACTTAATGCTTGCAGTGGGAAACAGTCTGTAGATACTTGACTAACTCCCCACCAAGTTGATCTCCCAGTTCTGAACCGCCCATGCCACAACTGTAAGATGCTATGTGTATTACTTGGAATTAATAAGTTTGTAGTAATTTGTCAAAAGGAAACCACGGGGCTAAAGCAATAGCACAGCAGGTAAGGCATTTGCCTTGCACGAGGCCGACCCGGGTTTGATTCCCAGCATCCCATATGGTCCCCTGAGCACCACGAGGAGTAATTCCTGAGTGTAAAGACAGGAGTAACCCTTGTGCAAAGCTGGCCAAAAAGAAAAAAGGAAACCAAGATACTGAAGTCAGTGGGTGCCAACAAGCAATTTATGTGAGGCCAAGAGGAGAGAGATGGTCACTTTCTCCCGATCCATATCTGCCATCCAGGACCGAAGTAATAATGGACCTTCACTTTAAATTTGCCAGATGACATAACAAGCTCACCTGACTTGTTCTTTTGCATAAACACAAGATTGGGGACCTCTCCACTTGAGGTACAGCAGGTAGGGCTGCTTTCACACCTCCCACACCTTCCACACCTCCCACCCTGTTTGATCCCTGGCATCCCATGTGGTCCCTGAAGAACTAATTAGGAGTAAATGTGACCACAGAAATGAGGTTGCAGTGCTCTAGAAGGGGTCAGAAGACAAGGAACGTAGGCAGTCGGGTAAAACTGAAAAAGGCAAAGAACTCTGTTTTCCCTTGATGCCTGATCACCCTTGATCACCGGGATTAATTCCTGAATAAAGAGCCAGGCGTAACCCCTGAGCACTGCCAGGTATGGCTCCAAAACAAAACTAAACAAAAAACGAACTGGAAAAAGCAAGTAAATTCAGGGCTTGATGGTTCTGCCTTTCAATTCAGTGTTATGGGAAGTTTCCCAATCTGCTCTGAAGAGGGTACTTCATTTTGCCAAAAAATAAGAAGTTGTGAATAAGAGGAAAACAGTATTGGCAAACAAAAGACAAGAAAAGTATTAATGAAGACACAGCCACTAAGAGAACACACTTTAGTATTTGCAGGGAGAAAGAATTTGACAGTTTGGTGAAAGAAAAGAAAACAAAAACAGATGAGAACCCCAGTAAAACTGAACTCGCTTCTCATTCAGGCCTGTACCCATGCATAGTCACTTTTCATTCATTCAAAAATCTGTCTGGAAATAGATCTCAATGCTCTTGATAAGTTTTCCTTCAACACATTCTCATCTGTTTAATGGAGCGTACCCCTGGGTACCATCCTAGAAGTATGTTAATGACCATAGCCCACATGCTTATGTGAGAACTTATACACACACATAGTCTGGCTTCGCAACACACACACACACACACACACACACACACACACACACCCTATTATAATTTATAGAGACCGTTCTGCCAGCTAGCTCACCTGTCATCCTTCATAAAGAGTCAAGTGAGGCTTCACTTGTAAGTTTAATCAGTCCATGCTACTAACACCTTACTGAAGACTTGCTGCTGTTGGGGGAAAGTAACAAGTCTTATTTGAGTGCCCGTTTACATGGTATTTTTTGTTGTTACTGTTGTTGTTTGGATTTTGTTTTTGTTTTGGGGCTACACTCAGCAGTGCTCAGTGATTACTCCTAGTGATGCTCAGGGACCATATGAGATGCTGGGAATCAAAGCCGGGTCTGCCACATGGAAAACAAGCATGGAAGACAAGTGCCCTACCACTGTATTTTTTGCTCTGGCTTCTCGTTATCTTTTAGAATGAATACTGTTTGAAGCTAAGGACAAAATTTTTAAACATGCTATTCCTTTCATTGGAAGAGTGAGCACACTGGGCAGTGCTCAGGGCATACTCCTGGCTCTGTGCTCAAGGGTCACGCCTGGTGGTACATGGGAGACCAAATGTGTCTAGAATTAGAGTTGGGTCAGCTACACGCAAGCAATTGTTTTACCTCCTGCACTATCTCTCTCTGGCTCCATGCTATTCTTTATCCCCATGAAAATACTTAACAAAGGAAGCTGTTAAGTTGCTGTAATTAGGGTTATTCTGTCAATTATGTATTGATCATCATGATAATCACTGTGTTCTCAGTTGCAGACAATAGAATCTGTTCTAACTGCTTTTAAGAGAGTGAAGATTACAGAGAGGTATTAACAACCTTAAATTTTCTGCACTACCAAGAGAAAAGCTTGGCTGGACTAGTCTAATGAAAGCCCACTGATGCTGCCCACCACTCAGTCCTTCTGACACTGGCCATTAGAAACTGAAACTTCAACCAAAGCCTCTCCACCACCAGACTTTTTTTTAGGGGGGGTCACATCCGGCGATGCACAAGGGTTACTCCTGGCTTTACACTCAGGAGTTACTCCTGGTGGTGCTCAGGGGACCATATGGGATGCTGGGAATCGAACCTAGGTCAGCCATGTGCAAGGCAAATGCCCTTCTCACTGTACTATCACTTCAGCCCCACCACCACCAGCCTCACAAAAAGATGGGTATAGTGGGATGGAGAGATAGTATAGTGGTTACACTTGCTTTACACACAGCTGATCCTGGTTCAATTCCTGGCACCACATATAGTCCCTCGAGCACTACCGAAATGACTCCTGAGCACAGAGTCAGGAGGAAACCTTGATCATCACTGGCCCCCAAACCCCAAAAATTAAATTTAAAATATTTTTAAAAAGATGGATTTAGTTCCAGAGGGATAGTACAGAGAATACAGGGGTTAGGGCACTTCCTTACACTCCATTGATTCTTGGCACTTATATGCTCCTCTGAGTAATACTAGAAATGACCCATGAGCACAGAGCCAGAAACATAGGGGGGTATGAATCCCAAACACACAAACAAACAATCAAAAAGATGGATCCACCCCCCAGCAAGGTGTTATTTAATTTCAATCTCTTTTACCTTCTAGGGGTTCAAGTGAATCTGTTTGGAAAATCCTGGATGATACACAGAACCTTTGCTACAAGAGACCAAGCACTGTGGATTTCAGACAGGGTTAGAGTGGGTGTTGTTTGGGCCAATCCACGGAATCAGCCACAGTGATTACATCTAATCAGATATTTTGTGGGATCAGATTTTGGTGATCATGCAAGTCATAATAAGAGTAATAGGTAGGGTTTGGGCTGAGCTTCTTCTTCTTCTTTTTTTTTTAATTCTTTTATTGATTCACCATGTGGAAAGTTACAAAGCTTTCAGGTTAAAGTCTCAGTTATACAATGCTCAAACACCCATCCCTTCACCAGTGCACATATTCCACCACCAAGAATCACGATATACCTCCCCCCTTCCCCCCACCTCCCCAGCCCCCCACCCCGCATGTGTAACTGGTAAATTTCACTTTACTTTCACTTTACTTTGATTACATTCAATATTTAAACAAAAAATTCACTATTATTGATTTGGAGTTTCTCCCCCCTAAAGTCTATCTGCTGAAAAGAAAGCATTTGGTAATTTGTTTTCCATTGCTGAGAATGAAGAGATATGAGGTCAGGAGGCCACACTAGCAGCAGCATAGTTTTGGATTTCTGTATTTTAGTATTTTAGTAACTAAGTCCAGAAAAATGTCTGCCAGGAATCGCAACATTGTAAGCTTGTACCTCTCAGCTACTTTATATTCCACATATGAGTGCGATCTTTCTATGTCTGTCTCTTTCTTTCTGACTCATTTCACTCTGGGCTGAGCTTCTTATGTGTCCAGGACTCTACTAAATCGCATAGGTACATTATTTATTTGTTTATTTATTTGGCTTTTAGACCACACCTGGCAGTGCTCAGGAACTCTTGGCTCTGCCCTTAAAGATCACTCTTGGTGGGCTCTGAGGACCATACAGGATGCTAGAGATTGAATCAGGATGGTCTTGTACAAAGCAAGTGCTCTTCCCGCTGTACTATCTCTCCAAACCCATATATGTGCATTATTTTACTAAATCTTAAAGCAACCTCCTGGTGGTGAATTTGTAACACAGCTCGCAGAGGATCTTGATGTACTGAATTTGAACGCCCTGTTTGGCTAGGGCTTCGATGTCCACTTCAGTCTCAACAGAATCAAAGGCCTTCTTTAAGTCAATGAACGTTAGACAGAGCGGCATCTTGAACTCTTGCAAAACTTCAGTGAGTTTGGTCACTGTGTGGATATGGTTGATCATGCTGAATCCTTTTCGGAACCCAGCGTGCTGGCATGGTTGTCCTTCATCTAGTGTTCTGTCTATTCTATTCAGGATGACTTGAGTGAACAACTTGTAGACGACAGACAGCAGGCAGATTGGGCAATAGTTGCCGATGTTGTGGATGTCTCTCTTTTTGTACAACAGAACAGTCCTGCTGGTTTTCCACTGGGATGGAAACTTGCATTCAGACAGGTAGTGTGTGAAGAGCCAAACCAGTGTATTGATGAGTAATGGCAGCAGATTCTTCAGGTGTTCGGGTCTAACCTTATCTGGACCGGGTGCTGTATGCGTTTTTACCAACGAAATGGCGTGTCGGATTTCAGAAGGGAGGATGTTGAGAACAACATATCTATCCTGTGGAATTTGGTATGTGGGCAGGTGGACGTGGCTATCAAAAAGATCCAAGTAGCAAAAAAAAAAAAAAGTTAGGGGCTGGAGCAATAGCACAGTGGGTAGGGCGTTTGCCTTGCACGTGGCTTGACCAGGGTTCAAATCCCAGCATCCCATATGGTCCCCTGAGCACCACCAGGGGTAATTTCTGAGTGCAACGCCAGGAGTAACCCCTGTGCATCACCAGGCATGACCCAAAAAGCAAAAAAAAAAAAAATCCAAGTAGAGGTCATGGATAACCTTTTCCATTGCCCTTCTGGAAGATGTGATAGATCCATCAGACATCGGAGGGCAGTCATCTTGGTCTTGTAGTTGGCAAAAGGCAGGTGAGCGTTGCGAATACTTTTCCCGGCTTCTGCTGCATCGGCCAACATTGTTGCTCTTCTCTCTTTGAGGTCTTCCTTTATCGCTTCTCTGCACAGCTTTGCGAGCTTGGACGTTAGCTTGTGGTTGCCTGAGGTTCACGCCAAACCACGTCGACGAATGAACTCAAGAGTTTCCAAAGACAGGCGTCTGTTTGTGGTTTTCTCACTCTTGGCATTCTTTGCGCAGTCATGGAGGTGCTGAACCAGTCGATCATGTTCCTTGTCAATGTTGTCAAGGATGGCACCTTCCCACATTGCCGCAATAGTGCCAAAGAAGTCCCAGTTGGTGGTCATTCTGGGAGTTACCTTCTTAAACTTCAACTTTGCAGACCTTTTTCCCCACTCTGTGAAGTAGAATTTTGCATGAAGGAGATGGTGGTCTGATCCCATTTGGAATTTTGGGACAACAGCAACATCGATCAGGCAAAACCTTCGATTGAATGTGGTCAATTTCATTGTGGGACTGTCCACCGGGAGACTCCCATGTCCAGCATTTGGATTCGGCCTTCTGGAACTGTGAGTTACCATGGATGGTCTTGGTTGACATGATAAACTCAGACAGTCTCTCACTCTGATTGTTCCATTCAAGGCCATGGGTTCCAATGTGGAGTTCTTCGGGCGACCTTCTCGGTCCTATCTTGGCATTAAAATCACCAACAATGGGGGCTGGAGCGATAGCACAGCGGGTAGGGCGTTTGCCTTGCACGCGGCCGACCCGGGTTCGAATCCCAGCATCCCATATGGTCCCCTGAGCACGGCCAGGGGTAATTCATGAGTGCAGAGCCAGGAGTAACCCCTGTGCATCGCCAGGTGTGATCCAAAAAGCAAAAAAAAAAAATCACCAACAATGATCTCGTAGAAGGTGTGGTCTTCTTTATAGAACCTCTCCAGTTCCATGTAGAACTTCTCAGTTTCTTCTTCATCGTAGTTGGATGTTGGTGCGTAGATGATGAAGATAGAAACTGCCAGCAGTGAGCCACATATGTTCAAGCATAATCATCCGATTCAGGTTGTTAGGCCTTCGAATGAATCAATGCTCATGGCCAAGTTTGTGTTGACAAGGACATCAACGCCACCAATGCCTCTGTTGTTGCATATTCCAAGGAACACCACCAGGATCTCACCATCCTACAAGGAAGTGATCACTGACATAAAGAGAGGGGTTCAACAGGGCAATACCATTTCACCGAAACTCTTCAGTGCCACCCTTGAGAATGTCATGGACGACTGGAATAGGAAGGAATGGGAGTGAAGATAGATGGTCGGCAACTACACCACCTCTGCTTCTCTGATGACATTGTTCTAATAACACCAAAAATTAGCCAAGTGGCACAAATGCTGGCCGACTTCAACCGAGAGTGTGGAAAGGTCAGACTGCAGTTGAACCTCAACAAGACAATACTCATAAAAAACTAACTAGTCCCTGACGTTCTATTTGTTCTCAATGGAACAAGCATCTCCAAATGCAGCAGCTATGTGTACCTGGGTCGAGAAATCAACATGAGGAATGACTTGGCGCCAGACCTGCAAAGGAGGAAGAGAGCAGCATGGAACGCCTTCAAGAGCATCGAAGAAGTGGTTAAGAGGACGAAGGACCTCCGGCTCCAGGCACATCTTTTCAATTCAACTTTTCTTCCTGCACTAACGTACGCCTCAGAGACCTGGGCCCCACGCAAACAAGGATGAGAACACTATTCTGGTATCCCAAAAAAGAATAAAAAGAGCTATGCTAGGGGTATCACGTCTCACTCAAGTGAGAGAAGGAATCTGGAGTTCCGACCTCCGTTGATGCTCAAGAATCAGGGACGCTGTCTTGTTTGCCAAGACATCAAAACTCAGATGGGCCAGACACGTAATGCGATTCAGGGATGACTGCTGGACTAGAGCTGTTACCGACTGGATTCCACAGATGTCAAAAGACCTCGTGGCCACCCACCAATGAGATGGTCAGACTTCTTCATCAAAACCTTAAATGAATGGTTTGAGGCTCTTCGTGTTCCTGGAGCGAGCAGATATCATTGGGCTACATTAGCACGCAAGAGGGACGAATGGAGATGTTACTGGTGCCCGCTCAAGCAAATCGAAGATCAATGGGAAGACAAGTGATATAAGTGATAAAGCAACCGCACTTGCATCATTGTGCTAGAAGTGAAGATGGTGGTGGACAGAATTAACTTGCCCCAATTACTTTTTTTTTAATTATTTATTTTATTGAATCACCATGTGGAAAGTTACAAAGTTCTCAGGCTTATGTCTCAGTTATACAATGCTCGAACACCCGTCCCTTCACCAGTGCCCATATTCCACCACCAAAAACCCCAGTATACCTCCCACCCCCCACCATCCCACCCCCGCCTGCGTAGCTGATAAATTTCACTTCATTTTCTCTTTACCTTGATTACATTTCATATTTCAACACAAAACTCACTATTGTTGTTGGAGTTTCCCCCCTAAAAAAAAGACCTACCGAGAAGGAAGCATTTGATAATTAGTTTTCCATTGCTGAGAATGAAGAGATATGAAGTCTATCATATCGCGGCTATCGAGGCTATCACGGCTGCATGGTTTGGGATTTCTGTATGTTAGTATTTTAGTAATTAAGTTCAGAGAGATTTATGTTAGAAATTGCATCATTTCCCTTCCTGGGGTAGCGTGGGGCTCTGGCTTAGTTCACAGTCTAGAGACATGGCTGCAAGCAGTTGCTGGGACCAAAAGTAGTCTAGCTGGCCTCTGGATCGTGATTGATCAGGAGCAGAGCAGCCACACAAAAGTGTGGCCACCTGGGTCAAATCTCTGCCCCAATTATCTTGCTAAATAGAATCAGGATTCAAACTCAGGTCTGACTGAAACCAAAATCATGCCTTCTGTTAATGTCCTGGTGATACTACTTTTTGTTATTCTTTCTTAGAACATCTTTGAAGGCCAGTTTGACTAAGTCATTTGTATTTTTCCAAGTGTCTGGGAGACTTATGCAAACATTAGGGATAATAATGCTTCTGTAGGGGCTGGAGAGATAGCACAGCGGGTAGGGCGTTTGCCTTGCATGCGGCCGACCCGGGTTCAAATCCCAGCATCCCATATGGTATCCTGAGCACGGCCAGGGGTAATTCCTGAGTGCAGAGCCAGGAGTAACCCCTGTGCATCGCCAGGTGTGACCCAAAAAGAAAAAAAATAATGCTTCTGTAACTGGGAAAAAAATTTAGGTATTCAGCAGGTGAAATGCCAAGGAAGAAGTATATCTGACCTGTCCTGGGTTATATTACCTTTGTGTCAGGTGTAAGGTGATCAGTCAATGTTAAAAAATGTACCAAACAACTGTAAACCACAGTGCAAAACAGACTGGTGGGTGGGAGGCAAAACTGGGATGAGGGGGTGCCTGAGTGGAGGGAAGAAGACACTGGTGAAGGGATTGGTATGGAATACTGGGTGCCTGAAACCCAATCATGAGTAACCTTGTAACTTCATGGTGACTAAAACACAAAAGAGAGGGAGAGAGAAGAAACGTGTCTGCCATCGAGGCAGTCTGGGGGGTGGGTGGCAGGAGGGACACTGGGGACAATGGTGGTGGGAAATTGGAATAGGTGTTGGAACATTGTATGATTAAAACCCAACCTTGAACGACTTTGTAACAGGTGTATCTCATGGTGATTCAATTTTAAAAAACGTACCAAATGGAAAAAGTCAGTGAAAAGAATGTGCCTTTGAATAGGAAGGAAAAAACATTAAATTTCTCTATTTAGTACAATCTGCACAAGTGACATATCAGAAGAGGGTCAGGGCATATTTTTCAAAAGACTAACACTAACTCTAGGCAAAACCGAAATTATTTTCTTCTTAATTTCTAAAGCCAGAACCCTCCAGAAAAGACAGAGCATGCTCTGTTGGACAATGACCTGCTGCCTTTCAGCTTTGGGACTGAGAAGCTAGAGCAATTAACATTCCAAGGTGCGAATTATGTCCCTACCATCAAAGTGCTGCAGCATCTGATTGTGACTGCAAATGCTGAGCGAGCTGCAGCTTTCTTGGTGTAAAGTATACATGTTATACTTACTGGAGTGATAGCACAGCAGGTAGGGCATTTGCTTTGCATACAGCTGACCTGGGTTCGATTCCCAGCATCCAATATGGTCCCCCGAGCACTGCCAGGAGTAATACCTGAGTGCAGAGCCAGGTACTAGTAAGCCCTGAGCATCACCGGGTGTGACCCAAAAAGAAAAAAACCCATGTTATATTTTCCTATTTGTGGATATATAGAAAAGTTCTCACCTTCTCCAGATGGAGCCCTGGCGACACTGAGAAGCAACTAACACGGCTCCGGGTTGCGGGACTGGAACACATCCGAGCCGCGGGGGGACACTGGAGTGTTTATTGTTTATTGTTTCATGTGAATTTCAGGATTGTTTGATCTATTTCTTTGAAAAATGTCATGGATATACTTTATAGGAACAGCATTGAATCTGCAGAATGCTTTTGGGAGTACTGTCATTTTGACAATGTTAATCCTCCCAATCCATGAGCAAGAGATATGTTTCAATTTCCTCATGTACCTTTTCATTTCTTTAAGCAGTGATTTATAATTTTCCTTATATAGGTCTTTTACCCTTTTTGTTAGGCTGATTCCTAGGCACCTGATTTTCTGAGGCACTGTTGTGAATGGAATATTTTTTTTTTTAATTTCTCTCTTTTACTTCATTATTTGCTTATAGAAAAGCCAAGGGCTTGGGGTTGGAATGGTAACAAAGTAAGTAGGGTGCTTGCCTTGCACAGAGCTGACCTATGTTCAATCCCCAGCATCCCACATAATCCTCCAAACCTGCCAGGAGAGACATCTCCTCAAAAGGAGTTAATCTCTATGTGAACTTTTTCTCCTCCTCCTCTTCTTTTTTTTTTTTTGGGTTTTTGGGTCACACCCGGTGATGCACAGGGGTTACTCCTGGCTCTGCACTCAGGAATTACCCCTGGCAGTGCTCAGGGGACCATATGGGGTGCTCGGAATCGAACCCGGGTCGGCCGAGTGCAAGGCAAACGCCCTCCCCGCTGTGCTATTGCTCCAGCCCCTCCTCCTCCTCTTCTTCTTCTTCATCATCATCATCATCATCATCATCTTCTTCTTCTTCTTCTTCTTCTTCTTCTTCTTCTTCTTCTTCTTCTTCTTCTTCTTCTTCTTCTTCTTCTTCTTCTTCTTCTTCTTCTTCTTCCTCTTCTTCTTCTTCTCCTTCTCCTCTTCCTCCTCCTCCTCCTCCTCCTCTTTCTCCTCCTCCTCCTTCTCCTTTTCCTTCTCCTTCTCTGTCTCCTCCTCCTCCTCCTCCTTCTCCTCCTTCTCCTTTCCTTCTCCTTCTCCTTCTCCTTCTCCTTCTCCTTCTCCTTCTCCTCCTCTTCCCCCACCTCTTCCTCCTCCTTATCCTTTTCCTTCTCCTATCCTCCTCCTCCTCCTCTTCCTCCTCCTTCTGGAAATGCTCAGTGGCTCTGGATGTGGCTTTGGGGATCAAATCAGTGTTTGACACATTCCAAGTAAGCACCTTAAGCCCTGTACTATCTCTCTAGCCCTTTTTGTGTGTATGTATGGGATTAACACAAAGAACTCTGAATAGTTATATTTATTACTGTCTTCTTTGCACATTTTAAGAGGTTTCAAAGTCTCTTGAGTTTATCTTATGAAGCAAAAGTTTACATTGTATCTGTATTAAAGATACAGAATTTTCCAGTTGCTATATTTGGCTTACTGACATGTTGTTATATCCAGAATACATGAGTTCCTGAGTGAAAAAGTGTTATTTTCAGTTATTTTACTATTATAGAAGAAATTATTATGTCACCTTACTCATTTTTGACATGGTAGTTAAAAGTACAGATTTCACAATGAGTGTTTAGATTCAAATCTGGTTTCTAATTTCCTCTTGTGAACCTTCCCTTCCATAGCCCTTACTCTCTTGACCTGTAAAATAGAGATAATAATAATCAACTCAGTGCCACTACCATGATGGGCGTAAAGTACTCACACAGTGATGATCAATACTTAGTAAGTTAGATGATGAGGGAAGGTGGTGGTAAGAATTTCTCACATCTTATTTTCCCCCTTTTTTTTGTTGGTGTGGAGGCATTCTTGGCAGTGCTTAGGGCTTACTTTTGACTCTGCACTCAGGACTCACTCCTGATTGAGCCTGGAAACCATATGTGATGCCAAGAATTGAATCAGGGTCACCTACATGCAAAATAATCACCTTCAGGGCTGGAGCGATAGCACAGCGGGTAGGGTGTTTGCCTTGCATGCACCCGACCCGGGTAAGTTTCTGAGCATCCCCTATGGCCCCCTGAGCACTGCCAGAGGTAATTCCTGAGTGCAGAGCCAGGAGTGACCCCTGTGCATCGCCAGGTGTGACCCAAAAAAGAAAAAAAAATAAGCACCTTCACCCCTATAATATCTCTTTGCCCCACCCCCTTCAAAACTCCGTCACATGATACACCTTTCTTCCTCTCAATGCATATATTTAATCTGTTTTAACCCCCACCCCCTTTAGCCCTTTGTTTTTCTGATGATGGGGGTGGGGAGTGATGGTCACACACTGGAGTGAAGGTGCTGTTACAGCCCCATGGTGCCCACATTGCTTCAGTGCCAAGGAACACACCTCAGGACCTCAGGGAGGGCACTCGGCACACAGGGCAGTGCCAGAGCAGAGCTCATAGCCTCTCACAGAACAGCTGGGCGTTCTTCCAGGCAGTGAATCCCCAGGCTGTCTTGATACTCATTTAAAAAATATTTTCAGGGGCCAGAGAGATAGTACAGCAGGTAGGGCACTTGCTTTAACTGCAGCCAACCCCCTGGCATCCCATACGGTCTTCTGAGTGCCATGAGGAGTGAATTCTGAGCATAGATCCTGGAGTAAGGCCTGAGCACAGTCAGCTATAGCCCCCAAGCAATATATATATATTGCTACCTAAAATATACATTTTTTTGGTTGCTTTTTGGGTCACACCTGGCTCGCACAGGGGTTACTCTTGGCTCATTCACTCAGATATTACTCCTGACGGTGCTCAGGGGACCATATGGGATGCTGGGAATTGAACCCGGATCAGTTGCATGCAAGGCAAATGCCCCATCTGCTGTGCTATCGCTCCAGTCCCTAAAATATACATTTTATAATAATCCACTTAATGAGTTAATGATCAAAAATTGCACTCTTGGGGCTGGAGCAATAGCACAACGGGTAGGGTGTTTGCCTTGCATGCAACTGATCCGGGTTCGATTCCCAGCATCCCATATGGTCCCCTGAGCACTGCCAGGAGTAATTCCTGAGTGCAGAGCCAGGAGTAGCCCCTGTGCATCTCCAGGTGTGACCCAAAAAAAAAAAGCAAAAAAAAAATTGCACTCTTTATAGATCTAGAGAGTCTATGAAAACCAGACAGACAAGTAAAATGGTGGTTGTGGTGGTGGTGGAGTAAACATTGAGACTTATCTTCCTAAGAAATTCACCTCAATTCAATGACTCAACCTCTCCTATGTGCCTAGTACTCACATGCTAAGTTCCTGGATTTAATAAGCTAGCACTGCTTTTTAATTTCTTTTTAAATTTTTTAAAAAAAAGTTATAAATTAATTCATTAAAAAGAAAAGAGAGATGGTGCAACAAGTAAGACACTCACCTTGCACATGGTTGACCCAGGTTTAATTCCCGTATTGTCCCTTGAACCTGCCAGGCATGATCCCTGAGTGCAGAGGCAGGAATAAGCACTGAACACCACCAGATGTGGCCCCAAAGACCAAAAAAAGGGAAACAAAGTAAAATTTTGCCAATTATCAGTGTAGTTGTTTTTTATGAATGTCCCTGTGCCCTTGCCTCCCACCCCCCCCTCCACACACACACCCTGAACATGTTCCGTTGTCAGTGGGCTACAGCCAGCTGAACCAAGGTACTGTTTTGTTTCTGGGCCGTGGGGTGAGAGTGCACACCTGATGATGCTCGGAGCTTACTCCGGCTCTGAATTAAGGAATCACTCCTAGCAGTACTGCTCAGAGGACCAACTATATGAAACACCAAAGATCCAAAGTGGATTGGCCACCATTTACCTTAGAAGTGGATATCTCAGTATGTTGTGATGCATGCTATTACTGTTACATGATGGGGAAGATTCTATTTTTCTCCCAGTTTTTAGGCCATACTCAACGGTGCTCAGGGTTTACTCCTGGCTCTACATTTAGGAATTACTCCTGGCAGTGCTCAGAGGACCATGTAGGATGCTGAGGATTAAACCCAGGCTGGCCTTTGCAAGGTAAGTGCCCTACCCACTATACTATCACTCCAGTCTGGGTGTGGGGGACTTCCTTATTAATGTGTTAAGTAATAATGTTCCATTGGTTCTTTTGTTCTTTGGAGTGATAAGCAGCTTTCCTAGAGTCTTTGGTAATAGTATAGCATAACCTAGAGCCTAGGGGAAGTGATAGATAGTGTAGGTATTTCCAGATAAGTCATCAGGAAGATGGTGCAAGGATTTTGTGCACATGCTTGGCATGTGGGCACCCTGGGCCTTATCCCTGGCAACACACAGTTCCCTGAAATTATCAGGAATGAACCCCTGAGTACCGAAGTGGAAGTAGGCCCTGAGCACTGCTGAGTATGGTTCCCCAAATTAAAATTTTTTAAAAATATTAAATAAAAGGAAGTTGGAATGATGTTTGCCAAACTTATTTGGCCATCATATCACTTCCTAAGGAGCACAGCTTGAACGAGAGACTGTCCTCTGAGAAATGCTGGCTTGCTCTCCTGTGGGCCTGCTTGCTGGTGGCGAGCTATCTTGTTATGAGAACACTTGTGTTTTCTACAAGAGTGACTTCCTGCTACTAAAAAAATTGAGAGGTGGGGGATGCTGGTGCTGAGGATTGAACCCAGGACTTCATATATAAAAAGCACGTGCTCGGGGCTGGAGCAATAGCACAGCGGGTAGGGCGTTTGCCTTGTACGCGGCCGACCCCCCCCCCCCCGTTCCGATTCCCAGCATCCCATATGGTCCCCTGAGCACTGCCAGGGGTAATTCCTGAGTGCAGAGCCAGGAGCAACCCCTGTGCATCGCCGGGTGTGACCCAAAAAGAAAAAAAAAAAAAGCACGTGCTCTCTCAGTGAGCTACCACTATGACTTGTTAAGATGACTTTAAAAAAACCTAAACTTTTCATCAAAAATAAAAACTATTTTTATCTGTGTGAGGAGGGAAATGTTAAACATGTGATTCAGTTTCACAATTTATATACTCGTGTCACAATATTATATCTATTCCCTTGTTTGAAAATATTTTACGTACGAGTTGTTACATCTTTGTGTTGATTTCCAAAATGAGTTTATCTTGATTGGTTGTCTCAAAAAATACACTATAATATATCTGTATGATTGTATAGGTAGCTCTGTGTGTGTAACTATAATCGTCAAATATTAAACAAATGATCTTAAGTGCCTATAGGTTTAGAAAAGGAGAGTCTTAAAAATAAAACTCTACAAATAATCAGAACCTTTTACTTTAGTGCCAAGTTTATTTCAGCTTATTCCTCTTGCAGCCAGAAAGCATTGGCAGAGCCAAAGAAGTGTAGAGGAGCAAGAGAGAATGGGAAAGTAAAAAATAATATATTGTAGTAATACCAGTTGCAACTAATAAAACACTGACTATATGCCAGTTTCGGTGCCAAGAGCTTAAATTTATTTTCTCATTTTGTGTTTTTGATGACCTTTTGCACTAGGCAATTGGAGGCTGCCCTAAAAGCCTCCATCCCTCTTGGAGAGCCCGGCAAGCTACCGAGAGTATCCTGCCCACACAGCAGAGCCTGGCAAGCTACCCGTGGTATATTTGATATGCCAAAACCAGTAACAACAGTGGGCCTCATTCCTCTGACCCTGGAAAAGCCCCCAATACGCCAGTGTTAAGAAGAACGAACAAAGAGAGGCTGATAAAATCTCAGGGCCGAATTAGGCTGCCAAAACGAAGGACTAAAATGACTGTTTGCACTGGCATCGGAAGCATCCATTGAGGACCTGATAGTGCAAGCGCAGAAGATCAAGTACACGTCAGAATTGACGAAGAAGAGAAGGCATCGAACACAACACGCTGTTTCAACACTGAAGAAGAACTGTTCCTCGAACATGCAACAGTAGAGGTGTGGGTGGTGTTAGTGTCCTTGTCAACATGAACTTGGCCATGAGTATTGATTCGTTTGAATGCCAAACAACCCAAATCGAATACTCACGTTTGAATAGATGTGGCTCGTTGCCGGCAGTTTCTATCTAAGGTCATCTACACACCAACATCCAACTACAATGAAGAAGAAATTGAGAAGTTCTATATGTAGCTAGAGAAGTTCTATAAAGAAGACCGCACCTTCTACAAGATCATTGTCAGTGATTTTAATGCAAGATAGACCCGAAGAACTCCACATCAGGACCCACAGCCTAGAATGGAACAAACAGGGTGAGAGACTGTCTGAGTTCATCATGTTGGCCAAGACCATCCATGGTAACTCGCAATTCCAGAAGGACAAATCTAAATGCTGGACATGGGAGTCTCCAGGTGGACAGTTCCACAACAAATTTGACCATATCATATTCAATTGATGGTTTTGCCTGACCGATGTTGCTGTTGTCCCAAAATTCCAAACAGGATCAGACCACTGTCTCCTTTGTGTGAAATTCTACTTCACGGAGCAGGGAGACAGAGCTGCAAAGTTTAAGAAGAGAACTCCCAGAACGACCACCAATTGGGAGCTCTTTGGCACTACTGCAGCAATATGGGAAGATGCCGTCATTGACAATATTGATGAGGAATACGATCGACCGGTTCAGCACCTCCATGATTGTGCAAGGAATGCAGAGAAAGAGAAAGCCACAAAAAGTCGCCTGTCTTCGGAAACTCTCGAGCTCATTTGCCAAATGTGGTCTGGTGCGAGCCTCAGTCAACCACAAGCTAACGTCCAAGCTCACAAAGCTGTGCAGAGAAGCGATAAAGGAATCTGAATGCAGCAGTTATGTGTACTTAGGTCGAGAACTCAACATGACAAATGACCTGGCACCTGAACTGCACAGGAGGAAGAGAGCAGCATGGAACACGTTCAAGAGCATCGAAGAAGTGGTTAAGAAGACAAAGAACCTCCGGCTCCAGGCACATCTTTTCAACTCCACCATTCTTCCTGCACTACCACATGCCTCAGATACCTGGGCTCTATGAAAACAGGATGAGAACACTATTTGGGTATCCCAAAGAGGAATCGAAAGAGCTATGCTTGGAATACCACGTTTCACTCAAGTGAGAGATGGAATCTGGAGTTCCAACCTCTGTCGATGATCAAAAATCAGGGATGATTTTTGCCATAGCATCAAAAATCAGATGGGCTGGACACGTAATGCTATTTAGAGAAGACCGCTGGACTAGAGCTGTTACGACTGGATTCCACAGGATGTCAAAAGACCGAATGGCTGCTCACCTACAAGATGGTCAGATTTCTTCGTCAAGACTCTGAATGAACGGTTTGAGGCTCTTTGTATTCCTGGAGCGAACAGACACCATTGGACTACACTAGCACGCAACAGGGACAAATGAAGATGTTACTGGTGCACGCTTGAACAAATCGATGAACAATAGGATGACAAGTGATAAAAGTGTTTTTGATGACCTTTTGCACTAGGTAGCAATTCTCTGCCACCTCACCATCTTGGCAGTGGATAGGGGGTGGAAGGGGTGGTGTGTCATACCCAGAGTTTCTTGGGGCTTCTGACTCTGCTCAAAGGTCACTCTTGGCAGTACTTGGGGAACCATCCAAGGTGCCTTTAGTAACCATATGCAAGACCAGTGCCTTGAACCCTGTACTACCTCCCCAGCCTTCATTCTCCCTGTTTTACTGATGAGGACACTGAGGCACAAAGAAGTTAATTATCTAAGGTCACCTCACAAATAAATACGGCAGCCAGCAGCTTGGTTTCAGCTGAACCAGGAAGTTTTGCAGCCAACCCAGTGAAGCTTCTGCACTCATTATGTAGCTCCTAATTATTGTTTGTGCCCCAGACTGTTGAATTTGGTTTGAAAAAAGAGATAATAATAAAACCTGAGATGGTAATAATAAAACCTGTTTGAAAGGAGGAAAAGTTTAGCAGAATGATTTAAGAAGAAATAAATCTATGTTGGTAGAAAGTTCATTGTATATCATGTTTAAGGGGTCGGAGCTATAGTACAGAGGGTAGGGTGTTTGCTTTGCACGTGGCCGACCTGGGTTTAATCCCTAGCATCCCATATGGTCCCCCAAGCACTGCCAGGAGTAATTCCTGAGTGCAGAGCCAGGAGTAACCCTGAGCATCGCTGGGTATGACCCAAAAAGCAAAAAAATTTTTTAAAAAATAATCAATCAATCAAACATGTTTAAGTGGGTAGCACAGTGGGTAGGGCGTTTGCCTTGCACAGGGCCGATTCCTCTGTCCCTTTCAAAGAGCCCAGCAAGCTACTAAGAGTATTCTACCTACATGGCAGAGCCTGGCAAGCTACCCATGTTGTATTCAATATGCCAAAAACAGTAACAACAAGTCTCACAATGGAGATGTTACTGGTGCCCGCTGAGCAAATCAATGAACAATAGGACAACACTGCTACAGTATCACAATATTAGTTTACTGCATCATTGGATGATGCATAATGCATATTCAGCTTATATAGAGTGACAAATAAAACTGGGGGAACTCTTTTTTTTTAATTTTAGCTGGAAGTCAGAAAGATAGTATAGGAGGGGGTAGGTAAGTCATTTGTCTTGCCTGCAGTCAACCCCTGTTTAATCGCCAGCACCACATAATCTCCCAGACATAGCCAGTGGTCACTTCTAAACACAGCCAGCACCTCTAGGTGTGTCTGAACCCCACCCCCATTTATTTCACTTATGTAACCTCTGCATACCTTGATTTATAACTATGCATCCTGAAACATACATGGTGGTATACTGAAATTTCACTTCAAAATTGTTTTCATTTAATTTGGTGTGTGTGTGTGTGTGTGTGTGTGTGCGTGCGCGCGCGCATCCTTGCACTGGGACTCAAACCTAGGGAATCATACCTGAGAAGCATGTGTTCTACCACTGAACTTCATCCCTAGCCAATAAAATTATTTTTAAATACTAAGGAAAAAAATTATTAGCCAAAAGAAAATAAAATGCCAAAGAATCCCTGCTAAATGATTTAAGCATCCAGGGGAGAAACTTAGATATCAGGGTTGTGAAAGGAAATGAACTCTGGGCAGACAGTACTGCCTTCCAGTTATCAGAACTAATGCCTGACTAAAAGGATCCTGGTTGTCTAAGGACTGTTGTCTTCAACCTGGGGACTGGTGCTGGGCCACAAGTGTAGAAAGCTTAAAAACTAATGGTCTGCTGCAGTGATCATAACTCCCTGTCTGTAGACAGATGCTGGTTGACAGGGGTTGGAGTTATAGTACAGAGGGTAGGGCGTTTGCTTTGCACGTGGCTGACCTGGGTTTAATCCCCAGCATCCCATATGGTCCCCCAAGCACTGCCAGGAGTAATTCCTGAGTGCAGAGGTTGAAAGGTTGAAGGTCGCAGGTACAGGAAGCACTGAGTTTTAAGCACTGTCATGTTTTCTCATTTATTCCTGCCAGAACTGCTTGATGGTACATGCCATCATTCCTGCTTTGCAATGAGTAAACAGGGTTTGAGAAAGTGAAGGACCCCCCCCTGAGGTGTCCAGCAGATCTAAAGTCAAATTCACATCTCCACCAGCACAGCAGTGGCTTAAAGCAATAAGTGAGATGAGGAGGCCACTTAAGGATGTACAAGGGGATATCTGGACATCCCTCTGCTCTTGTGAGGCTCACTGCCTGGACTTAAAGTCAATCCAGCATCCCCAAAGAGTAGGATCCAAAAGGTCAGGTTAATTTTTCAATCCTTAGGATGGGTCATTCAACGATAATAGCATCTACATACTGAATGTTTCCCAAGTGCTAAACACAAGTAAGTTTATTTATTTATTTATTTATTTATTTATTGGCTTTTTTTTCTTTTTGGGTCACACCTGGCAATGAACAGGGGTTACTCCTGGCTCTGCACTCAGGAATTACTCCTGGCGGTGCTCAGGAGACCATATAGGATGCTGGGAATCAAACCCGGTTTGACCGCGTACAAGGCAAATGCCCTACCCGCTGTGCTATTGCTCCAGCCCCAAGTTTATTTATTTAGCTAGCTATTTTCTTTTCTTTTGTGGTGGTGGTTGGGTGGGGATGCTTGGGCCATACCCAGCTATGTTCAGGGGATATTCCTGACTCTGTGCTCAGGAGTGACCCCTAATGATGCTCAGGGGATCATATATTATGCCAGGGATTTGAACTTGTGTGTATGCACAGTAATTCCTGTACTATCTCTCTAATCCTAAGGACAGGTAAGATTTTTTCATCTGTGTGTGTGTATGTGTGTGTGTGTGAAGCAAAATAGTTTTTATTGATTGGAATGTGCTTAGAAATAAGTGAGAGGAGAGGAAGAGAGGAAATGTGTGTGTGTTCAAGAGAGGACATGGGCTTCTCCAGGCTGGAAATAACCAAGCAAGGAAACAGAGACAAGCAAGTGAGTTTCATGTTCAAGGGGCAAGAACGCAGGCTTGAAGAGCAAGCCAGCACAGGTAATAATTTTCACAAGCATTCACTCACATAATCTTAAAACTCAGGGCCCTGAGGACAGTTGGCTAGTGACTCTGTTTCACAGAGGAGTGTAGCCTGGGAGAGGCGCTGACTGCTCCCTGAGCACTGCTGGGAAACTCCAGACCTGGCCTGCAGGCTCAGCTCTGATCTGATTTCAAGCTACAGAGTTAACCCGCTTTCCCGAACCAAGTTTCCAGCAAGTACTGTATACATCAAATAGAATCATTTGGACCTTCAACACATCCTTTAAAAACCTGCCTTGTTGGGCCGGGTGATGATTCAAAGAATTGGAGTAGATGCTGTGCATGCTGAAGCCCTAGATTCCATCCTTGCTACCATACCAAGCACTGCAATGCACCTGGGTATGGCCCAAAGTCAAAACAAACAAACAAACAAACAGCCCAACAGGTCTCTGAATAGTAGCACTGTAGCACTGTCATCCCCTTGTTCATCGATTTGCTCACGCAGGAACCAGTAACGTCTCCATTGTGAGACTTGTAAACTGTTTTTGGCATATCGAATGCACCACGGGTAGCTTGCCAGGCTCTGCCGTGAGGGCGGGATACTCTTGGTAGCTTGTCGGGCTCTCTGAGAGGGACAAAGGAATTGAACCTGGGTCGGCCACGTGCAAGGCAAATGCCCTACCTGTTGTGCTGTCGCTCCAGCCCAGGTCTCTGAATTAAAACTAGAAAAGGGGCTAGAGATATGTAATACAGGAGGTATAATTGCCTTGCATGTAGCTGCTTCAGCCAGTCTGGTTAGCACCCATCCACCTATGGTCCCCTGAGCATCACCAGAGGTCACTCCTGAGCACAGAGCCAGAAATACCCACTGAGAACTACTTGGTATAGCCTTAAAGCCCTAAATAAATCAATGAACTAGGGGGGCAGAGAGATAGCACAGCAGACAAGGCATTTGCCTTGTATGCAGCTGACCTGTATTTGATCTACATATGGATCCCTTAGCACTTCCAAGTGTGATCCCTGAGCACAGAGCCAGGAGTAAATCCTGAGCAAATTGCAGAATGCCAGCTATGTCTGTGAAAAAAGAGTATGCCCCTGTCGCACCCCAATAATCATAGAGGATAAAAATTTAAGTCTTTTAAAATTTTATTTTAGGATCACTCCGTGCACTTGGGAGCAGTGCCAGGGATTGGCCAGGGATTCCCACATGCAAAGCAAACTACATGCTATGAGCCATTTCCCTGGCCCCAAATTAGTGTTTTTTTCCCCCCAGGTATTTCCAAATAGTGAAGTTTTGATGGCAGCAAGTCTTTTGTTCCTGTGTTGCTTTATGGCACACTGTAGTACTGTAGGTAGTTGTAAATCTCAATCTTTTTAGTGGAAGGTCCTGAAGGGAGGGTTCCTGTTTGTGGAAGCTGAAATAGGCCAGTGCTGCTGATTAGCCAAACGACTGCCCTCACAGATGGTTATGGCTGGTGTGAAGGTGTCGACACAGGAGTTCTAGTGCGCATGCTTGCTGGGGAGCAGGCAGGCCAGTGGCTATGACCATGAGTAATGTGTCCATGTCATGTCTCTTTGACAAGTTTCCTATTGCCTCACCTCCATCGGGCTTGCCTTTTGCCCAGGGGCTAGCCATCCAGCCTCCCTGTCAGTCCAGTGACCCACCTATATCCTTCTAGGACACTTTCCCTTTAGTTAAAGTACATTTGGCTTCTGATGTGTATGACCAGAATCCAACATGTGCAAAATAATTCACACATTTGCAATTACACAGTGAAAGCCAAAGATTAATTTGACTGCCTTATACATCTCCAGATGCTGAAAATGTGTTCTTTTGCTCAGACATAGCTGGCAGTCTGCATTTGGATTGTGGCATCTTTTATAAATTGAGGCTCTGAGCAGTGAGTTCCAGTTTCACAGCCAGACCTCCAGGGCTTTCTCCAGAATGATCTTGCATGACTCTAACTTGCACTGCTTGCCTAGCCCTTCCTTCCTTCCTTCCTTCCTTCCTTCCTTCCTTCCTTCCTTCCTTCCTTCCTTCCTTCCTTCCTTCCTTCCTTCCTTCCTTCCTTCCTTCCTTCCTTCCTCCCTCTCTCCCTCCCTCCCACCCTTCTTTCTTTCTTCCTTCCTTCCTTCCTTCCTTCCTTCCTTCCTTCCTTCCTTCCTTCCTTCCTTCCTTCCTTCCTTCCTTCCTTCCTTCCTTTCTTTCTTTCTTTCTTTCTTTCTTTCTTTCTTTCTTTCTTTCTTTCTTTCTTTCTTTCTTTCTTTCTTTCTTTCTTTCTTTCTTTCTCTCTTTCTCTCTCTTTCTCTCTCTCTCTCTTTCTCTCTTTCTTTCTTTCTTTCTTTCTTTCTTTCTTTCTTTCTTTCTTTCTTTCTTTCTTTCTTTCTTTCTTTCTTTCTTTCTTTCTTTCTTTCCTTTTTACTTTTTTCATCTTTGGGTCACCCATGTCAGTGCTCAGGGCTTACCTCTGGCTCTGTGCTCAGGGATCACTCCTGGAAGTACTTGGATGACCACATGGGGTGCTAGGAATTGCAAAGCAAGTGCCCTTCCCATTGGTCCGTCATCGCAGTTCATTTGAGAATCTTTTCATCCTCTCAGTGAATCCTCACAGACATTAGTAAACATTCCTCATTCTCCCTAATCCCCAGCCTTAAGCAACCACTAAGCTACTTTAAGGATTTACGTGTCATGAGCATTTCTTATGAATAGAATCATACAAGACGAGACATTTTGCTATTGGCTCCTCATTTAACATAATGTTCTCAAGGCTCATTCATGTTATAGTATATGTCAGTTGTTCTATTCTTCTTGCCTATTTATTTATTGTAATGTCAGGAGCTCACGTGTCCAAAACAGGCTCTTTACTACTGAGCCATATCCGTGGCCCTTCATCTTTATTTTGTTTGGTTTGGTTTGATTTTGGACCATATCCAGTGGTGCTCTGGGGCTATTCCCAGCTCAATGTTTAGGGGTAACTCCCAGCATTGATAGGGGGACCATATGGTGCCCAGGATCAAACCTGCATCTTCCAAAGTATGCACTCCAGCCCTTTGAGACATCTTTATGACCCCTTTTCATTTCTTTTTTTTTATTAACGAAGAATAGTCTGTTGTAAGGATCTAACCACCTTTGGCTTATCCATGGATCCTTGGACTGGTGATTTTTTTCTATTATGAATAATGCTGCTGTAAACTTTTGTGCACTAATTTGTATGTACATAGATTTTGTTTTGATTTTTTTTCCATTTCTCTTGGGTGTGTACCTAGGAGTGGAATTGCTGGGTCATATGAGAGCTCTATGTTTAGTCTTTTGAAAAACTGCCAAAGTGTTTCCCAAAGTGGCTACAGAATGACGGTGTGAGAGGGTTTCAGTTTCAATGCATCCTTGCCAACATTGTTATCTCTGTGTATAATAGCCAAACCAATAAGATGTGATACCTCCTGTGGTTTTGGTTTGCATTTCTCTGATAGCTTGAAAGATGTTGATCACTTTTTTCTAGTGTTAAATGACCACAAGTATTCCTTCTTCTCCTCCTCCTCATCATCTCATTCCTCCTCCTCTCCCTCCTCTCCCTCCTCTTCCTCTTCCTCCTCTGCCTCCTCCTCCTCTTCTTCTTCCTCTTCCTCTCCTTCTCTTCCTCCTCCTTCTCCTCTTTCTCCTCCTTCTTCCTCTTTTTTCCCTTCCTCCTCCTCCTCCTCCTCCTTGTCCTCCTCATCATCCTCCTCCTGTTTCTCATCCTCCCCCTCCTCCCTTTTCTTCTCTCTCAGATCACTCCTGGCAAGGCTTGGGATCATATGGGGTGCCAGGCAAGCACCTTACCCACAGTACTACCTTTCTAACCCATATGAGTTTATCTTCTTTGGAGAAAAATCTTTTTGTATAATTTTTAAAAATCTTCTGCCTAATTTTTATGTTTTCCTTTTTTGTTACTGTGTGGTGTGTGTGTTTGTTTTTGTCACTATTTTTGAATTTTACTTGTTCATTATGTAGTCTACATATAATTTGTTTATCAGGTATGTGGCCGACCCAGGTACAATTCCTCCGCCCCTCTTGGAGAGCCCAGCAAGCTACCAAGAGTATCTCACCAACACAGCAGAGCCTGGCAAGCTACCCATGTTGTATTCAATATGCCAAAAACAGTAACAAGAAGTCTCACAATGGAGATGTTACTGGTGCCCGCTTGAGCAAATCGATGAGCAATGAGATGACAGTGACAGTGACAAAGACTCATTATTTTAGGGGCCACACCCAGCTGAACTTGGGACTTACTCCTGATTCTGTGCCAGGGATCACTCCTGGCAGGACTCAGGGGGTCTTTCTGGTGCTAGGGTTGAACTTAGGTCAGCAGTGTGCAAGGCCGGTGCCCTACTCTTTGTTTTCTCTCTCTCTCTCTTTTAGAGAGAACTTTTGGTAGTGCCAATAAAAAATTTTTTTAAAAATTGAACTTTGGGGCAAGGGGTTGGTGACTGCCACACCTGGCGATAGTCAGGGATTACTTATGGATCTGCACTCAGGAACTACTCCTGGAAGTGTTGGGGGGACCATATGGGAGGCTGGGTATTGAGCCTGGGTTGGCTGTGAGCAAGGCAGGCATACAAGGCAAGTGCCCTATTTTCTGTATTATTGCTCCAGCCCAATAAATTGAATTTTAAAAGCAGAACATTAAAAAAAATCCTTAAATTAAGATGCTGGGATATAACAAACGAGTGGAGTCACAATGCTTTTAGTAAAAACAAAACATAACAACATTTTATGTTTTATAATACCTTAAAGAGTTGGGGCTGGAGTGATAGCACAGCGGGTAGGGTGTTTGTCTTGCATGCAACTGACCCAGGTTTGATTCCCAGCATCCCATATGGTCCCCTGAGCACCACCAGGAGTGATTCCTGAGTGCAGAGCCAGGACTAACCCCTGTGCATTGCCGGGTGTGACCCAAAAAAGCAAAAAAAAAAATACATTAAAGAGTTAATACTATTGCTAGTTTTAGATGTTTTACTGAGAACAGTAAGTAACATTAAATCAAAATTAAGACTAGTTTTAAGGGACCTGAGGAAATAGCCCAAAGGACTGAGCCTGTGCTCGGCATGCAGAGACCTGGACTCCATCTGGCACTGCATGGTCCCTAAGCTCCACCGGGAGTCATCCTCAAGCACAGAGGGAGAATAGGTTTCAAGTGTCACTGGATGTAGCTTCAAAGCAAATCAAAAGAGTGATTTTGAATATTGTGTGTATATAATGCCTACGTAAATAAATAAATTTGTACTGGGTTCATGGATGCTTAAATTTTTTAAAAAAAATTTTACTGATAGTAATTGTCCTTAAAAAGTTCCTGCTCGCTTCAGGAACATGAAGAGCATCAAAACGGTCGTTCAGGATTTTGATGAAGTCTGACCATCTCGTAGGTGGGCAGCCACACGGTCTTTTGACATTCTGTGGAATCCAGTTGGCAACAGTTCTAGTCCAGCGGTCATCTCTGAATCGCATTACGTGTCCAGCCCATCTGATTTTTGACGCCATGGCAAACGAGATAGTGTCCCTAATTCTTGACCATTGACAGAGGTCGGAACTCCGGATTCCTTCTCTCACTTGAGTGAAACGTGATATTCCAAGCATAGCTCTTTCGATTCCTCTTTGGGATACCCAAATAGCGTTCTCATCCTGTTTCCGTAGGGCCCAAGTCTCTGAGGCATATGGTAGTGCAGGTGGAGTCGAAAATATGCACCTGGAGTCGGAGGTTCTTTGTCTTCTTAACCACTTCTTCGATGCTCTTGAAGGCGTTCCATGCTGCTCTCCTCCTCCTGCGCAGTTCTGGCACCAAGTCATTCCTCGTGTTGAGTTCTTGACCCAAGTACACATACTGCTGCATTCGGAGATGTTCGTTGCTTTCAGAGCAAATGGAATGTCAGGGACTAGTTCGATTTTCATGAACACTGTCTTTGTGAGATTCAGCTGCAGCCCGACCTTTCTACACTCGTGGTTGAAATCGGCCAGCACTTGTGCTGCTTGGCTAATTTTTGGTGTTATTAGAACGATGTCATCAGAGAAGCGGAGGTGGTATAGTTGCCGACCGTCTATCTTCACTCCCATTCCTTCCCATTCCAGGAGTTGCATGATGTTCTCAAGGGTGGCACTGAAGAGTTTCAGTGAAATGGTATCACCCTGCCAAACCTCTCTCTTTAAGTCAATGATCACTTCCTTGTAGAATGGTGAGATCCTGGTGGTGAATCCATAATACAGCTCATGGAGGATCTTGATGTACTGAGTTTGAACACACTGTTTGTCTAGGGCTTTGATGACCACTTCAGTCTCAATAGAATCAAAGGCCTTCTTTAACTCGATGAACATTTGAGTGCCCTAGAACAGATGACTGGTTGAAGAAACTTTGGTACATTGATACAATGAAATACTATGCAGCTGTTAGAAAAAATGAGGTCATGATCTCTGCATATAAGTGGATTGGCATGGAAAGTATCATGCTAAGTGAAATGAGTCAGAAAGAGAGAGACAGACATAGAAAGATTGCACTTATCTGTGGAATATAGAGTAACAGAGTAGGAGACTAACACCCAAGAATAGTAGAAATAAGTACCAGGAGGTTGACTCCATGGCTTGGAAGCTGGCTTCACATTCTGGGAAAATAGGCAGCTCAGATAGAGAAGGGAACACCAAGTAAAATGTGGTTGGAGGCCACATGGGAGAAGGGTGAAGTGTGCTGAATGTAGACTAGAGACTGAATACAATGGGCACTCAACACCTTTATTGCAAATCACAACACCTAATTAGAGAGAGAGAACAAAAGGGAAGACCCTGCCACAGTGGGGGGGGGCAGGGGGAGATGGGATTTGGGGGGTAGGGATGCTGGGTTTATTGGTGGTGGAGAATGGTCACTGGTGAAGGGATGGGTTCTCGAACTTTGTATGAAGGAAACATGAGCACGAAAATGTATAAATCTATAACTGTACCCCCACTGTGACTCACTAATAAATAAATTAAAAATTTAAAAAAATCGATGAACATTAGACAGAGCAGCATCTTGAACTCTCTTGAAACTTCAATGAGCTTGGTCACTGTGTGGATATGGTTGATCGTGCTGAATCCCCTTGGGAACCCGGCTTGCTCACATGGTTGTCCTTCTTCTAGTGTTCTGCCTATTCTATTCAGGATGTCTCGAGTGAAAAATATATATATATATATTTTTGGGTCATACCTGGCGATGCACAGGGGTTACTCCTGGCTCATGCACTCAGAAATTACTCCTGGCAGTGCTTGGGGGACCTATGGGATGCTGGGAATCAAATCTGGGTTGGCTGTGTGCAAGGCAAGGCAGATGCCTACCCACTGTGCTATCGCTCCAGCCTCTTAAACTGCTATATTATAATGCAAAACATCCCTATGAATTGTTAATAAATAACTACAGAGCATAACATATATCAAAATCCTCTAATCATGTAACATTTGCAGAGATGAACATTCCAAGAGAACTTTATAGTGATACCATGGGAAATAGCTCAGTGGATGAGCACTTACTAGTATGAGTGAGACTCTGGGTTCTATATCCAGCACTGCAAGCATAATGAAATTGTCTTGGGACAATGCTATATGACAGTTAAGAGTACGAGATGCGTCAGAAAACATGAAGTCATGAAATTTGCATATAAGTGGATCAACATGGAAAGTATCATGCTGAGTGAAATGAGTCAGAAAGAAAGAGACAGACATAGAAAGATCGCACTCATATGTGGAATATAAAGTAGCTGAGAGGTACAAGCTTACAATGTTGTGATTCCTGGCAGACATTTCTCTGGACTTAGTTACTAAAATACTAAAATACAGAAATCCAAAACTATGCTGCTGCTAGTGCGGCCTCCTGACCTTATATCTCTTCATTCTCAGCAATGGAAAACAAATTACCAAATGCTTTCTTTTCAGCAGATCGACTTTAGGGGGGAGAAACTCCAAATCAATAATAGTGAATTCTTTTGTTTAAATATTGAATGTAATCAAAGTAAAGTGAAAGTAAAGTGAAATTTACCAGTTACACATGCGGGGTGGGGGGCTGGGGAGGTGGGGGGAAGGGGGGAGGTATATTGTGATTCTTGGTGGTGGAATATGTGCACTGGTGAAGGGATGGGTGTTTGAGCATTGTATAACTGAGACTTTAACCTGAAAGCTTTGTAACTTTCCACATGGTGAATTAATAAAAGAATTTAAAAAAAAAGAGTACGAGATGCATTGTTTTTATTTGAACCATACTGAATTCAGTGCTAAAAAGCAAAATGTGGTCAGCTGTATCCAACGCAAGTGACTTAACACCTATATTAGACTGTGTCTCCCGCTCCAGTATGAGATATGAAATGAATTTATCTTAATCAGACTTTCTTGCTTTTGGCATGGGGTGGCAGGGTGGAGGTGGTTGTGGGTAGCACTGGAAATTGAACCCAGGGTCTCACACTTGCAAGGCAAGTGCTCTACCACTGAGCTTCATCTCTACCCTACGTGAATACATTACTAAATCTTTTTTTAAGTGGCAGGGGCTTTTTTTTTTTAATCCCCACACCCAGTGGGCTTGGGTGTTGCCCCTAAAGATGCTCAGGGCACCCTGTGTTGCCAGGAATTGAATCTGGGGCTCTTGCATGCAAAGAACAATCTTCAGCCATTTGAGCTATCTCCCTGGCCTTATTACTAAATCATATCCAGCTTTGGTTTCCTTATTTGTAAATGGGCTATATTATCTATCTCAGATGATTGTTTGAACTTAAACACAACATTAAACACAAGAGCACAGTGTGTTGCCTAATATAAGTACTTTTTGAAAGGAAGCTTTTATTATTTTGTCACTTACAATAGCTATGGAAAGACCAGTCTTCTTTTTCATAACTATGCTTCCTCGGGGCAAGAATTGAGTCTTCTATAATAAGTCCCATGTTACATTAGCCACAATAGACCTTTATGAATGAATGAAGACATGAATGTTAAAAAGACAAATTCTCTGAAGCTGAAGTTTGGAAGACTCTATCATCAGAGACGGAAGAAAAAGCATTTATTTCTTAGCTATGGCTAGAGCAGAGTATTTACGTTGGATGAATAATCCAAGTGGTTTTTTTTTTAAACTTCGGCAGTTGATAACATTTTGTAATTAATTATTTATTACTACTTCCATTGGTTAACCCTTAAAATAAAATTAGTATGTTTCTCCTGTGCTTTGGGATTTCTAGTAGCTAGAAGTTTAGCATATTTGAGAGGAAGACAAGATAGATATATATGAGTACTCTAAGTTAGGGGAAGAGGAGTGGGTGTGCTCAGCATAAGTTTAGTCTTGGGGGGATAAGGCACCTTTCCTTCATTGAACCCTTTTCTTTAAATACACACCTGCTTTATTACCAACAAACTTGCAATTCATTTAAACTAAATAACATGTATGTAATTGTGAAATGTTTATTACAATTCAGTTAATGAACACATCTATACATTGATCACTTCATTGTTACTCTTTATGTACTTATTTATTAGTGAGGACACAAGTCTTATTCTCAGAGGGCAGAGAGATAGCTCAATGGATGGGCACATATACTTTGCATGCAGGAGGCTTAGGTCCACTCCCTGTACCCCATAGCCTCTGAGCACAGCTTGGAGCCACCAGGACCCCAGACTATTCAGCCAGGTAGAGCTGCAAACACAAAACAAATGACTTAGTCTCTTAGCAAATTGAAAGCATACGGTACAATTTTGTTAACGATGGTTACAATGTTGTTCTAGCCCCTTCAGACTCATTATTCCTATTTATTTATTTGTGAAGGAGAAGGGTTGGACCACACCTGTTTTTTCTCAGGGTTTACTCCTGGCTTTGTGCTCAGCAATGACCCCTGGCAGTGCTCAGAGGGCCATATGTGGTACCAGAGATTGAACTCAGGTTGGCCACGTGCAAATCAAGTGCCTTCCCAGCTATATTAGGCCTCAGGCCTGAGACTCATTCATCTTATAACAAAATTTATTCCCTCTGACTGGTATCTCCCCACTTTTCCTACTGTTCAATCCCTGGCAGCTGTCAGTCTTGCTTTCTATTTTGATGAGTTGAAATGTTTTTGCCTCCTGGGGGCGGTCCCATCTGCCAATGCAGGCCTGATAATTTGATGTTCACTGGGCAATGCAGCACTACTCAGGCCTAGCAGTGTTGGGGCCAGCAAGACCAAGCCTAGCACTGAGGGTGGGGTGGGCAAAGAGGATGCCCGGAAGAATTAAACTTTAGGCTCCACCCCCCACCCCCACCCCCGCCCCATGCAAGGTGTGTATGGCAGCCTGTGAGCTATCTCCTAGGTACACAACTTGTTTGCTTCTTTCTTGTTTTTAAAGATCTCACATACGAGTGACACTGTACAATATCTTTCTCCGCCTTACTAGTGGAGTTATTTTTTGTTTCATTATTTTATTTGTTATTTATTTATTCATTTTTGGTCACACCCAGCGATGCTCAAGGGTTATTCTTTCTGCTCTGCACTCAGGAATTACTCCTGCTGATGCTCGGGTACCATATGGGATGCCAGGCATCGAACCTGGGTCAGGCTCATGCAAGGCAAATGCCCTACCGACTGTGCTATCGCTCCATATCTTATTTTATTTTTTTAATACTTTTATCTATGGAGTATGACAGGGAAGAGAGTTCCATAAAGGAAGAGAAAATATATACCCTGAGTTGACATGTGAATGAGTCCAGAATGGAGTGCCTAAAGCAGGCTTTAAAGAAGAGAAAAGAAAAATTCTTTGAAGCCAGATAAAAAGAGGAAAGACATGGACAAGAGAGGTAGTACAAAAGTTAAGTCACTTGCCTTGCAAGTGAACCAGAGCCTCTGGGTGATCCTGAGCACCCTCTGGGCACCATCAGGTGTGGCCCAAGCCCCATCCCCCCAAAAAAGAGTAAACACGTGACAGAGACCATTTTACCTCTTATTTCTCTTTGTAGCTCCTGCCTGGTCATGTTCCTATTTATAGTGTACTATTATAACAATTCTAATGGTTCTGTCACTATTATGATGCTATATTTCCTCAATGGTAAGTCCGAGGTTTCATGTGGCCCAGTGTTGGAGGGTTTAGAGAAAAATTTAGAGAAAAACCCAGAAACCCTCATGAGTGCAGTGCTCAATTTACAACCCACAGTGCTTTCAGAAAGTCAGCTACCTTTCCGTTCCCCCAGGCTTCCAGCTAGCAGCTGCTCGCGCCGCTCTGTCTCTCTACTCAACTCTCCATAGGGACCAGTTGACCAGTTAGGGCTGCACCCAGCTGCATGTAACTGAAACCAACACACATGTGCTGAACACATGGAAGTTTCCTTGAGCGCCAATACTCTAGGGATGGGCATTTCAGGGCCAGCAGCACTGCTTGAGGAAGGGTCAGGGACCACTCGTTTCCTTTAGTTTCCATCTTCTGCAAACTGTCTGCTTCATCCAGAGGACTTGAAGCTGTATTTTCAGTGGGAAGAAGATGAAGGGTAAGTAACAAAAGTTTTATGAATATACCTGTCCTTCTCTTTCTTTCTTTCTTTCTTTCTTTCTTTCTTTCTTTCTTTCTTTCTTTCTTTCTTTCTTTCTTTCTTTCTTTCTTTCTTTCTTTCTCTCTCTTTCTTTCTTTCTTTCTTTCTCTTCTTATACATATTATATATATACATATATATAATACATATATATAATATATATAATACATATATATAATATACATATATATAATATATATATTCCCTACAGGGGCACAAAGGGCCGTATAGGATACCGGGATCAAACACGGGTTGGCTGTGGGTAAGGCAAGCATCTTACCCGTGTACTATCTCTCTGACCCCTCTTTCTATTATCATTTTTTTTTTAAATTTATTTTTATTTATTTATTTATTTTTTTGCTTTTGGGGTCACACCCAGCGATGCTCAGGGGTTACTCCTGGCTCTGCACTCAGGAATTACTCCTGGCGGTGCTTGGGGGACCATATGGGATGCCGGGGATCGAACCCGGGTTGGCCGCATGCAAGGCAAACGCCCTACCCGCTGTGCTATCGCTCCGGCCCTCTATTATCATTTTTTTTAAACAGGAAAACAATAGTACTTTTTCGGGTGAAGGTACATACTTGGCAGTGCTCAGGACCATGTGGTACCTATCAGAGATGGGACCTGGAGCTCCTGCATGGAGCTATTTCACGGAACTTCAATAATAGAATTTTGAGGGGCCGAACAGATAGTACAGCAGGTAGGGCATTTGCCTTGCATATGGCTGACCTGGATTTGTTCCTCAGCATCCCATATGATTCTCTGAACACAGCTAGGAGTAATTCCTGAGTGCAGAACTAGGAATAATCCCTGAGCATCGATGAGTGACACCTCCAAGCAAGCAAAAAAATAGAATTTTGAACTTGGAATAGTACTGCTTATGTTTCATTTGCAAAATTGGGTCAAGTGATCACCTTTATCAGAAAAAGTTGGGGCCGGAGCAATAGTACAGTGGGCAGGGCATTTGCCTTGCACGTGACCAAGCCGGTTCAATCCCTGGCATCCCATATGGTCCCCCAAGCACCACCAGGAGTAATTTCTGAGTGCAGAGCTAGAAGTAACCCCTGAGCATCACTGGGTGTGACCCAAAGAGAAAAAAAAAAGAAAAAGAAAAAGTTTAGAAAGACCAATACTAAATTAACCTTTAATCATGAATAATTAATTTTTATTGTAGTTATGGGGATTGAACCATATGAGCCTAACATTTGTGAGATACTGAACCACTTTCCTGGCTCTAATTTAGCATTTTTAAAAATGGGAGCCACACTCAGCAGTGTTGTGGGGACCCAGGAGCCACTCCCAGTGATACTGGCTTAGTGCTCAAGTCCTGCATTGTGGTGCTGGGTAGGTGTCAATGCTGCACAAGACCACCAGGGCCATACTCAGAGGTGCTGGGGGTGGGGAGTATGTGGAATAATAAGGCTTGAACCCAGAGCCTCAAACCTACTAAGCTGTGCTCCATTCTTTCGAGTTACATCCCTGGTCCCTGAATCAGGTTTTTTTAAAAAATGTGCACATGTTCCCTCAGAACAAAATGAGAGGAGGAAGATACAAATGATGGTTGGTTAGTCAACTGGCAGTGTGTGCTTTGTTTCTCACCACCAAGAACTCTGTTTGAGGGGTCAGAGCAATAGTACAGCGAGTGGGGCATTTGCCTTGCTGGAGGCTGGTCTGGATTTGATCTCTGTCAGCCCATATGATTCCCAAGCCCACCAGAAATAATCTCTGAGCACTACCAGGTGCGATTCCCCCACCAAAATAAAATAAAGTAAAAAATAACACTCCCTGATTCCCCTCTAATAATGCACATACCGAGCAGCCTCTTCTCTCTCCCTCTCCACTATAATTCCCTTTCTCTTTTTCTTTCAGGAGTCAGGATAAATCCTTTCCACTTTAATTTTAGGGCTGTTTTTCCCCAACTAGAAACACTTTTTTGGGGGAGGTGGGGAGCACACCTGTTGGTGCTCAGGGCTTGTTCTTGGTTCTGTGTTCAGGGATCTCTCCTGGGGGACTCAGGGGGACCAAATGAGAAGATGGAAATCCAACTCAGGTTTGCTGAGTGCAAGGAAAGCACCTGACTCACTGTGCTAGTTCTCTGGACCCTGGAAACATTTATTGGGTGCCAGGTCTTGTGCCAAAGCATTGCATTATTCCAGCTACCTCTGGACATAAGGAATGTGTTTTGATTATCGTGCACTTAGATGCAGGACATGTTCATTAGCAGGCTCATTTCACAGAATTGGTTCGAGGTTGTGTTGTCCATTACACCCAGATGTTCTAGATGGAAACTGATGCTGGAAATTCTCAAGCAGAAAGTTCTCTGTGAAGTGCGTTCAGGGTTAACAAACACCTGTAGGGGGAAAGAAAGCAAAATCAACAGAAGGAAATTTTTTGTTTGCTTTTAGCAGTACTCAGGGGCTACTTCCAGCGCTGCACTCAGATGTCACTTCCTGGTGGTGCTCAAGGGACCACACAGTGCCAGGGATGCAACTCAGACCTCCCACACTCAAAGCCCTTGGAGTCCTCTCCCTGAGGCCAGGAGATGTAAATTTAATTAAAACACAGTTGCAACAGACGTGTCATTCAGTTCCATAAGGAATGTTAAAGCAGAGAGAACTTTTGAGAATAGTCCCAACTGGAGGATATGCTTGATCCCTGCAGAAGTGGGGGACCCTTCTATTAAAAGTGGTTCTCTCAGGAGGAGAGGCTGCGATCTTTGTTGAGGTGATCCTCTTCAACCCATGAAGGTCTCACACAGCCATGAGCTACTAGTGTTCTCAGTAGCAGGAACAGGGCACTGGATGAAGCCAGTGTTGACGCAAACACTGTGGTGGTTGCTATTGCCCATCCCTTGCACTGCTGAGATCCAATTCTTTCATATAGTAAGTTCTAGAAGTAGGTCCTCCAAGATTCTGACTGGCTGGTGTCTTTTCTTGGGAGGCATACAGGAAAATGGTTGGTTGGATGAATTTCATTTTTTTACTTTTTGGTTTTTGGCCCACGTGCTCAGGGGTTACCCTGGCTCTGCACTTAGAGATCATTCCTGGTAGTGCTGGGGGGACCACATAGAATGCTGGGGATCAAACCTCAGTCTGCCATATGCAAGACCAGCTTCTTACCTGCTGTACTATCTCTCTGGCCTAGTAGGCTGAATTTCAGCCCACACAACTATCACTGATATATAACTGATATATATATATATATATACATATAATTTTGCTTTTTTTTGGTCACACCCAGCGATGCACGGGAATTACTCCTGGCAGTGCTCAGAGGACCATATGGGATGCTGGGAATCGAACTTGGGTTGGCTGCGTGCAAGGTAAATGCCTTGCCTGCTGTACTATTGCTCCAGTCCCAACTATCATTGATTTTAAGGCACACTTGATCATGTCTCTTTCTCTATGGCCCTTATCCGAAGTTGGCATTTCTGCTACTGTCAGTGACTGTCATGATAGATGGACCCAAGCTCATATCTCTGAGAGGGTCTGAGACCCTAGACACTGTACCTCTTTCAAAGGCAACTTCTGCACTTACCCATTTCCATGACAACTAAACAAGGGCGTAACGAGCAAGGTTCTCTGGACTGACTGAAAATAGTCTTCTCTTTTCCCCATGATGTGATTGCAGCTCTATCTCTTCTTATTGATCAAGGTCAATGGTTCCTGCTAGATGGTGATTCCTTTTCTTGTGTGCTGGTGACTTTGCATGAGCAGTCTGAAGTGAGTGGGAAGCAATCACAGCTTAACGTACAATGGGACTGTTGCTCTGTCCTTTGGTAAAAGGGTTTCCCCTTTGGGAACCAACATCTCTAGAATTACAAAACTCATAGGCAATTCCCAGCTTAGTGCTTCGGGGTTGCTTCCAATGGTATTTGGGGTGGGAACCATGTGGGACCAGGGATTGAACCCAGGCCCTCTGTAGGCCAAATATGCATTCCAGCACTTTGACCCATGTTCCCAGTCTGAGGCTGTGTGTTTTGTCCTGCAGGCATGTGCCCCAGAGCTTAGGATATCATCTCTAAGCTGGGCCCCAACTGGGTCCTTATTTATTCCATCCCCTAAATGGACCACCATTTATAGTTAGTGTGTGATATCTGAATAGGTTTTCCGGTGTTTACCTAATGCAGCAAATATCTCTTTTGCTGTAGGAAGTTTCTTTGGTCTAGTGTAGGAAACTCCTCTAAGTAGTTAAGTAGGAAACTGTGTCAGTGGAACATTCTGTGGGCCTCAGACAATGGTGCTAGAAAACAACAACAACAACAACAACAACAAACATCCATGTGAACAGGAGAAGCAAACCAATGCCCTGAAGATATATCTTTTCCATATATATAAATTACTGTTCCTTCCAGGATGGAAGCATTGAGCATTTGCTGGCTAGTAGGTATGCTGGAGAGATGGTGCCAGAACAGGGACTTAGTTTTAGTCTTTGGTGCTAGCGAATTGGGGGCTTGGTGGAACCGAAGCCTGATCACCCTTGTAAGTAGGATGCCTCCTGTCAGGTCCCATAGTCTCCCTCCCTGTCACCGTGGAACTCTGTGAACACACTCAAGTCTCTGCCACTCCTTAGGGGAAAGGTTTAGAAAAAACTTTTTGGTATGTTTTTTGAGCCACACCTGCTATGCTCAGGGATCACTCCTGGTGGGACTCAGAGAATTATATGGGGTCCTCTGGGCACGTACAAAGCAAGTGCTTTATTCATTATACTGTCTTTCTAGCCCAGGTTTTTAATTTATTAATTTTTTTTACAACACCTGTCCCTTCACCAGGGTACATTTCCCACCACCAATGTTATCAGTTTCCCTCCTTCCAAACCTCACCCCTGTTAGCCTCTATGACAGGCACTTTTTCTTTCTCTTTTTCTCTTTTATGCTCTCTTGACCTCTGTCTATGTCTCTGTCTCCTTCTCTCTCTCTCTCTCTTTTACAGGGGTCTCTATGACAATGGTTGTTGGAAATGATCACTCAGATTTAAAAATCTTGTCTAGGTGGGTGGGGGCCAGTTTCAGTACCTCCCGTTAAGCCTCCTTCACTCTAACAGCTCTTACCCTATAGGCCAATGGACCAATGTATGGCATCTGTCAACTACTAATCATTACTATTCTAACTAGATGTTCCAGGAGATTGGGGAACCATATATACTTGCTGGATATCCTCTTCTTTTGTCATTGTGTCTGAAACTTTAGGTGAGTAAAGGACAAGGGACTGTGGTCTTTGTCTTGGGGAGCTTCCCTTGGTTTCTTCCTTACTCATCCCAGGTGTGTGCGAATTGGGGGCTTAGAGTGTGCACTGACAGGCTAGAGAGAAAGTACAGAGGGTAGGGTACTTGCTTTGCATGTAGCAGACCCAGGCTTGCTCTCTGACACCCCATGTGGTCCTCTGAGCCTTCCAGAACTAATCTCATAGTGCAAAGACATAAGTAAGCCCTGAGCACTACTGGGTATGGCCTAGAAACAAACAAACAAAGCCCAAGAAAATAAAAAAAAACAGTCATGGCATTGAATCCTTGTCTATTGCTCGGGTCCCTTACCTTTACAGGGCTATTAATACTCTCTGTAGCTTTCAGTGAGTCATTCCACCTGGTTGCTCCTCTAATTTTGTCGCTCATAATAATCATCGCCTTGTGTTTTGGAGGGCAGGTACTGCCACCTGATCAGTAGTTCTTAAAGATTCTATCGGGCTTACTGCTCTCAGGGAGCCTAGCTCTGACTACTTCCTTCTTCCATGAGCCCTGATCAGAGGAGTGCAACCACTGAGATTCTCAGAGATACTCAGAGATACTGTTCCTTCTCACTAGCACAATCATTATTACTTGTGATGAATGGGAGAGTGGAGACTGCTGGTGGACGTATAGAGGAATATTCACTCTAGCATGCCTATTTTTCTGCATCTTTTACTCCATTCTGTGGTATACCATGATGGATTTGGCCTTTTAGTTTTTCCTAGCATGGAACATTGCTTCCTCTGGACTTCTTAGATCATCTTGGAAACCTGCAAGTTCTATCTCCTGAGGTCCATGCTAAGTTATAAATAACATAGGATGAAAACATGATGATATCAGTGAACTCTGCTTTGTCTAGAGCTAAGTTCTCCCTCACCTCTGTCCCAAGCTCAGCACCCTGAAGACCATATCTCATACATGTGCCCTGATTTCTGCAGGTTAGCAAAATCCTCCACCTCCTTCAGGATGGAGTGCCTTTCCTCCATTGGCAGACCCAGAATTTCCTCAGTGGGGTTCTTTTGTAACCTTATTTATTGATCTGGTAGACAGAAGGAAAAGTGCAGGTAAATATTGAGGAAGACGGTGTGTGCTGCTGTGCATGGTAGCTATTTCTTTATTTGCAGACGAGGAGGATGGGGGCACATTTCCAAACTCAGAATGTTCAGGGTGATGAGATTTGAAGCTTAAATGTGCTCTCTGAAATGTTAGGATCTGACTTCTTCCCCACCATAGCCCTGATCTTGGTGTAGCAGACTTGCCAGAGTTGAAAGTCAATATTTTTGGTGTTCTGCTGCTCTGGTCATGAGATCCTGAGTGTGGTTCTGTATTTTCTACCCTTCTTCCCTATGCATGTGCTGCTATGGAGGCACTTTAGCATTCATCCTTCACCTAAACTTGGTTATTAATCACCCTCAACTCTTCATTGCCTTTCTCTGAAGCATAGATTTGCTCCATCAAAAACCATTCAATCTGGGGCTGGAGAGATAGCACAGCGGGTAGGGCGTTTGCCTTGCACGCGGCCGACCCGGGTTCAAATCCCAGCATCCCATATGGTCCCCTGAGCACGGCCACGGGTAATTCCTGAGTGCAAAGCCAGGAGTAACCCCTGTGCATCGCCAGGTGTGACCCAAAAAGAAAAAAAAAAAACAAAAAACCATTCAATCTGGGGGCAGGGAAGATAGCTGAAAGGGCTGCAGCATGTACATTTCATGCTGGAGCCCGGGTTCCATCCCCAGCAATACAGGGTTCCCTGAGAAGAGCTGGGAGTGACAGCCCCAAGAACTGGGCTTGCAGTAGCTCCACATATGGGATTATCACGTGTGTGTCCCCACCCCCCAATTAAAAAAAAAAACTCTTCATCTCTCCGGCTCCATCTCATGCCCACTGCTGGCACTTTTAGTGATTGTGCAGCTGTAGCACATGCCAGGGCCTGTGGGGTTTCACCTGGGGGGGCCTCAGTGCCAGCTGGCCAGTGGGTGATTCAGCTCCTTTGGCTCACACCACACTCCTGGGACTAATTAGTTTAGTGCAGATTCTTTGGAAAACCAACTGTGAGATGGAGATTTGCAAGCAGGACATTTATTAGGTAATAGCCCTGGGGATTAACATTGAACCGGAGTGAAAGAAGTAGATGGTGCAGAAGGTGAAGTTAAACTGAACGCGGTTAGACCAAAGGCCTTGGTGGACTCCTTGGAAGCTAAAGCCTGAAGGCAATGATTTTCAACTTTTCCACAACATGGACAGGCATACCAGTCCCTGGAGCCACAGTTTTAGGCGGTGGGGTGGGGGTAGGGGTAGTAGTGGGGGTAGACAAACTTTCTATACTTTTGGGCCTGCACTGATCTATCGATGGCCACTGACTTAAGGGATCCAGGCTCTGGAGCTGAGAGAGTCCTTCACTGAGGCTTGCATGAGTTGTGTGTGTGTGTGTGTGTGTGTGTGTGTGTGTGTGTGTGTGTGTGTGTGTGTGTGTGTGTGTGTGTTCCTACGTGGAGGTAATTCTCTAGTTGAGGACCATTCCTGGAAAGGAATTCAGTTGAGGGCTGTTGGCCATACCACTTCCAGAAGCTGGGAAATAGGCCCCTCCGTCCTGAGGGTCCACATGTTCCTTAGTACGCAGGAGGTTGGGGGGAGCAAATGCTTGAATTGCTGCAAGCAAACACTTGAAGGAAAAATTGGCAGAGATAGTTGTGTGAACAAAAAGCAGAGGGTGAATGAGAGTCATGCCTTTACAATGATCCCCAACACTAGTAGTTCCCCTAAACACCCTGGTTTGAACAGTCTCGAATGGGGAATGTTGGGATCCAAATCGAATTCTGCTCTACTAGCAAGCCTGAATCTTTGCACCAGACTAGAGCTGGTGACTTTCGTCTTCCATGGGCTAACTTCAGACAGCAGATGTATTTTGTTTGGCTGCACAGAGATTTTTTAAAAAATGAGAATTGGCTGCCATTCTGTAAAAGCTGAAAGAGTTTGTATGTAAGTTCAGATCTCCAGTTCCTCTTGAGTAAAAAGCTCTAGCAACGTGACCAACATTTTTGCATAGCTGGAACTGACTGGAGGTAAGTGGCAACTGCCCTTTCAAGGGGGTAGTGTGCTCCTTAGCTCTCTGTCATCGCTGTGATTTCCCTTCTTTGGCATTATTTTGTTTAGAATTCCCGCTGTGTCATGTACTGTCTAACACAGTGCATGACATATCTGCACACATATTTGTATATTGGCTGTTTGGGCACTTAATGCTGGTCCATCAAAATTAAGGGCCTTTAATTGAAGAAGAAGCTGGAGTGAAGTCCATACCTTCAGTGTCACGAGAGGCCTGGCACTCACAAAGGACAGTGGGACAGCATGTACAGAAGAGGATGAATAGTGACTGGCAGGAGCCTGAGTGAAATAAGAGCAGGGGGCGAGGACCTGAAGTTTGGGGGTTTTACCTTAAAGTAAAGCCAGGAAAGAGGGAAGAAGGCAGAGGAGAGGAAAGAAGTACAAAGGGTCATCAGTGAAGGAATGCCACTAGAAGCAAGGTGCCTAGAATTTGGATATTTGCATCCAATCTAGCAAAGAAGATGAGGGGAATAGACTCGCAAAAAGACACAGCACGGACTGGTGAGAACAGTGCAGCAGAAAGGTGTTTGCCTTGCATGCAGCAGACTGGGTCCAATCCCTGGTACCACATAAGGTTCCCAGAACCCTGGCAGGAGTGATCTCTGAGCTCAGAGTCAGGAGTGAGCCCTGAGTACTGCTAGGTGTGGCACAAAAACCAAACAAACAAATCACAAGAACATAATGAAGGATTATCAGAGGCAGTGTCTGAAAAGGAAAGGCAGATTTCCAGTCTGAGTGAAATGGAGAAAGGGTCTCTGGGGCTGGGGGATGTTCTCTGTATGAAAGCTTCTTTTGGGGTCCTAGCTGGGGAAGACATAGATGGCTATAATATTTATCATTTTCTTTAGCATTGTCATCTTGCTGACAGCATCCAGAAGAAATGAGTCACTATACATGTTGTATCCTTAAATGGACTAAAGAACTAGGCAGACCCAGCCCCTTGTTCTAGTGGAATAAAATATTAATTAATTTAATATGTATTTTGGACCATCACCAACCAGCAAAGACTGAAAACGTCTCTCAGAGAGGCATCTCTGTATCTGAGCTATTGCCTTTGCAGATTTTTTTCTTTTTTTGAGTGTTTGTGTGGTAGAATTTAAACTCTGTTTTTGTTCCATCTTGTCACCCATTTAGTGTCTTTTTATGGCCTAATGGGCAATTAATTAGTGTGTGTTCAGAATGTGTAAACACATTTTACCATTAGCTTAAGTAAAGTGTATTGAGGAAGACAGACTTAAAAATAACTTACTCCAAAGTTCCTGTCGGGTATAGATAGATCATCTATTGTTTTGTTTGTAATCCTCTTCCTGGAAAACCTTCCTAACCAATTCCACATGAAATCATTGCAAGTCTTGGTATTAGGGGCATAGGGAAAGCTTTTGTTTCAGGAGAGTCACAGAGTCTGTCTCTATTGTCTTTGGAGTCAGAACACTAGGCTGTGCATCCTGATTCCTAACTGGGACTTCAGCAAATCTCTTTGTTGAAAGCGAACCACTTGTGGTGTCCTGGCCTCAACAGTTAGATGAGGGTGATGATAACGATTGGGAAGGCTTGTTGAAAGATTCCAGTGGGTTGATGAACACATATGCAAAGCCAAAAAAGTTTTTATTTTTGGGCCACACGTCAACCTTTGTATTATCTACCAACTGTACAAAAGTGCTGTTGGTTTTATTTACACACCCTTGGGTGTCTGTCAGTTCAGCAGAGGAAGTCTGGACTGGAATTCCGGAGTCTAAGTGCTTTGATAGACACTGGGTCTATAGTAATGGTATTTGAGGCTACTGAAAAAATAAAACAATCACCACACACCCTCCCGGGCCCTTTGTCCTGCATCTCAGAGGCGGCTACTTAGGCCCCTGGACACCTGAGGCTGTTGAGCCCCATCTCTGTGAAAGCTGGAGGCAGAGAGGGGCTGAGCCCCAGCTCTCCAGCGCTAGAGATGTGCCCGCGGGGAGAAAAGCCAGCCCCAGGGCGCCCTAACTTCCCGGGCGGGGAGCGGTCCAAACCCAGAGGCCGGCGGGGGACGGGGGGCAGGCCGGGGTGGCGGGGCGTGTGCAACGGGCGCCCCCAGGCCGGGCCCGGACTCTCGGCGGCTGAAGCCCCAGCCCAGGCGCGGGGAGGCCGGCGGCCGGAGGGCACGCGCGCCTCCGGGGCCCCGGGAGCGGGGTGACGTCACCTCCAGGAGGACTCGCTTTTTCATTAATGAAAGCGGCCGGCGCGGGCGCATGCGCGGCGGGCCGCCGTCCCTCCGGCTTCCCCTCCCCTTTCCCAGCCGCGCTCTCAATCTCGAGCTCGCTCGCGCTCCCTCTCCCCGGGCCGTGGAAAGGATCCCACTTCCGGTGGGGTGTCATGGCGGCGTCTCGGGCTGTGATGGCTGAGGGGAGACGGCGCTAGGGGGGAGAGCGACCGAGAGGCCCCCTCCCTCCCCCGGGTCCCCCCCCGCCCCCTCCCCCCGTCCTCCTCGCCAACGCCCCCTTCCCCTCTCCCCCTCCCGGCCGGCCGCGGGCCGCCCCCGACCCCGCGCCGCCGTGGGAACGTTCGGAGCCCGCACCCCCCGGCCCCGCGGCTCGCCGCCGCCTTCACCTCAGCGCCGCCGCTCCCCTCCCTCAGCCCGGCGCCGGCCGCCGGCCGCCCCGCGCCCCCGCCGTGCCCCGGCCGCGGGGAGGACATGGCCGCGCACAGGCCGGTGGAATGGGTCCAGGCCGTGGTCAGCCGCTTCGACGAGCAGGTAACGGGCCCGTGGCGGGCGGGAGGTGGGAGCGGGGTGGGGGTGGGGACGGGGTGGGTGCGGGGAGCGCCGGGCCGCCGCCTCCCCCGCGCCCGCCGCGGGCTCTGGAGGGGAGCTGGGGGGCTCGCTGGGGCGGCCCCGGGGGGAGGTCGGGGACGGAGGGCCGGGCCGCGAGCGCGGGCGCCCCTGGCTCCCGGAGTCGGGGGGGTGGGGCCTCCCCCCGGCCACCCCTCCATCCCCTTTATCCCGGCCCTTCCGCCGGCTAATTGGGATGAGTGACCTGGGGGCGCTTTCAGGGGCTTTACATCTGGATCTAATCACCCACTCCCCCAGTCCTTTTTTTTTTTGGGGGGGAGCGGAGGTGGGTTACCACGGAGGGGCTTCCTCTCCCCTCCGCGGGGCCTCCGGACTGGGGATGAGTAGCCGGAGGCACCCCGGCGCTCCCCGTCTTGTGTACCAGCAATGGGAGAACGCTACCGTCCCGCCCCACCCCCCGTTTCTTCAGCTTCCTCTCTTGGAGGAGGAAGAGTAGAAGAAAGCAGGGAGCGCACAGGTTTCCTTACTTTCTGCTCGGGGGGCGCAGCCCGTCCCGGGAGCGGCACGCGCACACCCCACCCGGTGCGTCTTTCCGATGCCCCCGACGGCCGTGCCCCCCTCTCCTGCCGAGGCCGCGCTGGCCGGACCCGGCCGGTCGCGCTGGGAACCATGGCTCCGGCGCCTTCCCGCTGCTGAAACCTTGCCTTGATCGTTTAGCTTGTCCGTCCCCCCACCTCGCTCCAACCCCACCCCACCCGCCCCCCCCTTTTTAAAAAAATTCTGTGATCGGAGAAGGAGATGATTGCTTTCCGGAGGGAGACTCTTAGGGAGGAAGGGGAGTAGGGAGAAAGCAAAGGGGGAAACTTGCCTCTCACGCCCGGGCAAGAGACGCTGACCACAAGGGCAGACAGCTGGGATCCTAAATCCTCGTGTTTTGTTGTTGTTTTTAACTCTCACTTCTTGGTTGACAAGGGAACTTTCATTGAGAATCTTTGGGGTGGAAACAAAGTTTCATAGCTTGAGGAGTTTTTTTTTTTTTTAAATTCCCTAGCTTGGGGGTGGGGTGGGGTTATATTTTGATTCCCTGAGCCTTCCACAGTAGATCTAGGGTTGAATCAGAAGGAATCCGCAAGAAGAGTTTTATTTTTTCTAAACTGAAAATTGACTGGACTTTGTTTTTTGCGTTAGTAGTTGGGAGTAGTTTAAAGGGGAGGCTTTGCAGCTGCAGTTCTACTCGGTGATAATGGGGAGACCGTTTAGGATTTGAATTAACCTATTTTATTTATTGGATCACTTGTATCACTTGTTATCCCATTGCGCATCAATTTGCTTTAACGGGTGCCAGTAATGTCTCCATTCATCCCTGTCGCGTGCTAGTGTAGTCCAGTGGCGTCTGCTCGCTCCAGGACCACGAAAAGCCTCAAACCGTTGGTTCAGGGTCTTGACCAAGAAGTCTGCCCATCTCGTGGGTGGGCGGCCAGGCATTCTTTTGACATCTCCTGGAATCCAGTCGGTAACAGCTCTAGTCCAGCAGTCGTCTCCAAATCACATTACGTGTCTGGCCCATCAGATTTTCGCCGCCTTGGATGCTGTCATAAAACTGATTATGGGAACTGAATGGGTGAATGAGAGAGGAAGGAGAAACTTCCTTTTTATTTATTTATTTGCTTTTGTTTTTGGCCCACACCTGAAGGGTGCACAGGACTTACTCCTGGCTCTGCGTGGTCAGGGATCATACCTGGTGGGGTCAGGGAACCACATGGGGTGATGGGGATAGAACTAGATGGGCTGCATGCAAGGCAAGCACTAGGTGTATTGTACCCATTGTACTGTCTCTCCAGCCCTCCTCTTTTATTTTATCCTTGAACATTCCTCATAGGGCTCATAGTATTTCTGACCTACCTGAAAGATGGAGGCATATCTATATATTGATGGAAATGGGCAGAGGGATATAGAAGCTTGAGAAGGATAAAAAAGATAAATAGAACTAAGAAGCTAGAAAAGATTAGAAGGATGTCTCACTTGAAAAACATTTCACTCATCCTGTTTGCAGATCAAAAATATCCAAAAGAACTGAACTATTAGAATATTAGATTTAAAGCTTTTAGAAAAGATTTTCTTTGTGCTCCAAAGGAGAACCCCAAAACTGAACCTGTGGACAGTATTATCTGACTGCAGAAATTGAGGATTATATACAGAAATCAAGGAGTCTTTCCTCAGTTCCATTAAAAATTCTCCCCAATAGTGAAAGTTTATTTATTCACTTTTTACCTGTTGATCGCTAGACTTATGGTCTGTATGCAGAGAAAGACGGTTCTCTTAATTTTAAGAGGAATAATTTTGATTATATTCCCAGTAATGCAAATGAATATTTTTGTCTCCAGTGTTAAAAAAGTCTTTTTTGTTTGTTATGTATATTATGATCAGACTTCCTCACATCTATTAGAAAATTAAGAACATGAGAGTGTTAAGCAGAAACATTGAAAAATATTTATGATACTGCAGTTAAGAGGAACACAGGACAAATTATTCCGACATTTTTCTCTTACAAGGTTAAAGCTCGTGGACTTCAAGATATGAAGTATAAGGGTATTTAGTGTTTCTCATAAGGTACTAACATGCATTGCTTTTATCTAAAAATAAGTGATTAAAATTGGAATTCATTTTGAGATTGGAAAGTGAGGAAACTGTAGCACAGAGGGATTAATTGACTTTCCAAGGTCATTTTGCAAATCTGATAACAGCCTTGGTATAAAAAGTATTGGTATAAAAAGTATAAAAACGTTGGGTAGTCAGGGATATTTAAAAAATATTTCTTACTATTTGTTTTAATAAACCATTAAATATAGTTAGAGAAGGGCTTACAGTTTTATTGAAGGGAGGAAAAAGTCCTGCATGTAGTGAGAAACTTGTGTAAGACTCTTAAATGTTTGGGTAATTTTTTTTGGGAAGGGGTGTATAGCACCCCATGATGCTTGGGGTTACTCCTGGCTCTGTACTCAGGAATTACTCCTGATGGTGCTTGGGGGATTGTATAGGATGCTGGGGATTGAATCCAGGTCTACTGTGAACAAGACAAGAGCCCTACCTGCTATACTAAGACTCTTAAATGTTTTAACTGTTTTAAGTAGCACTGTAGCACTGTCGTCCCATTGCTCATCGATTTGTCGAGTGGGCACCAGTAACATCTCCATTGTGAGACTTGTTGTTACTGTTTTTGGCATGTTGAATATGCCACTGGTTTAAGTAATTTTTTGATTTTTGGACTACATCTGCCTGTGCACAGGGCCCAATCCCAGTTTGTTGTTCAGGGATTGGTCCTGGCTGTGCTTGGGAATGGTAATCTAACCCAGGCTTTCCTACATGCAAAACCTGCACTGCAATCCATTGGGCTATGCATTTCACTGAATCCACTGGGGAATTAAGTTTCTTCTTCTTCTTCTTTTTTTTTTTTTTTGCTTGTTTTTTTTGGGCCACACCCAGTGGTGCTCAGGGCTTACTTCTGGCTCTGCACTGATGGATCGTTCCTGGTGTGTTACAGAAACCGTATAGGGTGCTGAGGATCGAACCTAGGTCAGTGGTATGTAAGGCAAACACCTTACCTACTGTACTATCTCTCTGGCCCCAAGCTGCTGTTTTTTATTGTAGCTAGGATATGTATATTGAGCCATATAGCGTGTGCATGTCTAAAGAAGGCAATTCTGTCTATGATGGAATTGGTATCCTGGTTGGATTCTGCTCTGATTAATGTAGAGATGCTTTTCTAGCCACTGCTGATCACACTTGTACTCTGATGGGATTTGCTTAACAGCATGGGTCAGTAGATCTAGCTAAAAGAAGAGGCTTCTGTTTTGATGTTTTGAGCTAAAGTTTTGTCTCTCAGGGTAAAGTAAAATGAATATAGCCTATTGATACTGCTTCTAAATCTAATATTTATGACTTTAGTTGGATTTTTTTTTGAAGGTGGGTGAGGGGTGGGGAGGTGTCATCACACCAGTGATGCCCAGGGGTTACTCCTGACTCTGTGCTTAGAAATTACTTCCGGTGGTTCTGAGGACCAGAGTACATACCATATGGGATGCCAGAAATTGAATTAGGATCAGCTACTTGCAAGGCAAGTGCCCTATCCTTTGTACTATCTCTCCAACCCCTCAATTGGACCATTTTGAGCAGTTCGCATTATATTATGGCTCTAGGCCCTCCTTTGTGCTTTTCTAATTTCTGTCCATTCATGTCCTGCTTAAGTCTCATTTTCCTTATGAAATCTTGTTAGATTAACTCTAACAAAATAGTTAATATCACCTTTTGGTGTACTTGTCACCAAAATATCAGTTCAATATCGCTTTTTGTTGTACTTGTCACTTAGGGTTCCATAGAACCATCCTGTAAATTTTCCTCAGAAGAATTAATATAATACAGGTTAGCATTATTTCATCTTTTTATCCAATAGATCATAAACTTTATGAAAAGCAGTGAGCTTCAGTTAGATTTCTCTTACAGTCACCCCAGTACTTAGAATAGTTATGAGCACAAAGTGCATCATGGATGGAATGTTTTGGCAGACTGGTAGTTTTTGCTTTGTTTTAAATATTAAAAAAAAACATTTAAAATATAAAATGTACAAAAACAATGCAACATATAATTTAATGTTTAGAATAATCTAGGTTTTACAAATAGAGTTTTTTTGTTTTGGGGCCACACCCGGCAATGCTCAGGGCTTACCCTGGGTCGTACTCAGGGATCATTTCTGTGGGCTTAGGGACCATATCACATATCAGATGTTGGGGATTGAACCCCGATTGGTCTTGTGTAAGGCAAGTGCCCTACCCACTATACTATTTTTATTTTTTCCTCCCAAACTGTTATATAATATATTCTGTCATAAATTTGAGGTGATGAGAATTAACCTGTCATGACCAAATTACTCTAAGAACTATGAAGGAAATCTGTCAACAATTAAACAGAAAAAAGTTACTTGAGCTCAAGGATCACCATTGGTGGGGCTTGGGGAATCATGTGGTACTGGGGATAGAATCTGGATAGACCATGTGCAAGGCAAATGCCCTCCCTACTGTGCTCTCATTTCAGCCCAGTGTTAGGTTGAGATCCAAACAGTGGTAAGTCAATATATAAGGAATTAGTTTTTTAATAATGAATGTAAAACTTTTAAAAGTCTGAAAATTTCAAATGTAAAACTTTATATAGAGAAAGGGAGGAGAAAGAGAGGAAGGAGGGAGAGGGGAGGGGGAGGAGGAGGAAGAGAGAGAGGTTTTGTTTTGTTTTGAGACTGTGCTCATAGGTACTCAGGGGTCTTTCCTGGTGATGCTTGGGGAACCATTTGACTGTGCCTTGTCTGAGATTGGACTCAGGCCTCTTGCATGCAAAGCATGTTCAGTACTAACCCTTTGTACCATCTTTCTGGCCACAAGATTTATGTTTTCTTTACAGCTTACTAATTATTGTTTTCATTAAATGATGGGTTTTATTAGACTGGTTTTTTCCTATTGCTCCAGCAGGTAAGTTGTTTGCCTTGCAAGCAGTTGACCCGGGTTCAATTCCTTCGTCTCTCTCAGAGAGCCCGGCAAGCTATGGAGAGTATCCTGCCCACATGGCAGAGCCTGGCAAGCTACCTGTGGCATATTCAGTATGCCAAAAACAGTAACAACAAGTCTCACAATGGAGATGTTACTGATGCCCGCTTGAGCAAATCAATGAACAACAGGACGACAGTGCTACAGTGACAGGTTATTTCCTACTATGTATTTTGGCCTGTATCAGCTTTGCTTTCTCATTCACTGACCAAAACTTAGGGTATGGAGAGCATCATTATATAACATCATAGATAACGTAATTGAACTTTTTTTTTTATTTGTTTTTGGGTCACACCTGGTGGTGCTCAGGGGTTACTCCTGGCTTTGTACTCACGGATCACTCCTGGCGATGTTCAGGGGGACCATATGGGGTGTGAGGATTAAGCCAGGTCAGCCACTGAAAGGCAAGCACCTGATCTGGGAGTAGCCCCAGAGCACCATTGGTGAACCAAAAGGTGTAAAAAAAAAAAACAAAACCCAAAACAACAACAAAAAAACCAAACAAACCAAAAAACAATCTACACACCTTTCCTAGTAAGGAAAGGGATGTGAGATATAGAGACTCATTTTCACTTATTTATTTATTTGACTTTTTGGGTCACACCAAGCAATGCTCAGGAGTTGTTTGTTACTCCTGCCTCTGCTCTTGGGAATTACTCCTGGCGGTGCTTGGGGGATCATATGGGATGCTGGGGATTGAACCTGGTTTAGCTGTGTGCAAGGCAAGGGCCCTACCCACTGTTCTATCATCCAGCACCCCCAAAGGCTCATTTTTATTTATTTTTATTTATTATTTTATTATTTTATTTTATTTTTTGACTTTTTTGGGTCACACCCGGCGATGCACAGGGCTGACTTCTGGCTCTGCACTCAGGAATCACTCCTGGCAGTGCCCGGGTGACCATATGGGACGTTGGGAATCGAACCCGGGTCGGCCCATGCAAGGCAAACGCCTTACCCTCTGGGCTCATTTTTAAAAGGAAGTTTTAGGAGAAGTTCCATGGAAGAAGTAGAAGGGGAGATTTGTGGTCAACTTAAACTGTTAAAATCAATACCAAAGTAAAATATGGGCATCTTAAATTTCTTCCCTTTTAGTGGATTGACTTGTATTTTTAAAAGCATTGCTTTCTTTCCTGACATTTTTCAAATATCTTACTTTTTTTTCCAGATAGAGTGTTAGAGACAAGTTTGTTTTGACCTTGAAGATTAGAAAAGTTAGGATATTTTAAGTTGTAGTGGTTATAAATTAGGTTTAAAGTTTCATCAGTTCCAAGTTTCTGTATCGTAATGTATCACAGAGCCTTCAGTAAATAACAGTTTTAGAGGTTGTACTGAAAGAAAAATTGATATTGTAGAATATAAATAACTGAAATTGATAGTGCGCTCAGTAAAGCCTATTAAAATGCCTGTAGAAGACTGCATATTTTACAAATTTCAAATGGTATGTCCCTTTGGTATAATGGTATATTTTTGATTTTCAAAGAGTCACTTTGAGGCATCAGCTCATTAAAAAAAAAAAAAAGCTGCTGCTGAGATAGAAAGCCCCAAATAAATGTGGATTCCCGTTCTAATGAAGAACTGAAATTATCCTCTAAAATTCCAATTTTCTGAAAGTTTACATATTTTTTACTATTAGTGGTGCTGTTTACTTTGCAGTTGGGATAGCTTGAGATACAAACTTCCATGCATATTTTCCTTAAAACACAACCTGGCTACTCAGTAGGGTCTCCATTACAGTCTACAATCTGTTGCCTGCTCCTATTTTTTTTAAATAACTCTTGAGAGTCTTATTTTACTGAGTTTCAGTTAATTTACTTAACTTTTTTGGTGAAATCTTTTTTTGTTCTGCTTTATACTTCTCAAACAGGGTGGTATACTGGTGCAAGAGGCATGACATTAATTTAGTAAACGGCAGGACTTTCAGAAATCGACATTAAAGGACATTTACTCTTTTTTTTTTTTTTTTTTTTGCTTTTTGGGTCACACCCAGCGATGCTCAGGGGTTACTCCTGGCTTTGCACTCAGGAATTATTCCTGGCGGTGCTTGGGGGACCATATGGGATGCCGGGGATTGAACCCAGGTCGGCCGTGTGCAAGGCAAGCGCCCTACCCGCTGTGCTATCGCTCCGGCCCAACATATACTCATTTTTAATCATAATTTTATGCCTAAATAAATGATCATCTGGGATATTGGTGACTCAGAACAATCTCAAATGATTTCCCCCTCTTTTTTTTGGGGGGGGGTTGGCGGGCTATACGCAGAGATTCTCAGAGGTTATTCCTAGTTCTGCACTCAGGGATCGCTCTTGGTATTGCTTGGGGGATCATATGGGATGCTGGAGAGTGAACCTCCAGTGGGCTCATGTAATGCAAGTGCCTTAACCACTGTCTTATCTCTCCAACCCCTAAAATGATTCTTTTCTGTTTGACCATTTTCCTTGATAGTTGGCTGTTTATTTATTTGGCCTTCCAGGCTGTGCTCAGATAACCCAGGGGCCACTCCTGATCTTGGCCAGCTGGACTTGAAATTTTGTGCAAGTATCCAAGTATGAGGTGCTATTTGAGCCCTGATGTGCCCTATACTATCTTTCTGGCCTCCATTTGTGATTTTAAAAAATTTTTGGTAGGGGTATTGGGGTTAGGTTTGGGACCATAATCAGTGTTACCCAGGGCTAGTCCTGTTTCTATGTTCAGAAGTGATTCTTGTCAGTGCTTATGGACCATACATGGTGCTGGCAGTCAAGCCAGGCTGCATGCAAGGCAAACTCCTTAATTTCTACGCTATCACTCCTGTGCCCTCCCCCTTTGTAGTCCTTATCGTAGGTCTCATGGTCATAAGAGGACAGCTCATTATCACCTGGGATTTGTGATTACAGTGTGTACTGTGCATTCAGAGATGGAGCTCATGACTACCACTTTGAGTATGGATTTGTTCAAGTCACTAAATGCTACTGAACTTTAGCTTTATGTTTTCATTCATAAAATGGGAGTAATATTGCTTTTTTTTTTCTTTTTGGGTCACACCCAGTGATGCACAGGGGTTATTCCTGACTTTGCACTCAGGAATTACTCCTGGCAGTGCTCAGGGGACCATAAGGGATGCTGGGAATCAAACTCGGGTCGGCCATGTGCAAGGCAAATGCCCTACCTGCTGACCTGCTGTACTATTGTTCCAGCCCCCAGCCTTTCTTTTTGTTTTTGTTTTTGGGCATACCCAGTGGTCTTCTGGGCTTACTCCTGGCTTTCTGCTCAGGATTTCTCTCTTTTTTTTTTTCTTTTTTAATTTTATTGAATCACCATGAGATAGTTACAAGCTTTCATGTTTGGGTTTCAATCACACAATGATCAAACACCCATCCCTCCACCAGTGCACATTCCCTACCACCAATATCCCCCCTTTCCCACCCTCTCCCTGCCTCCATGGCAGACAATATTCCCCATACTCCCTCTCTACTTTTGGGCATATGGCTTGCAACACAGACACTGAGAGGTCATCAGTGATTCTCTTGACGGGACTCAGAGGACCATGTGTGATAAATGCAAGGCAAGGGTCTTACCAGCTGTACTATTGCACTGACCCACAAGAAGTTCATGTGTCATGAACTTGTTTGGTGTATTAAGTTTGAATCTTTTACATAAAAGTTGTAAATAATTGTAAAAACATATTACCATGAGGGGCTGGAGCAATAGCACAGTGGATAGGGCATTTTGCCTTGCACGTGGCTGACCTGGGTCCAATTCCAGCATCCCATATGGTCCCCTGAGCACCACCAGGAGTAATTTCTGAGTGCATGAGCCATGAGTAACCCCTGAGCATCACCGGGTGTGACCCAAAAAGCAAAAACAAGACAAAAAACCCCATATTACCACTATTATCATCTCATGTGGTGGGGTTTTTTTTTTTTTGTATCCCCTCTTTATAATTTGGTGATTGTCATTTTGACTTTGCACAAGGGAAAAAACTTACAGAGGCAAAGCAGCTTGTTAGCAATCAAGATGTAATTAAATAATTTTAGAATGCCTGGAGCATGCAGCCGCATTTGTTGCCACATGAGATTTCATACTCTACTCCACTAATGTACCAAGAGTGGCACACCACATTTGATGGGATTAAGGTAGAAGACAATTGATCTTGATATTAAAAAAATATTAGCACACAATGGTCAATATGTAACAACATGTTAATACTCTCTTATACAAGGATTTAATTGCTCCAGGGTGAGATACAACACTCTTCACACATGTTCCTCTAAGGAAACTGTCTTGGATTAATTTTTAATGCATTATTCATAACAAGCAATACAAAATAAATTATTTAGGACGTGCTTTGGGGGCAGGCTTAGTGGTGGTGGGAATATTCAAAATAATGGTGATGTGAAGGTATAATGGTGGTGGAAAGGTGTAATGGTGGTGGGATTGGTGTTAGAATATTGAATATAATAAATTATTATGAACAACTTTATAAAAATAAAATTGGAAAAAGATGTAATTAATTGTAGTGTGGGTATTTTAGTTCTTAGAATAATAACTTCTAATAACTAGAAATTTACATAAAATGTATGTTTTATTTTATTTATTATTATGCTTGGTTTTCAGGCTACTCCGATAGTGCCGATAGTGCTCATGGGCTACTTTCAGCTCTCTTCTTGAGAGACACTTTTTTAAAAAAAATTTAAATTTAGGGCCTGGAGTAATAGCACAGCGGGTAGGGCGTTTGCCTTGCACGCGGCCGACCCAGGTTCGAATCCCAGCATCCCATATGGTCCCCTGAGCACCGCCAGGGGTAATTCCTGAGTGCATGAGCCAGGAATGACCCCTGTGCATTGCCGGGCGTGACCCCCCCAAAAAAATTAAATTTATTTTAATAAAGTTGTTCATAAAAATGTATTACATTCAATATATTCCAGCACCAATCCCACCACCATTATACCTTCCCACCACCATATTTCAAATTTCTCCAGTCTGATCCCAAAAAACCTGCCCCCAAAACAGAACTTAACAGAACTTAAATAATTTATTTTGTATTGCTTGTTATGAATAATCTGCGTAAATTGATCCAAAAAGTTTCCTTTTTAAAAATTTTTTTTGGCTTTTTGGGTCACACCTGGTGATGCATAGGGGTTATGCTGGGAATTGAACCCAGGTTGGCCTTGTGCAAGGCAAACGCCTTACCCACTGTGCTATTTCTCCTGCCCCCCACCCCCAAAAAAAAGTTTCCTTAGAAGAAAGTGTGTGAAGATTGCTGTATCTCCCCCTTGAGCCATTAAGCCCTTATAGATTACTAACATGTTGTTAAAGCCTGAGCCTTGTGTGCTAATATATGTATATGTGTGTGTGTGTGTGTGTGTGTGTGTGTGTGTTTGTTTAATTGAAATTGATTGCCTTCTACTTTACACTCCATCAAATGTGGTGTGCCACACTTGGTCTATCAGTGGTGTAGAGTATGAGATGTCAGTCCTGGAATTCTAAAATTTTAAATAGGGTGATACAACTAGAGGTGACTTTGTGGTCCTCTGTGACATGTTACTCTCTTCCAAGATTTATTTGTGAGTTTGAGAGTCACTCTTTTTTTTTTTTTTTTGCTTTTTGGGTCACACCTGGCAATGCACAGGGGTCATTCCTGGCTCATGCACTCAGGAATTACCCCTGGTGGTACTCAGGGGACCATATGGGATGCTGGGATTCGAACCTGGGTCAGCCGCGTGCAGGGCAAACGCCCTACCTGCTGTGCTATCGCTCCAGCCCCTTGAGAGTCACTCTTGATGGTGCTGGGGGATCAAGTCAGAGGTCTCCTACATATAAAACATGTGTTTCAGCCCTTGGAGTTTTCTCCCCAAATTCTTTTTAGTAGTTGCAGATAGCACAAGTGTAATAATAAGTAAGGGATGTATTTATTGCTTCTTCACTCAAATGTTACAGTTGATCTTCTGTGTTTATGTTAGAGTTTCTGGAAATCTTTTTTGGTTGGTGATAGACAGTTACTAAACATTATTTCTTTGATTTCATTATTTATAATTATTTTTACCTTATTTAAGTTGCTTTGGCTGTAGGAAAAGTTGTAACACTTTTTCCCATTTAGTTTTTATAGCACTGCATTATATTACCTGCAGAATTTTAGGTAAGGAGAATTGAATTCTGGAAGCAAGAGAAATGAATTTGTGGGAATACCAACAGGAATGTATAGTTGCAAATTTCATTTTTTAATATTGGCATTATGCAGCTCAGCTTTTTAAAATTTCATTTAGAATTGAATTTGAAAATTTTTTTTAAACTTTGGTAGTATTTAAGTGTGTTATCATATAGGACTTTTGGGAATTAAAAAAAAAAATTTGTCTACATATTCAGCGCTTCTCTATTCCCTCATAACATTGTTCAGATTATCTTGTCTTTTAGATATTTTTCTAACTTTACTGTCTTTTCCAATAACTTTGACTTCTTTTCTAGTTTAGGGTTAGGAAATCTTTTATCTTTTTATTCCTGACAGGCCTTCTTGTTGGTAATTGAGGGGAGAAATAAGGGAGCATTTTTATTTTCTGCTATGTTTTAATTTTTAGTGCATTCTAAACTGAGTTTGCCACAGGGAATGGGAGAGAGGGGTTCTGTTTGGTTAAATGTTGGCAATAACGATTATCAATAAAGACCTGTGCTATAGTTTCTGCTCTGACATGTGCTTCCTTTGCAATGTTATATAAATCCTCTTAATTCTGAGCTGTTTCATTATCTTTAAAACAGGAGAGAGATGATCTGACAGCTTCTATAATTCTTAAAGTGGGTTGGGTTTTGTTTCTTTTTTTGAGCCAATCTTTGGGAAAAAAAATTCTGCTCACTAATTGATTAGTCACAGATCCTTAAAGGAATCTGAGATTATTTAAATCCACATCTCTATCAACCCTAAGGGTTGTCTAACCTCTGCTTGGACATTTATTTTAAAATAATACAGTAATAATTAACTGTCACTATAGGAATATAGAAAATACAGCAAAATCACACTGATTTGCAACATCATGACTGAAAACCACAGTTGAATTTTTGTTGTGCGTTGAGTGTGCTCAGAGTTAATTCCTGGTAGTGCTCAGGGTACCATATGCAGTGGTGGAGATTGAACTGGGGTTGGTTTTATGCATGGAAGTGTTTTTCTTCCTGTACTATCTCTCTGGCCTAAGGGGTTTGAGTTCTTGAGATCTAACCATGCCGCCGCTTATAGCCCTTGACCAAGTTACTTCTTTAAGCTTCAGTTTCTTTTTGACAATCAACTTCACAGAGTTGATTGTAAGATTTAGGAAATGTATGTATATTTGGCACAGAAGTTTTTTTTTTCTTTTTTGGGTCATACACAGCAGTGCACAGGGGTTACTCCTGGCTCTGCACTCAGGAATCACTCCTGGCAGTGCTGGGGGACCATATGGGATGCTGGGAATCGAATCCGGGTCGGCCGCGTGCAAGGCAAACGCCCTACCCGCTGTGCTATCGCTCCAGCCCCGGCACAGAAGTTGTTTAATAAGGTTTTATTATTTTTTGTGTATTGATATAAGCATAATAGAATATGAACATTTGCTCACATAAGCCTTTATTTATTATAGCTAGTGGTGGTTCGGCTGTTTTTGGCTTGATGCTTGGGAGCCAGTCCTGGTGGTGCTCGGGAGGCTATTTGGTAGGAGATTGATTGTAGAGACCTATGTGGACAGCATGCATTCTAGCCTGATCACATGACCCATCTCCCCAGGCCCTGCATTATTTTGGGGACCTAAAATTTAAGGGAGAGATATTATATATAATAATTATTTTCTCTTATTTATTTTTTTAAATTTTGAATTTTAGAGATAGTACAGTACGTAGGTCACTTGCCTGCCTTGCATGCAGCTGACCAGGTTTGGTTTCTGGCATTATTCTAACCTAGAGCCCCACCAACTGTGATCCCTGAGTGCAGAGCCAGGAGTAAGTCCTGAGCACAGCTTGGTGGCCTAGAAAAAAAACAAATTTTGAACTTCTACACTGAACATATATATTATAATCATATAAACAGCTAGTGACAATGTGAATATGAATAAATGTTATGTTGTAAAACGTGACTTTTTTTTTTGTTTTTTTGGGCTGCATCTGGTAGTGGTCAGGGGCTGTTGCTGGCACTGTTTACAGGGGGGACCATTCATTGTTGGGGATCGGACCTGGGCCTCCTGCTGCAAAGCATGTGCTACATTGAACTCCTGGTGGACTAGAATATATTGACAGAAGAAATTGCAGTCTCTATTTTGAATAGCATAAGGTTAGTTGAAGAGTGATACCTGAATGAAGTGAATACAATAAAATAAAATAATTTAAGTACAGGAGCTTATTATGCTGCCTTCAGTTGTCTAGGAAAGAGGGGACCATGACCTTCTATAAGAGCATCTCTGTGACAGATAAATTGATTTAGAGTCTCCAGAGATGGTTGTATCATAGAAAAATTAACTAGTCCCATTAAAAACATTAAGTCCTTTATTTCTTGTGTTGTTATGAATAGTACTGTGACTTACTATTTTACAGGATTAATTCATGTAGATTTGAGTTCAGATTAGTCAGATAGGTGGTTCATTATGCTTCTATCTGTAAAGAGTTGTGATGGCTCAAAATGCTCTTTTCACATTTGAAGATCATTTTGTTTCCTGCTAGAACAATTAAAAGTAAAAGAGAGTTGAGTAGTTTTGTTTTTAATCCCCTTTCTTTTAGTGTTTTGATATATATTCTACCTTGTGTGGTACTTGTTTTTCTTTTTTCTCTTGACTTTTTTTTTTTTTGCACACCTGGCTGTGCTCAGTGCTCTTTCTTGGCTCTGTGCTCAGGGATTACTCCTGGAAGGGTTTAGGGACCCATATAGATTGCTGGGGATCATATCTGGACTGGCCACATAGAAGGCAAGTGTCCTACCTCTTGTGCTGTCTCTTGGGCTCTCCCTCTTGATTTTAATACATTATAAAAAGCCCTTGAATATTTAATATGTTATTTAAAAAATTTTAACTTATTCTGTACTTTTAGTTGCTTTGATGCTGTTTGATCAATTCTTTCATTTATGTAAGATGTATTCTTTTCCACATGTCATTTAAACACTGAGTTCTGGGTTAGAGGATAGGAACAACTGATACAGGTTTTTCTAAAAAAATCACTTTTCTTTTTTAAAAATGTTTTAGCAGATCCTAAGACTCTCATAAACCTACAGATACAGATCCTGAAGACTCGTGTAAAAATACAGATTTCTGGTCCCAGTGAACATAAATGAAGTTCACTGGGACTTATGAAATATGTATCGTAATTTATATAATTTTTCCCAGGTTGTTTTGATATAAAACTAGGTTCATGAATCCGTGCTATCTGATATGCTGATGCCAGCTTCTGGGAAGTATTTAGTAGGTAGTACAGTGTATCTCTGCAACAAATAGGAAAAAATGGAGTTTGCTTTTTAAAAAGGTGTTGTGAAAGATCATTGAAGGACTGTAGATGTAATTTTTTTTTTGGGTAATGCACGGCTCTGAGATTTTAGCAGCCCTCAGGGCTAGGACAAATGGAGACGTTACTGGTACCCGCTTGAGCAAATTGATGAACAATGGGATGACAGTGATACAGTGATACAATGCACGGCCATTTTAAAAAGCCCTTGAATATTTAATGTTATTTTAAAAAATTTAACTTATTCTGTACTTTTAGTTGCCATTGCTTGATAACTATTTTCTTCTTTCCTCTCTTGGTATGAGTGAGATAATTTGGTATTTGTCCTCCTCTTGTTTCCTTAATATTATACCCTCCAGTTCCATCCAAATTGTAGCAAACTGCACAATTTCATATTCTCTTGCAGCTGCATAGTACTTCACTCATATATATGTTCATATATATGTACATATATATGTACTGCAGATTCATTATCTATGTTTCTGTTATTGGACATTTGGATTATTTGCATGTCCTGATTATTGTACTAAGCACTGCATGAACATAAGTGTATGAATATCTTTTCAAATTAATGTTTTTGTGTTTTGGGGGTAGATGGCCAAGAAGTGTAGTTGTTATATGGAACTTCAAAAAATTTTTATTTGAAGGATCCTATCCCCATACCTGTTTTCTATACAAAACTCAGCAAACAAGCTGGGGTGGTGGTGGTGGTGGGTGGAAGGTCGGAGAGAATGAAGAGTTGGTTTAGATGTAGCATAAGGACATTGGTGGAGCATAAGGGCTTTGGATGTAGTGGGGTGAAGTAATTTTGTATATTTGTACCATAGGCATTATTATAAATGTGTTGCCTAAACTATAATAAATTTAAAAAATGTGCAACTATGTGAGATGAGAGATATTAACTAGTTATTGTTATAATCATTTTTGCAATCACTCCAGATATCGTGTGATATACCTTAAATTTGTGCAATTTTTTTTTTCTTTTTGGGTCACACCTGGCATTGCACAGGGATTACTCCTGGCTCTGCACTCAGGAATTACCCCTGGCCATGCTCAGGGGACCATATGGGATGCTGGGATTTGAACCCGGGTCGGCCGCATGCAAGGCAAACGCCCTACCCGCCGTGCTATCTCTCCAGCCCCAAATTTGTGCAATTTTTAATGTCAGTTATATCAATGAAAAAAATTTTGTTGTTTTTGGGACACACCTGGTGGTGCTCAGGACTTACTCCTTGACTCTATGGATTGGGATCACTTCTGGTGTGCTCAGGGGACCATATGGTGGACCAGGGGTTGAGCCTGGGTCAGCCGCTTCAAGGCAAGCACCTTACCTGCTGTACTGTATCTCTGACCCCTATGTAAAAAAGAATATCTCAAGAAAGTGATGAGGAATAGATGAATTAACATTTCAGAAATAGAAGAGTCTTTTTTTAGGTGAGAAAAGGAAGATTGATGATATTTCTTAATTTTCATAGACTAAAGAAAATGGATGAACCAAAAGTCAGAATAGTCTTACTGGAACTGCAACAGTCCTGATGTCATTTAATTACTGAGTGGATTGAAATGATCACCCTCTTGCCTAGTAAAATAAATGGAGGTTAGTGTATCTCATTTGAAAGACAGAACCTACAGTGTTTGAGATTCTTTCATTTACAGTATTTAACACATACGATGAATTGACCCCAGGGATTCACAGATGTGAGACATGTACTCTACCACTGAGCCACACATCTGGCCCCACTAGAAAAGAACTTTATAGTAGAAGAGAGAAAATAGAGGAAAAGTAAATAAAATAGATGAAAAGCTGGAGAAATTGGCTGTAGAATTAGAATTCAGAGAAAGGAATCAAATGAATATCCTTGGAATCAAACAATACTGGATGATTAAAGTCTTTCATTTATAGTTAATTAGAAAATTTTGGTTCGGGACTGCCAGATTTACCCCTGGCTCAGCTCTTCGTTAATTTGCAAAAAAGAAGGGTTAGTAAGCAGGTCAATTGAATATATTCAGACCTGGGAGATCTGTTATATAGTTAAGCAGGCTGGAGCCAGCACCCCATTCAATCTCCAGTACTACCAGGAACAATTAAACCCAAGGTTCAGTACCTAACACTTAAGTTGGGTGTGACTGCAAAATAAAAAATAGAACATGTACTATTTAGATCCCGTGAAAGCAGGGATTATGTTTTTCTTTTCTTTTTTTTTTTTTCAAAAGACAGTGTTCCAGGGCCTAGTAAAACATATGGCACATTAAAACAAACAAACAAACCCAGTTCCCTATCCTCCTAAGGACCTGGCAGAGAACTCAGTGGCTTAGAGTGCTTGCTCTGCAAGTTTAAGGGTGGGTTCCATACCCTCCACATGGGCTAATTGTGGTCCTTAAAGGCTCTGCTGTTTGTGCCTGACAGCTATGCTGTCCGTGATCCATATTATTGCAAGTGATTTTTGGCCACACTACCACACACCTAGCCCCACTAGAAAAGAATTTTATAAATAAATCAAAAGGATGCTCGGTACCTTGCCAGATTCACTGAGAGGGAGAACTAGTCATATGTGCAACACGCAACATGATGAAAGGGTGCCATCCTTGGTAATAGACCTTTGTAATAGACCAAAATTCAGAGATATGCAAGCACCACATTTGGGAACCCAGAGAGAGAGAGAGAGAGAGAGAGAGAGAGAGAGAGAGAGAGAGAGAGAGAGAGAGAGAGAGAGAGAGAGAGAGAGACAGACAGAGAGAGAGAGAGAGAGAGAGAGAGGGAGAGAGAGAGGGAGGGAGGGAGAGAAGGAGAGGGAGAGAGGGAGAGAGAGAGAGGGAGAGAGAGAGGGAGAGAGAGAGAGGGGAGGGGGGGAGAGGGGAGAGATAGAGTATGTGTGTGTGTGAGGAGCATAGTGATCCCTATTGAACACTGCAGTCATCAATGTACATGAGTACTCCAGCTGAGTAGTAAACTCTGTGTGAACACTGCAGCCCACTATGCAATTCCCAGTAAACATCTAGGCAATAAGAGCAATGAAGTAGCTGGGGGGTGAGGAGGAAGAGTGGAAATAACATTAAATATTTAATAAAACCCCTTCCTCCCGTCCATCCTACAGTATCTGAAACTACTCATTGAATGAATTTTTCTCCTAGTCTGCTGGGAGTGATCCTTGAGTTCAGAGCAGGAGTAAGCCCTGAGCACAGTGGGGTGTGGGTTAAAAATGAAAAACCAAAGAAAAAACATTTCAGAGAAGTCAATAGAAAGTATTCACTGTGAAGCACAGGAAGGGGGAAAAATAATCATGCAGTGCTGGGGATTGAGTCAGGGTTCACCACAAGCAAGCAAGCACTTTCCTTCACCACCCTCTTACTATCTCTTCTGCTCCTTTGCTGCTTTTCTAACTAGTGTTCCTTTTATTTATTTTTCTTGCTTGATTGCTCTGGCTGAATTGCTCTTAAAATACTGTATTGAATAATGTGGTGAGAGTGGACATCTTCGTCTTGTGCCTGATTTTGGGAGTACATGATTTCAGCTCTTTAAGCATTGTATATGAGGGTTGCTGTGGATTTTTTATGTATCACAAATCATGATTTTTCATCCCATTGATCATCTATTTGCTTGAGCGGGTACCAGTAATGTCTCCATTCATCCTATCCCTCAGAGTTTAGCAGCCTCTCTTTACTCGTTCTTCCCAGTGGTGCCGCAATGGAGGCTCTTTCAGGGTCAGGGGGATGAGACCCATCATTATTACTGTATCGAATGCACTACATAGTGTATCAAATACTCTACGGAGAGCTTGCCAGGCTCTGTCGTGCTGGCAGGATGCTCTCAATATCTTGCCAGGTTCACCAAGAGGGAGAACTAGGCTATAAGAAGTTGCACACTTCCGGGAGCTTTGTTTTATAGTCTCTGGATCTGTTTTATAGTCCGTGTAATCCCATCAATGGCCAAGATCCAGAGACTATCCAGAAACTATTTGTCATGCACAGCCTTTTCTTATGTTGAGGTGTGTTTCTTCTGTCCCCTTCTATGGACCGTTTTTATTAGAAATGGATATTGAACCTTTCAAATTATTTTTGTATATAATGGTATCATATGATTTTATATTTGACAGTCTAGTTTTCTGTTTGACATCTAGAAACTGGAATAAATGTAGTAGCCTTTCTGTTACTAGATTGTATGGAAGAATGTAGCCGGGTTGATGTGATTGCTTACAGAATCAAGAGGAACGCAAGAAGAATCAAGACCTTTGTTACTTTCTCTTGTCCTACAGTATCTTTTTAGTGTCCTCTTCACAGAGTCTTATCAAGAGCAAGCTGGCAAAAAGAAGAAAAGACACAACTATAAGAAATGTAGTTTGCCCAGTAGCCCACCATACTAAAACAAAATGCAGAAGCGTAGTATGAAGAGGAGAGATGGTATCTTAGCAATTGGTACAGGCCACCCCTTCAACTACTCTTCAAACAGTCAGATTTGCCGTTATATAGAATTACTCTTATGTGTAGAAGACAGACACTCTGTGCTTTTGCTTAAGATGGATATCTCTAAAAATGATGTTTTCATCCTCTTCTCCTAAAATGAGGAGCAGAGTTCCAGTATTCATTGCTTCCATCTCTTGGTGACATTCACTTTTTTTTTTTTTTTTGTGGGGCTTATCCAAAGCAGTGCTCAGGAGATCTGAAGGCCAGTGCTGGTGATGTTGACTGTGTTGGCTTGAAGTGCTTGTGCCTAGGGGTGCAGTGTGGCTCAGTGGTGACTGGTCCACCAGGGTCACAATTGGCAGAGCTTGAGGCCATACGGTGCTGAAGATCAAACTCTGGAGGCTTCACATGCAAGGCATGTGTTCCAGTTTTTGAGGTCTCTCCAGCACTACACTATTTTTAGGCTATGTTAATTATACTTCAAATTTATAGTTCCCTCAAATATCTTGTTACCTAAAGGCTAAATTACAAAGTTAACTTACAGGTCCAGAGTGATAGGTCTGATAGTGACCTACCTACAGTGGTAGGTCACTGACTTTGCACCTGGCCAACCCAGGTTTGATCCCAGCCAACCCATAAGGTCTTCTGAATCCACCAAGAGTGATCTTTTAATACAGAGCCAGGAGTAAGTCCTGAGTACTGCTGGTGTGGGTCCCCCTGCCTCCAGAAAATAAAATTAACCTACAAATAAATATTGTATAACATATTGAAAAGAGAGATGAAATTGGTGTATATACGCACATAAAATCCCAAGCAAATAAAAATGTGCATTTATGGTGTGTACCTTGTTTTCTCTTAATTGAGAATGGTTATTATAAACTTTGTAATTGGGGCTGGAGAGAAAGTACAGTAGATAAGGTACTTGTATGTAGCTGAACCGAGTTAAATTGCTAGTGGGGATGACTTTGAAGTCAACAGAAAACAAAAACAAATCTTTATAACTACATTCTTCTACCCATTCTGTGTGTCCTCTTAGGATCTCAGTTTGTAGAATAACTCTGACCTTCATTAATGAGGAATGTGAGTCAGTCATCAGTGATCCTGTTTTGTAAATGTGTGTTATCTATTAACCTTTAGTCTAATTAATGTGTAAGAGATATTTCAGAGATACCTGAAGACTCTGGACATAGTCCTTCCTGCTCCTTTTGGCAGTAGTCCATTATCTCCAGATGGCTTGTACAATGACTTCTCTCCTTCGCCTGTTGATTAGGTGCTAGATTCTCCACTGAGAGCAGTTTTGTTTTTCTGGGTACATTTGGCCATGTCTAGAGGTGTTTGTTTTCTTTAGTGGCTGCTCTTGGTGATTCTAGTCCCAGCAGTGCTTGCCTGACACTTGGGTGCTAAGCTTGGCCATACTCTAGGATCATTGCAGTGATGCTTGGGGAATAGAGAGAGAGATAATATCCACCCCCTCCCCCGCCCCAAAACCCACTTTAATATTTTTAAAAATTTTATTAAAGCACCATGATTTACAAAGTTATTTGTAGTTGAGTTTTAGACATACCATATTGCAGCACTGAACCCACCACCACTGTCAACCGTCAACTTCCCTCCACCAAAGTTCCCAGATTCCTTCCCATAACCTCCCTCAGCCTGCCCTCTTGACAGTCACCTTTCTAAGTTCAGTTGTTCAAGTTTGGATCTCATGATTTTAGTGTTGTTGACTCTGTGGTTTGGATATTTGGCTCTATCTTTCCTTAATACCATCTTTGTACCTTAATCCTCTGACCCTCATTGCTTCTCATCTCTCTTCTCCCCTCTCTTCCACTCTTTCCTTCTCCTCCCTATATCTGGGGCCAAGGTTGATCTGGGTATCCTCCCTTTAAAGCATTGAATTCCCTCATCCAGTTATTCTAAATACCACATATAAGTTACATTATCCTGTATTTATCCTTTTCTGGCTTCATTTAACATGGTGTCTTTCAGATCCATTCATGTTGCTGCAAATTGCATGATTTCATCATTTCTTACAACTGTTTAGTATTCCATTGTGTATATATACCACATCTTCATGATCCACTTATAGAGAGACTTTAACTCACATGATTTTTGAAGGTGTTACTGGCATCTAATAGATAGAGATTAGGTATGTTGCTAAGTATTTTACAGTGCACAGGATTGTAAAGAATTATACAATCCAAAATCATGTCACTAGTGCTGAGGTTGAGAAACTTTGATTTTATATCACAGAACCCCTGTGATCATGAAGTAGGGTCCCTGTCCTTCCCTTCTCCCCTCCCACTTTCAGAGTTTTTCCCTTTGCTCAGGGATCACTGTTGGCAGTGCTCTAGGAACTATAAGGTATGTTATGAGTTTGCCATATGTAAGGCAAAAGTCTTAATCCCTGTACTATCTTTGTGGTCTCCCTTTTCCCTTCATGAACCACTTTCAACTTCCATTTCAAGAGAACAGTGGTAGAATCATTTTTTCTTTGGAAACCAAGGCCTTAAAACCAGAAGGTGCAAAGTTGTAGGTATTAGAAGAAATAATGGGAGCTTTAGGCATATTAGTGAGAAAGACCACTTATATATACCACTTGATTCTTAGATAAGTATGTTTTGGCTGTGGGGGAAAATAGCACTGCATATTGGTTCCTGATTCAAAGTATACTTGAGAATTTGGTTTTCCAATGAACATTGTAACTTAATCTGACTCAGCAGGCCCTTCTATGATTTTATTAGATTTGCTGCTTGTGAGTGATACAGTATGGATATGATGGATGAATTCCAAGGTTCATAAAGTGTACTTCTCCCTTCTCTTCTTTACTTTTCTCTTTCATCATTTATGGGTCACAGCCAGTGGTGCTTGGTAGATTGCTCCCTGATTTGTGCTTTGGGGTTGTTCCTGCTGGTGGTCAGGGGACCTGTATTGGACCTGAGTCAGCTGCAGGCAAGGCAAGTGCCTAAACCCCTGTACTGTCTCTCCAGCCCTGTTTCTTGCATTTCTTTTGTTCCTAGTTCCTATTTTATTCTGCTTGAACAGGGGCAGTTGGCTCAAATACCTAATTCTGTATTCTTGAATGTTGTTGCTAACAACTTAAAAATATTTTTACTCCTATAATTTTGATTGCATATTAGTTCTCAGGTAAATTATTATGTATATATCAAAAAGTCTCCCTTTCCCCCCTTCTGATTGTCTATAGTAGTTTTGCACAGGGGAAAAATGGTTAAAAGTAGTTCAGGGTGGCATTTCAACTTATGTCAGTAGGACATAAGCCTGAAGGCTAAATTTTAATTCTCTGAATGAAGTTCTAACTTCATATATTTGTGTGCTGTCAGGGATTGCACCAGGGGTTTCACATGCAAGGACAACATTCTTATCATTGAGATAGATCCTGTTTTGTGGGGAAGACCTCCCCAGTGGTCCTCAAGGTCATGTGGAAATGGTGCTCAGATGCAGGGGCTCAAGCCTGCAGGGCACGTACTCCAGCCCTTTGAGTGCCTCCTCCATTGCAAGTTTATCTTGATTTGAATTTTTTTTTTTTTTTTTTTTTTTGCTTTTTGGGTCACACCTGGCGATGCACAGGGGTTACTCCTGGCTCTGCACTCAGGAATTACCCCTGGCCGTGCTCAGGGGACCATATGGGATGCTGGGATTTGAACCCGGGTCGGCCGCGTGTAAGGCAAACGCCCTACCCGCTGTGCTATCTCTCCAGCCCCTTGAATTTTTTTTTTTTAATGGATGATGATCTCTTTTATTCATCCTCATAGTAGTAAATGAATATTAGTACATGATTAAATAGCTCAGGCTTCTGGCTTGAACTAAGTTAAGTTGCAAACTAAGCCAACATTGGCAAGTGCTTGAACTCTGTTATTTCAAAAGCTTCTTCCTTCCTTGGGATGAGTTAAGAATCATTTAAAATGTCACGTTACAGCTAACACAGAATCATTGCTTTTCAAAAACTTTTCTCAGCATCAAGAAATAAGCCTGATTGGAATCTTCATTGTCTTAACTGTTCTGCAGTGTTACTTAAGTTTATTAAAATTTACTGTTTAAGGGGCTGGAACAATAGCACAGCAGGTAGGGCATTTGTCTTGCACGTGGCCGACCCGGGTTTGATTCCCAGCATCGAATATGGTCCCATGAGCACCTCCAGGGGTGATTCCTGAGTGCTGAGCCAGCAGTAGCCCCTGTGCATTGCCAAGTGTGACCCAAAATAAAAAAAAAAAACACCCAAAATACTTTTACTGTTTAAAATTGTGCTAGATATGTTGTAAAATTGGAATCTAAAAGTAAAAATGAACTTTTACTTAGGCCTATTTAGTTTCAATTCTTTGGACTTTATTTATTTATTTATTTATTTTTGGGCCATGACTGGTGTGGTATTTCAGAGTACACTGTAGGTTGTTGCCAGCAGTGCTTAGGGTACCATTTAGTGCTGAGGATAGAACCCCTGCCTCCAGCAGACAAAACATTCCCTCCACCTAATGAGCTATCTCTTTGGCCCTTAATTTTTACTTTTAGCACCAATTGCATTGCTTCATATAAATTAGACAAAGGGATGATTCAGAAACTCAATATGTGAATTTTAAAAGAATTTGGAAATTATTTTGGCAATTGAATGAAATGAAGATATTAGCTAAAATTATGGCCTAGAGATAGATTATTTTTGAGGGGTGGGAGGAAGTGGTGTCTGGACCACACCTGGCTGTGCTCAGGGTTTACTCCTGGCTCTGCTCAGGTATCATTCCTGGTGTTTTACAAGGAACTATATGTGGTGCTGGGAATTGAATTGGTGTTAGTGGCATGCAAATCAAGTACCTAAACTCCTGTACTATATCTCTGACTGAGATAGATTGTTTTGGTATGTAAACACTCTACCTTTATAAATTTCCAACTATTATATTAAAATTTAATTTTATATTTTTAGTTGTAGTGATGTGTCTTTATTCTCATTTATTTCCAGGAATTAAAAAATTTCTTCTTTAATTTCCTTTTTGCCACAATTGCTTGTTCACTGGTACATTGTTTAGTCTACAGATTTTGAGTTTTCCCCAGCTTTCTTTTTATGGTTAATTTATACCTTCATAGCAATTTGATCTGAAAAGATGTGACATGATTTTTATTTTATGGGCACCTGATTGTCTCCCAGCATGTGGTCTGTTTTGGAGAATGTTCTTTGTGCACTTGAGAAAAGTGTATATTTGGCTTTTGGGGCAGTGGAAAGCCCTATACATGTCTGTTAATACCAGTTCTTCCACTTCCTCATTGAGGGCTGTTTTTTCTTACTGTTTTTCTCTTTGGTTGATTCTGACCAAAAGTAAGAGCTCTAAAATCAGACCAATAGTAAGAGCTTTAAAATCTATTACCACTATTGTATTGCTATGGATGTATTTCTGTGTGTCTATTAGCAATGACATTGAGAACTTTGGCCATGCATGTTGAGAAGGGTTAAGTCCTCCTGATGTACTAAGCCCTTAATATAAAATGTCTGCCTCTGTCTCTTACCTGCTTTATTTTGAACTAAAATTATCTGAATTTTATTTTATTTTTTTTATCTTTTTAGGCTACCATTTACCAATTTGATTGTTTTCCAGCCTTTCACTCTCATCATGTGTTTATCATGAAATTGTCTATTGTAAGCAGGAGAGTTAGATTTTGTTTCCTCATCTTCCAGCCATTCTGTGCCTTTGGATTGGGAAGTTGATATTTAGAAACATTATATGCAAAGGAATTTATCTCCAGTTTACTGTGAGGATTTAGATGTTTTTGTAGTTTGACTTAATTTTTTTTTTTTGCTTTTCCTTATTTTCTTTTTGCAGCTTGATAATTCCTGTTACATAGGTTCTACTTCTATTTGCTGTGTCTTTTATTAACCCTGAAGGTACTATGAATCATATATCTGAAATTTTAAGTTTATTTCTCATTGTAAGTTTATTCATTTTGGGGCCACACCCAGCAGTGTGAGGGACTACTTCTGATTCTGCACAGAGACCATGCAGTGTCAGACATTGAATCTGGACCTCCTGCATGCAAAGCATGTTCTCAGCCTGTTCACTTCCCTAAGGAGTGGGGTTTCCTTGCCTTTTATAGAAGACTATTTAGTATTTCTTGCAGAGCTGGGCTGGAAGTCATGAATACCATTAGCTATTGTTTGAAAATGTTTGATCACTTCTTCAAATCTGCATGATGACCTGGCAGAGGATTCTTGGTTGCGGATTGTTTTCATTCTACACTCTGGATAGATACCCTTGCTGTTTCAGAGTTTGGTTGATAAATCTAATGTGAGTCTTATGGGATGGCTTTACATGTATCTTTTGCTGTTTTTAGGAGTTTTTCTTTCTCTTCAGTTGCTGCCATTTTGATACACTTTGTCCTGGTGATCTGTTTGGGGTTATTTTGTTTCTGATTTTTTTTGGCTTCCAGGATTACAGTTTGTGTCTCCCATCTCAGACTGGGAAGTTTCTGGTTTTTTATTTATTTATTTATTTATTTATTTATTTATTTATTTATTTATTTATTTATTTTTCCCATTACAATTTCTTCCCTTCTTTATTTGAAATCCCTGTGATGTGTATTTTTTTTAAAAATTGCTGTCCCATAAACTGTTGCATTGTCTTCATTTTTTTTTCTTTTCTTTTTCTTCTCTCTGATTCTCCACCTTGTTCTCTGGGTCACTTTTGAGTTTTGGCTTCTTCCATTCTACTGCTGAGGTCTGCTGTTGCTTTTTTTTTTTTTTTTAAGCTCAGATGCTGTACTCTTTAGCTCATTTATTTGGAGGAGTTTTGCATACTTTCAAACTCACTTCAAGATTTTTAATGGTCTCATCTACTGATTCTTCATTTCATTCAATATTGATAGGTTTGATGTTTTGAAGTCTTCAGGCAGTTTAGAATGTTTTGGGAACCTTTCTGGACTTTTTTCTTTTGGGGGAGGGTGCTACATCTGTGTGTGTGCAGGACTGACTTCTGACTCCGCACTCAGGGATTACTCCCGGCGGATTCAGGGACCGTATGGACCTGGGTCAGTCTGGTGCAAAGCAAGTATCCTACATATTGTGCTCTCTCTCCAGCCCATCTTTGTGAACTTTTATACCCATCCATTGGTGAAGCTGAATTTCTCTTTTTACTTGGTACTATGTGAGAACTAGGGATTGAGATCTGAGCACTAACTGGCCTGAGCAATGATAAAGGACTTATGCTTGCCAAAATGATTTCAGTCCTGTAGTTTTAAGACTGTGTGGGCCTGACTACTCTCTGGGACACTTGACCTATAGCAGCTAATATGCTGCTGGGCATTTGCAGTCACAAGTTTACCACATGAACTGTCTCCATAATATCAGGTAGACCAGTATTATAGCACCTATAACCCATGCATCCCTTATATCAGTCAGCATGTTTGTGTTTACTGAGTCCTGCTTGTGTGTATCACCAAGCCCAGGCTGGCCTCAAGTTTGCTTTATGAATGTTTTTGGTGGGGAAAACCTGATACTACAGTGGGCAGAGTTCTTGCCTTGCAAGTGGCCAACCCAGGTTCAATCCTAGCACCTCATATGTTCCCCTCAACCCTGAGCACTTCTGGGTATGGCCCAAAAGCAAAGCACAAAAGGAAGGTCCTTGGTCCCACTTTGAGTTTGACTTTATCTGGCTTCCTTTCAAGTGGTCAATATAGTAGGCAGAAGTAGGTCTGCTGCCAACTTTTCTTAGTCTCTGCATAATGTCTCTTTTCAGTCTACTGCCTGCAGTTACTGAGGGTTGTGGAAAGAGGCTCTCTGTGTGTGTGTGTGTACTATATATGTATACATATATATGTATGTATATATACAAATGCAGATAAACATGTATGTATATATACAAATGCAAAAAGTGCGCGGGTGCGTGCGCACGTGTGTGTTTTGTTTTTTCCTGGTGAAGGCAGATGTTGCTCTGCCCACTGCTGCTACATCTTGGGCTCACATGACAGAATTCTCCTTCTTCTTGTTTCCTACTCTAAGGGTTCAGAGTCTGTTTGCAGGGATTGCTAAGGCTTGTGTATATCTTGCTGGCTGTATTTACTGCCTGCTCAGGTATTTTAGAGTGGTGTTTTACATCTGGGTATTGATACTGGCTTGGTGGTTTGGTCCTCTTCCCAGTGCAGAGTTCTTAGTTTTAAGTGTCTGCCAAATCCTTCGTTTTTCCTTGGGGTTGCTCTCCTTAGCCTGAAATTGGCTGCAGCTTCATGTTCCTCGGTGGTGAATCTCCTGGAGATGGTTGCTGGGTTGACCAGTAGATTTTCTCAGCCAGGCCCTGTGTGAGATGGTACCATTGAAGGACGCTCATATCTTTCTTTGGCCATTTTAGCCACCTCGCTCCTCCCCCAAATTAACCACAATTTAAAAAGTGAAAATAGAGTATTGAGATTATGTTTATTTGTGAGAAGAATGATAGTATATACGATGCTTCATGAAAATGCCTCTGACATGCTCAATTATGGATACCTGGAGGTTAGTTTATTTCATTGTTTCTCAGAGTGGGCGCAACAACCCCGGGGAGCCACTAGGATGATGAGAGGCGGAGGAGAGGGGTTATATCCTCCAGGGGGAGCTGCCCTATTGTTTCTTTCAGTAAGGTGGATTTCCAGGTCTGCACCCTCACCCCAGCCATAAGGATGTTCCTTCTCTCCCAAAAGTTAGTGGCCCAAAAGTTACTGGTAGGCTAAAAAGAAGTTTGGAAATCCCTGCTTTTTAGATCAGCTGATCTATTAGATTAGGAAACCATAGTTTGTGATTATTGGTTATCAGTAGTAACAGGAAATGTTTGATAACCATTATTTTTAGATATTTATTGGATGTGTATAAAATTATGGAGGGTATTTTATTATCAGTGATTACGATATCTCTCTCTCTATTTTCATGGTTTTTGGTCTGCACACAGCCGTTTGTGTTCAGACCTTAACTCTTGACTCTGAGCTGAGGGACCACTCACTCTCCAGCCCTTGCTCTCCCACAGCCCCTGGCAAACCCACTGTCATTCTACTTCCTGTTTCTGAGTTTGGCTAATTGTCATTCCTTATGTAAGTGGAAGCATAGCAAGTTTTAAAAAAATGATTGACCTATTTCACTCAGCATGATACTCTCAAGATTCATCTATGTTGTAATATCTGTCAGAATTTTTTGGTTTTGGTCCATATATACTTGTGCTCAGGTACTACTTCTGACTTGCTCTGTGCTCAAGAGTTGCTCCCAGTGACTTGGGAACCATGTCGGAATTGAACTAAGTTTGGCTGCATGCAAGGCAAACTCCTTAACTTACTTTCTCTCCAACCTAGAATTTCATTTTTAAGACTAATACTATGTTTTTATGTAGCACTGTAGCACTGTCATCCTGTTGTTCATTGATTTGCTTGAGTGGACACCAGTAACTTCTCCATTGTGAGATTTGTTGTTACTGTTTTTGGCATGTCAAATACTCCACGGGTAGCTTACCAGGCTGTGCCGTGCGGGCGGGATACTCTTGGTAGCTTGCCGGGCTCTCTGAGAGGGATGGAGGAATCGAACCTGGGTTGGCCGCGTTCAAGGCAAATGCCCTACCCACTGTGCTATCGCTCCAGTCCATGTTTTTATGTATATACCATGTTTTGTTTATTCATTTATGGACATCTGGTTCACTCCTATTGGCTTTTATACATAATGCTGCACTAATATGAGTATGCAGATACTTTCAGAGACCCTGCTTTCTTAGTTTTCCTCTTTTTGTGTCATTGTTGCTGATCTGATAACCAAAAGTTATCACGCTTGACTGTGGCACTTACCTGCAATTTCACTCATTTAGTTTGGTGCTTAAACACATTTTCGTTTTAGTGTTTGTGAGGGTCATTGTAGTCCTCACAATGCTAACCAAGTATCATATTTGTGGCCAGAATCCTCACGCATCTTTTTGAGTTGTGATGCTTGCTGGGAGTTACTTCTGTTATGGTGCTTGCAAGTACCTGATTGTGCACTGAAAATTACACTTTCTGTTGCATTTTGCTGGGGGTGGGGAGGGCGGTCCCAGAGAGTAGAGCAACTGGGATAGCTCTTGGCATATGTAGGAGGCCCTGGGAATTGAGCTATAGGCAAGGCAGGTGGTTTTAGCCGTAGAGCTTGTTCCTGAGACCAGGCCTTCTATTCTTTTGGGTATAGGTTCATAATTGGAATTCCTGGATGATACCGTAGTTCTATTTTTTTTCAATTTTGAGGAATCCCATCATATTGTTGTCTATGTGCACTGTCACATTCCAATGAATAGTGTATAAGAGTTTCCATTTTCTGCACATCCTTCTCAACACTTTAAAAATAGTAGTCATCTTAATGGTTGTGAGGTGGTTTTCTGACTTTTAAAGTTGGATTTAAGCTAGTTCATTTAGATTGTTTTTGAATGCAACTATTCCAAGATATAAATTTATTTCATATTACCTTAGTTGAATCTCACAGTTTTGATAATCAATTTTTCATGATTTCAACTCTAGTTATTTTGTTTTTCATTACGATTTTTCTTTTATCTCTGGAATGTTTCTTGATTTTCAGAATTTCTTTTGATTATCAATATCTCTGTCTATCTCTCTATGTATTTGTCTCTGTCTCTGTTTCTCTCTCTGGGGTTGAGCTGCACTTGGCAGTACTCAGACCACTCCTGGCTTTGGCTCAAAAGTGATTCTTGATGCTTAAGGAACCATATGTGGTTCCAGAGATGGAACTGAGATTGGTTGCAAGCATGCAAGGCAAGCATGTTAATCTTTCAGACCCCATCAGTTTCTATTTTAATTTTATCATAGTCAAATATGGTTTGTCTGCTACTGGTACTCTCAAACTTGAAGTTATTAGCTCTATATTGGCCATTATTTTTTTGCTGTGTAACAAGTTGCCTTTGAAAAACATAATAACACAATAGTAAATTTTATTGTAGTTTTTTTTTTTGGAGGGCCACTCCCAGCCATGCTCAGGGCTTATTCCGGGTTCTGCTCAAGGATCACTCCTGGTGGGCTTGAGGAACCACATGGGTTACTGGGTATTGAACCCACGTTGGCCATGTGCAAGGCACATGCCCTACCTGCTAAACTATTGCTCCAGCTCCCCTATTATAAAATTTCTGAGTGTAGGAAATTACTAGCTATTTAGGTAATTTATTTTTGGTCACACCCATTGATGCTCAGGGTTACTCTTGGCTCTGTACTCATGAATTACTCCTGATGGTGCTTGGGGGACCATATGGGATGCTGGGAATCGAGCCTGGGTCGGCCACGTGCAAGGCCTACCTGCTGTGCTATCGCTCTAGCCCCAGGTAATGTATTTCTGACTTAGAGTCGTGAGCCGGAGGTTGTAGTCAACTTCTTTCTTCGACCTACAGTCATCTGAAAGTTTGAGGCTGGAAGATTTGCTTCGAAGCAAATTCATTTATATAATTTTTTGGCAGGTACTTCAGTTCTTTGCTCTTTATAAAAAGGTCTATTCTTTCCCACATGACCGTCTCCAAAGACTGCTTGTAACAGGGTACCTGGCATCCTCTAGTGATCTGAGAGTAGCAGACACCATAGTTTTTTATAACTTTTTGGAATGACATACCTTCATTTCTGTCGTATTACATTGGTCATTTGGAACAAACCTGATACTTTGGTTAGGATGGTCAGCAGGATTATGGGATAGTTGGGGATACTATGAACATAGGGTCTTGATTTATAATACTTTTGGGTCCCACCTGACTGCTGAGAACTTTCTTCTGATTCTCTTGAGGGAAGAATCACCCTTAGTTGGTTTTAGGGGACCGTTTGTGATGCTTGGGATGAAAACTGGGTCAGCTGCATAGTAGAGGAGTGCTTTACCTGCTATGCTTTTTCTCCAGCACTCGGTCTTAGTTTGTTTTAAAACATTCTGTTGAGGTAGTGTGATTTATAATGCTGTTGCTGATGATTTCACTAATACATAATTCAAGCATAATACAGCTACCACCAAAAGACCCATATCCCTCCACCAGGGTCCCAAAGGCCCCTCCTGTTCAACATCTGCCTTCCCCACTCTTGTAAGCTCAGTTCTGTGGGTCAGCTCTCCAGTTCTGGTGCCTTTGGCCATTTGTTGTTCCCTTACTATGATGATGATGATGATGATGATGACGATGATGTTATTGTTTTGGACCACATCCAGCAGTGCTCAGAGCTTACTCCTGGCTTTGTTATTCAGGATTACTTCTTGCTGGAGATTTGTGGAATCACCTGGGGGGCTAGGGTTAGAAACCCATGTGCAAGGCAAATGCCCTACCCACTATACTAGTGCTCTGGCCTTTGTGTATCTCTAAGTCCTACATGTGAGAGAGCCTCTGTATTCCCTTTTTCTTCTGACTTATTTCACTTAGCATGATAACCTCTAGGTCCATCCATGTAGCAGCAAATTGCATGATTTTGTCCTTGCTTACAGCTGCATAGTATTCCATTGTGTATGTATACCACAATTTCTTTTTCTTTTTTTTTTTGCTTTTTGGGGTCACACCTGGCAATGCTCAGGGGTTACTCCTGGCTCTGCATTCAGGAATTACCCCTGACGGTGCTCAGGGGACCATATGGGATGCTGGGAATCAAACCCGGGTCAGCTGTGTGCAAGGCAAACGCCCTACCTGCTGTGCTATCAGTCCAGCCCCGTCAACTTCTTGATCCATTCATCTATAATTGGGCATTTGAGTTGTTTCCATGTCTAATCTACTGTACTTAGTGCCTCAGTGAACGTAGGTTTGCATATATCCTTTCAAATTAATGTTTGTTTTTGGGGAGTTTAGGTTAAGAAATGGTATTGCTGGGTCATTTGTGAGTTCTTATATTTTGAGAAGTCTCCTATTGCTTTCTAAGTGCACATGTGTCAACCTGGATTCTCTCTCTTTTTTTATTTGTTCTTTTTTTTTTGGGGGGACCACATTTGGTGGTGCTCAAAGCTTATTTGTGGCTTTACATTAAGGGATCACTCCTACCAATGCTCAAGGGACCATGTGTGGTGCTGGGGATTGAATCCAGATTGGCTTACCTGCTGTGCTATCACTCTCATCCCAACGTGTTTTCTCTCTTCATTATCATTTTGGAAATTCCTATTACTTCTCTTCCAAGTTTATATCCTTGTTTTGTGGATTCTGTTAGTTTGGATTCTTGGCTGGCTTGTTGAATACAAAGGCACAGAAATCACATCTTGAGACCATCTATGGAAGCTCATATTCTTATTTTGCCATTTAATTATTTGGTAACTTAATGCTTGAACAAAAATAAAATTTTCCCAGTTTTGGAAGTGCCATTATTTTCTGTAGCACTGCACTGTAGCACTGTCGTCCCGTTGTTCATTAATTTGCTCGAGTGGGCACCAGTAACATCTCCATTGTGAGACTTATTACTGTTTTTGGCACATTGAATATGCCATAGGTGCATGCCAGGCTCTGCTGTGTGGGCAGGATACTCTGGGTAGCTTGCCGAGCTCTCCAAGAGGGATGGAGGAATCAAACCTGGGTTGGCCTCGTGCAAGGCAAATGCCCTACCCGCTGTGCTTTTGCTCCAGTTCATTATAGTTTATCAATAAGACTAATGCCATTTTGGTTCCTGTAATGATGTAAGCAATCCTTGTTTTGTTTGTTTTGTGTTTTTCCTTTACTAAAACTCCTTGGATTATGGGGCCAGAGCCATAGTACAGTGGGTAGTGCGTTTGCCTTGCATGTGGCTGACCCAGGTTCGATCCCTTGGCATCCCTGAGCACTGCCAGCAGTGATTCCTGAGTCCAGAGCCAGGAGTAACCCTGAGCATCTCAGATGTGACCCAAAAAGCCAAAAAAAAAAAAATAATAAAACTCATTGGATTCTTTTCTTCTGCTCTCCTGCACCTCAGTATGACATACTTGGGCACTAAACTATACTTTCTCACTGGAAACTAATGTCTTCATATCCGAGACATTCCTTATATTTTGTTTTTGGTAAATATTGCTGGCAATTTCCTCCTTTTTTCACATGCTGGAATTTGATCATATAATTAAAGTTCCCTCGGAATATATTTTCTATACTTGATCTTAGTTAAAAGGCTGAGTAACACATCAAGTTTGAGACTGCTCTCCTTAGAAAGGTCTGCTTGCAAGTTGGCTCTTGGCTGGCGTTTGGGAACTTGAATTTTGGAAGGGTTCCTACCAGCCCTCAATAAGAATGGTTCATTGTCTGTGTGAGCCTGATTGATGTGAAATACCTATTTGCTAGCTAGGTACCTGGAATTTTCTTTTTCCTTTTCTTTCCTTTTCTTTCCTTTTCTTTTCTTTTCTTTTCTTTTCTTTTCTTTTCTTTTCTTTTCTTTTCTTTTTTTTCTTTTCTTTTCTTTTCTTTCCTTTCCTTTTCTTTTTTGGGTCACACCCGGCGTTACACAGGGGTTCTTCCTGGCTCTGCACTCAGGAATTACTCCTGATGGTGCTCAGGGGTCCATATGGGATGCTGGGAATTGAACCCAGGTTGGCCGCGTGCAAGGCAGACGCCCTACCCGATGTGCTATTGCTCCATCCCCTGGAATTTTCCTATAGGGTGGGCAGAAGGTTCTCTCAATAAAGACTTTTTACTCTGATTTTCTAATAACTTTAGCCAGTAGACAGTGTTTCACTTTGTCACAGGTCATTATTGGAGGAATTCAGCTTGTTTGTCCTTTCAAACTCCATTGGAAGAGGACTCTGGGAAGCTGGTATTCAGTTTCTTTTGGTACTGTACCTTTTCCTTGTGTTGCTTCTGCTTTTTATCCTTTTGCTATAAGTCATAGCTATTGAGAGTGACTATGTCAAGTTCTATAAATCTTTTTAGCAAACCACTGAACTTGGGGATGTTCTTGGGGACTCATGACACTGTTGTCGATTTAACATTTTAAATATTTTTTTTTCTTTTTGGGTCACACCCAGTGATGCTCAGGGGCTCTGCACCCAGGAATTACTCCTGGCGGTGCTTGGGGGATCATATGGATGGGATGCTGGGAATCAAACCTGGGTTGGGTGTTTGGAAGGCAAATGCCCTACCGGCTGTGCTATTGCTCCAGCCCCTTGTTTTTCATTCTTAACGTGTTTTTTTGTGATGTTAATAACATTTTTGTGAGATGTTTTCTTCTGATTCTTGCATTATCTTTTCCTCTTTTCAAAATTATTTTGTTTACTTGGGTTTATTTCCATGTTAATTGGTTTTCTTTAAGGCTTGTGATTGTAGGCTTTTCTTTATTTACTCTTAAATGTGAGGTAATTACAGTTCATAAAAAAAGGCTTTACTGTAGGGGGTAGAAGGATTTGATGGCTTTATTGATGGAAGCTCTCCAAGTGTAGGTCTTTCCTTTTTAAAAAGTATTTGTTTGGCTTTTTTTTTGGGGGGGAGGGAATGGGGCCACAGCCAGCAGTGCTCCGGGCTTACTCCTGGCTCCACTTATGGATCACTCTTGTTGAAGCATAGAAGACCCTTTGGGGTGCTGGTTTTGCTGTGTGCAAGGCAAGCTTCCTGTTACACTGTTTCTCCAGTCCTGAGCAATCAGTTTCTTAGGAAAATACCATCTTGTTGCTTATCTGGAAGATAGTGAATGATTCCAGGATTCTGAGGGCTAGATTAAAGGAAAAGGCTGGTGAAGGTTACACTGTTTTAGCGTCATATGGTATTATAGTTGAAGTTTGTAAAATCTAGGTGAAGGAAATGGTAGTGTTTTTTTTTTATTTTAAAAAATGTTTGAAATCACCTGCCTATAATCTAGAGTTTAGCTTCTTGAACTGTAAATCTCTGCCCCAGATGGGGTTGCATAAGTTTGTAAAATTTTGTTTTAAGAGGCTGGAATGATAGTACAGTAGGTAGGGTACTTACCTTCCACATGGTCGATCCAGGTTCAATCTGTAGCCCCCAGTATGGTCTTGCAAGCCCTGCCAGGAGTAAGTCCTGAGTGCTGCCAGGTGTGGTCCCCCCAAACAAAACGTGAATTAAAAAGTTACAAAGATGTTTATGATGGAATTTCAGGATTACAGTGTTCCAACACCATCCTCTTCACCAGTGTCTATCTACTACCCTCCATCAGTGCCCCAATTTCCCTCCTGGACCCTACCCTGCCTCTGTGGCAGGCCTCTTTCCCCTCCACCATTACAATTTAAAAAATTTACCATTTATTATCAGTAAACATTTTTTTTTTGGATGAAAAGGGGTTGTGAGCAGGAAAAGTTGAAGTCCTTGACTAGATGATAGCCTGGTAACAACTACCTGTTGTTGCTGGACCACAGTTTGTGTCACATTCAATTAGATACTAAAGAGATTGGTTGCTTAGGGAGACAGGGGAGTCAATATAGTGCAGTATACTCATTTTTTATTGAAATAGTATTTATTGTTTATCTTCAAAATTCTTTTTGTTGAGGCTGGAGAGAGAGTACAGTGAACAGGGCACCTGTCTTGCATGTGGCCAACCTAGGTTTGATCCTCAGCAGAGCCAGGAGTAAAGCCTGAACATCTCTGGGTGTGGCCCCCAAACAAACAAAAAATTCTTGTTGTTGATTTTTGGTAACATACGGCTGTGCTCAGGGGTTGTTCCTGACTCTGCTCAGGACTGATCCCTGGCAGTGCTCTGGTACTATATGTGGTGCTGGGGATTGAACCAGGTTTGGCCAAAGCATCCATTTGCAAGGCAAGTGTCTTACTTCCTGTACTCTCTCGGCTGCACTCAGTAAAAAATTTTAATCTGGGGGGTAAAATAGATTCCAAGAAAGATGTCTTTCCTATTCCTATGGAATTTACACCCTTTTATGTATTACTTTTGCTTTTGTTTTGGGGGCTACAGCTAGAGATGCTCAGGGCTTACTCTTGACTGTGTTTAGAGATCACTCCTGTTGCTGCTAGGGGAACCATCTGTGGTCCAGGGGTTGAACTGGAATTGGGCCATGCAAAACAAGTGCCTTTACCTCTGTACTGTTTCTGACCCTGGAATTTGCATTCTTGCATGAGTGATAGCTTTTAAACAGCTTATCATATGGTTACAGTTGTTTTAAGAGCTATAAACTGAGGTCATATTCACAGACCATGTGTGCAAGATCTGTTCTGGGATCTGGGATCCTGGTCTGAAGTATGAATCAGAAAGTGGTAAGCAAATGAAAGGAGAATGGCAGGGACCAGGACTAAGAGATTAATTGGGGTAATTATAAATGTGAAATTAAATGAGATGTAGAATGTATTTAGTGCCTGCTGATGTTTGTGTTCAGTGTTAGGTCATGACGATGTTACTATTTATAGGGATATTATCATAGAGGATAATAGAGGACCTCTAGTATACACCTTGTAAAAAGTTGTATATAAATAAAATAGTAAATTTATAGAATCACCTAGCACTAATATAATTAGATTATACAAAGCTTAGTATTTGAGAATTATTGCTAGAGCAGAGATCATGCTTTACTTTTTCACTGTTAAATTGCTAGCACTGGGACATAGAAAATGCTCAGTTTTTAAAAAATATAGTTCTCTGAAGGGCTGGAGCCATAGCGCAGCGGGTAGGGCGTTCACCTTGCACGAGGCTGACCTGGGTTCGATTCCTCCGTCCCTCTCGGAGATCCCGGCAAGCTACCGAGAGTATCACGCATGCATGGCAGAGCCTGACAAGCTACCCATGGCGTATTCGATATGCCAAAAACAGTAACAAGTCTCACAGTGGAGATGTTACTGGTGCCTGCTCGAGCAAATCGATGAGCAGTGGGATGACAGTGACAGTGACTTCTCTGAAATGGAAAATGCTCAGTTTTTAAAAAATATACTTCCCTGGAAACGGATACTAGGAATTAATGGATAATCTAGAAGCTAGTAAAGGAATATGATTTCAGATAGAAGAAATACTCATAGTTCTCTTTCTGTTTCGCACATTCTCTCTCTCTCTCTTCTTTCTCTCCATTCTCTCTCTCCTCTCTCAGCCCCCGACAATGCTTAGGACTCAGGGTTTACTCCTGGCTTTATGTTTTAGGAATTGTATACAGTGCCAGGATTGAAGTAGGTTAGCCATGTGCAAGGACAGCACCTTAACCCCAGTACTTGCTCTCTGGCCCCTCAGTTTTTCTTTTTGTTGGCTGATGTTTTTATATCACTGTACCACTGTCATCCCATTATTCATTGATTTACTAGAGAGGGCTCCGATAACATCTCCATTCATCCCCACCCTGAGATTTTAGCAGCCTTTCCTTATTCGATTTTCCCAACAATTAGAGGTTCTTTTCAGGGTCAGGGGAATGGTGTTCTTATAGTGGAATTATAAATGATGTTTTGATTAGATTTTAAAATTTTATTTTCTATATGTCCTCTCTGTAGCTGGCAAGGATGTGTTCAGACAAAACTTTACTTTCCTTCTCTTGGAGATGTGTGCATCTCTGATTAGTACTTTCTGCCCCTCCAGCATTTAAACTTGCAATATAGTTATCAATAGCTGCAAAACAAATTACCCCAAAATGTAGCTCCTTAAAATAGCAGATGCTACTTTATTTGTGAGTCAGAAATGTGTGTGCCCTAGTGAGGTGCCTCTGGGTCTCTCCTGAAAATCTTGTCAGGCTGTTTGTTGGCTGGTGTTACAAATATCTGAAACCTTGACTGCAGGAAACTTGTGCTTCTAAGTCCACTTGGCTAGTTATTTGTGGCAGGCCTTAGTTCCTTGCCATGTGTGCTTGTGTGTTCTTACAGTTATGGCTGTCAATTTCTTCTAAGAACAAGTGATAATATAGGCTATCAGGATAAAAATTTTTGTCTTTGATAACCTGATTTCTGAAAGAGAACATACCATTTCTGCTGTAGTCAAGTGGTTAGAATGTCGGCCTTGTACAATGTGGAAGGTGAGAATATCAGGAGCCGTGACTCATTGGGAGCCTTCTTAGAGAATGTTCTGCTTCCCCACACTCTACTATTGGAGTCAACTTCTTTGAACCCAATGTAGTAATACATTTTGAAATATAGATGAGTTAAACTAGTGTTTGAGTAACTATGTTATTTTTGTTGTAGATTCAGCTTTTTCACATTTCTTTTTTTTTGGCTTTTTGGGTCACACCCAGCAATGCACAGGGGTTATGCACTCAGGAATTACTCCTGGCGGTGCTTGGGGGACCATGTGGGAAGCTGGGAATTGAACCCGAATCGGCTGCATGCAAGGCAAACGCCCTACTCGCTGTGCTATCACTCCAGCCCCACTTTTTCACATTTCTAAGTTCGCGTAGAAGTTAGACATTTTTGCCACTGTTTTTTGTTTGTTTTCCCAATTTGCCCACTCCATGTCCATTTTCCCCCCTATTTTCCTTTTTTCAGATTTATTTGAAAGTAGCAGTGCAGTGTTTTCATGATAGTACTTTCTAATTGGGAGTACAACAGAAAATTGGGTTAGATATTTGATTGTATATCCAGTTAGAGTATTAAATTCAAAGGCTTGTACAATAATATTTATAGTAATGCCACTACTGTGTGTGTGTGTGTGTGTGTGTGTGTGTGGTTTGTCAGGAATTGAATCCAGATCTCTCACACATACAAAGCATGCACTTTACCACCGAGCTCCATCTCTGGCCCTCAAATCAGTGGTCGCCAATATTTTGCTTGTTTGTTTGCAGTTCCAAGGATTCATCAAGGCCTAATGCATACAAATGCTTGATAGATAAGCAGTATCTCCAGTGCTCATATACAGTCTCCCCCTGCTTCTCCCTGCCAAAACAAAACAAACCCAGCCAAATAAAAAACAGGTGTCAAATCTGGGCTTCACATGACAAGCCCAGATTTGCTCGAGCGGGCACCGAGCTGCATGCAAGGCAAATGCCCTACCCGCTGCGCTATTGCTCCAGTCCAATAAGAAATAATGGGTGTATTTTAGTATTTATAGTAGAGTTGCTTTAAAGAACGTATAATGCTTTATAGATGCTCTATAAATTAAGATCCAGAAGTTTTTTGTTTGCAAGTTTACTTTGAAGCCTTTGGAGATCCTTTTCCTCTTGAATTCTGAGCTTGATTATCAGATTTTTGGAAAGTTGAATTACTACTAAGGACAGTAAGTTTATGTGGGACTCACCACTTTTCCCACAGAGAATTGCTATTGTAAGTACTAAGTTCTCCTCATAACCCTTCCCTTAAAAATGTGTTTAACCCATATTGATTTTGAACTCAATAAGAACTTTCAATCTTTTAAAAATCTATTTTTATTCTCTTGTAGCAGTCTTAAACTTTAAGAAAGGCTACAAGTAAAGCACAAAGAATATTTTCCTGATCCATTTGAGTGTAGGCAGCTGCTATGATTGATGCCTTATTTCCTCTCATACTCACTGTCTTTCCTACAAATTAAAACATACTATTACATTACTCACAGTACATCTTTAGAAAATTAGCATTGATACATTACTACTACCATCTTAATTCCTTTCTCCCATTCATGTTTTGCCAATGTCACAATGTTCTTTTTCACTAAAAGGATCAAGTGTCTGGGCCGAAGAGATGGTACAGGGGTAAGGTGTTTGCCTTGTATACAGCAGATCCCTGTTCTAATCCCTGGTATCATTGCCTCTCAAGTGCTGCCAGGAGCACAAAGCCAAGAATAGCCCCTGAGCATTGCCAGGTGTGACTCAAGATACTGAAAACCAAAAAATAAGAAACACAGGACTAAAGAGAAAGCACAGCAGGTAGATTGCTTGCCTTGCATGTCCCCAGCACCACATACAGTTTCCTGAGCACTTCTAGAAGTGACTCCTGAGCATCACTGGGTGTTGCCCCAAATCCCCAAAAATGAAATGATCAAGTCCAGCATCACATAAGTAGCTGTCATCTCTTTTTGCCCCTTTCATTCTAGATTGATATTTCCTTAGTGATTTTGACACTTTTGAAGAATATGTCATCTGATTATTTTATAGACTATTCCTCAGTTTAGTTTTGTGTAGTATTTCCTTGTCATTTATATTTTGTGTTTCATAAGAATATCTCAGACAGTACTTTTTTTCCCCATTATTTCTTACAAGGTGGCATGATATTGATCAGAGGGACCCAAATTTATGGGGGAAAAAAGTTACTCAACACTACCTCTTCTCTGGAATTTTGCAGCTCTGGGATTGGAGGCAGCACTGTGCTCCAATAAGCAGAGCTGCCAGGATCACACCTCACATAAGCGGTGGTAAATGGTGGTACTAGTGACTAAATTTGTGGCATATGCTTACAGTGCATGCATTCTAAGCCACACTGATCCATTTTTCCTGGCTGCTTCTCATTTTTTTTCTTTTTGGGTCACACCCGGCCATGCACAGGGGTTACTCCTGGCTCATGCACTCAGGAATTACTCCTGGTGGTGCTCAGGGGACCATATACCATGCTGGGAATCCAACCCAGGAAACCTCGTGCAAGGCAAACACCCTACCCGCTGTGCTATGGCTCCAGCCCCAGTTTCTCAACAAGTCTCACAATGGAGACAATTACTTGTGCCTGCTCGAGCAAATTGATGATTCTTAATATGATTATTTTATCAATTCTTATTATGTAGCCAGTTTTCCATCACTTGTTTCCCACCATCACCTACTCCTAGACATTTTTCTCCACTATGCAAAACTCAATTATTCAACAGTTCTTACTCAACCCTAGGCTGTTCATTCTGCTTAGGGTTTACCACTGAATTCTGGGATATCCTCATTTTTCAATTAGTCCTTTTTAAATTTTGGGGCCGCACTCAGTAGAGCTCAGAGGTTGTTCCCAGAGGTGCTCAGGGAACCATCTGGTGCCAGAGATCAAACCTGGGCCTCCTGTATGCAAAGCATGTATGTTTTCATCCTCGTAGCTATCTCTCTAGCCCTCTGGCCTCTTTCTGGATACCCTCCTTATCCTGTCTTCGCTCTGATACCCTGTATAACCTCCTCTCCTACAGACATTTTCACCCTGAATGTCCTGTGACTCGCTGATCTCTTCATGGTAATTTCAATTTACCTCATCCTCCGTTGTGCTCCCTTCCACAGATGGACCTGCCCTTCACCTGTTCAAGCTCCATTTTGTCTATGTGACGTGGATTTTATCTACACCCTGCTTTGATTTCTACATCCGCTTTCCCTTCCCTTCCCCAGCAACATGCATACCATGCACACATATACACACACAGGCACAAATTCACACTGACCTTACTACTATCCTCCCAATGGCATTTGTAATAAATTATACTGATGGGAAGGGAAAAGAGGGAATAAGATGATCCAAATATATGTTTGACAGAAACAAATCTTGGGTTTGGTTCTTAAAAGCATATCTGGAGAATCTGGAAAGGGCATTAGAGAGTCTGCTTTTGGAGCTTCCTTTGTGGTTAAGGCTACTATTATAAATAGGTTCTTTATGAATCAGAGGCTTTTATGTGAAGAAACTAAGTTCAGAATAGTAAGAAGGGAAGAAACTAAAGGCAAGATGTTTTTGGGGAAGGATTATATTAGACTTCTGGTTTGGTTTTACGCTTTTTTTGGTTCCATGTCTGTGTTATATATTAAAATTATACTTAAAAATTTAATTTTTGTTCTATGACCTCAGTAATAAATTCCAGTATATTATCACAGTTTTTCCCTATCTTTTGTGCATTCTCTGTTTATCCATATACTGTGTAATTTACTTAGTGAACAAAACTTTGTTAGTTTACCTTTTGCTTTGTCAAAGTACTAATAACTTTGGAATAATGGGTTTGATGTTCTAATTGTGTGTGCTTGTATGTTGAACCCAGGGCCTCACTCATATGAGATGTGTTCTCTACTGCTGAGCAATATTCCTGGCTCTTCTAATGATTTATTTTTTTAACAGCGTAAGTTAAAATGAACGTAAACTTAAAAAAAGTTCATTCAGTGTCAAATAGAGTTATATTAAACACTCCAATAGAAGTTCACATTGAAAAGTGATAATATAACTATTTGAAGCATTTTTTGTTTATTTGCTACTTGGTATCTAGAGTGTATATGCATTTTGATTCACAGCATATATTTTTTCCTAGGGCTCCCCATCCAGGATTTTTTTCCTTTTCTTTTCTTTATATGAAAACTTATATTAAGTGAATTTGAATAGCATCTCCACCCCTATAATGGTCTGATGATCTGAGAGACCATTTAGAAACTGGTTTAAATGGTTTAAACGGGGCAAAGAATTTGGCCTATGACCTTTGAAAAATTTTTTGCGTGCAACTCAAAACAGATAATCCATTGTTCATAGTACTGTGCCTAATGTTATGCCTTCTTTTGCTAAATTTTCTATTTGCTGATATCTTTATGTCAAGGAGTAAACAGTGTGTTAATACAGATAATAATTAAAAGATGGAAATTTTTCCTCATGTAGTTTAGATTCTCCATTTGTGTTAAAATTTACAAAGATGTATGTGAGGTGACTTGAAATCTTTAAAATACTTTACTTTTCAATCATAAATAGTAAAGGAAAATCATTTTTACCTCTTAGATACCTTCTTTTAATTTTGTTTAATTTTTTTATTTAAAAAAGTAACCTCTGAGGTTTAATGGCACCCCTAAAATGATACACAGTTTAGATCCAGAGGAATGGTATAGTGAGTAAGCTGCTTGCCTTACATGCAGCTTACTGTGGGGGCAGGGGAAGGGGAGTTTGACTTCCACCACCACATATGGTCTCTTGAGATGTGCTGCCAGGAGTGATCCTTGAGCACAGACCCTGGAGTAAACCCTAAGTACAGCTGGGTGTGGCCCAAATACCAAACCAAACCAAAAATACATAATTTAGTAAACCAACATTACCTCAAGACACCCAAAATCCTCTTTAGGCATAATCATGTGTTCCAATAGTACTTTATTTTGGGAAAACATAGAGCATCACAAAAACTGGTATAACTTTACTTGTACTTCTTTTTTTTTTTTTTTGTCTGTGTCTGCTGGGAATTGAACCCTGGATCTCACACATATAAGACAAATGTCAGGAATTCATGATAGGGTCAGATGGGTAGTTAGGTCTGTACTATGGGGAAGCTGGAGCTGAAAAATCCCTCCCAATGACTTCTTCAGTCATATGTCTGTCACCCCAAAGCTTTTTGACCTCTCTTTCTATGTGGCATATTATTCTTCAAAATATATATGTAGTCTGAAGATTTCTTACAGAATGTAGTCTCAGCATATTCACACATATATTTTCTTGGGCCTCCCAACTGGTGGACTGGAGGACTGGAGAATCCCTTCTCAGTGATTCTTGGTTAACTGTATGGCACATCAGTGAAAGGAAATGAGGACGTGGATGTTACCTGAGTCCCAAGATGCTAGGGATTGCCCAGCTGGTGGTGCTTAGGACCTCCAGGCCCACACCGATGGTGGTTGGGAACTTTTAGGACTGCACCCAGCGATGTGAAGGGGACCACATGTTGCTGGGAATTGACCTGGGTTAGGCTGCATGCAAGGCATGTGCCTGTCTTTCCTACCCCCAAATTATCACACTTTTAGATAGCTGCTGGTTTCTAGGAGGCTGGAAAGAAAAATTGTCAGACCATTTTCACAATGTAATTGGCTCAGTTTTCCTCCTACCATATTATGTTGGTCAGAATAGTCAAAAAACAGCTAGATGCAAGGAAATGGGTAAAGACTATAGTTCTTGTTATAGGAATGACAAGGGCTTCCTTCAAGAGAGCTTGTGGGATAAGAGACACAGTGACCATATTTGGAAAATACAAATCTGCCACATCATCAAACTCAAAATAAATCAAATTTCTTAACATGACTCATAGAGCTTTTCATGATCTTTTCCCTACCTCTGCTTCTCTCTCTGATCTCTTTCATTTTCTTCAGTTGTTCCCTTTGATTTAGACTTTCCTTGGCATTGACAGTACTATTCTACCATTCTATTATCATATCCCTTTTACCTGTTATAGCTGTCTCAAGTGTTTAAAAGAAACTTAAGGTTATTGGTTAAGCAATATGGTTGTAATAGTATTAATGTTTATAGTGTTGTTATATTGTTACTCTATCTCACCATCACCAGAATGCCAGTGACTCTCCTGTATTGTCCTTATATCATCCTATGTCAGATCTTCATTTTCCCTAATGCATCCCCCAACTATTAGAAATTTTTTAATCCAAGACAAGGGTTTTTCATTGTTTTGTACTGCTTATTTATTTGTTTTATCCATCTATATTCCACAGATGGATGAGATGATATGGTATTTGTTTTTCTCCTTCTATTGTGAATGTTCTTTAAATTTTAATTTGTAAGGGAGGTGAGTGAGGGAGGGTGTTTAGGGCCACACCTAGTAGTGCCCAGGAGTGACTGACCTCCGTTGGTTCTCTGGCGGATGGTATGTGGTGGTGGTGGGGTGGACAGACTGAATTGAGGTTGATCAAGATTAGTATAAGGCAAGCATCTTACTCCCTGTACTATCTCTCCAGTCCTTCCCTGGCTTTTCTCATTCTCTTAACTCATTGAGGTCTCAATTTATTTTATTTTATTTTATTTTATTTTTGCTTTTTGGGTCATGCCTGGCGATGCACAGGGGTTACTCCTGGCTTTGCACTCAGGAATTACCCCTGGCGGTGCTAGGGGACCATATGGGATGCTGGGATTCGAACCCAGGTTGGCTGCGTGGAAGGCAAATGCCCTACCCGCTGTGCTATTGCTCCAGCCCCAAGGTCTCAATTTAAATATCACATTTCCAGAGATCTTTCCTTGATCTGATATCAAGACATCTGATATCTGATATCACTATATCTGATAAAATCTTGGTCATTTACTCTCTCCTAATCTTGCTTTTTAAAAACATAGATGTTAGTGCCTGGGTTGTTTTCTTCCCTGTCTGACATCTGAACAAGTTGAAATATAGACATACTGTGGAGGGTTGGTGGGGTCTGTGCTGTGTGATGTGAGATGAATGTGGTTAGGAGACCTGCATTGACCTACTAAGTATAGTCAAGAATTAGGCAGACTTACCCACCTTGGCTGTATTTTTCACTCTATGCCTCTCTGAAAGGCTCAGTCAACCCTTGACATAGTCACATAGAGAAAAATTCTTGTATTCTGTTAGAAGCCTGTTCCCATGTAAAGAAAGGTGGAACTGAGTTGTGAATGCCAAATTATAATTTTCACTTCTATCAGCTTGAATAAAGGGGGATGAAATCCAGGAGAATGGAAGTGTCAAAGATGACTCTCAGATTTCAGACATGAGAAAATGAGGTATTAAGATAAAAAAACCCAAAAGTTATAAATTGTAGGAACATTCACCTTGAACTCTTACAGAATATACATGTGGAGATGTCAGATAATCATTTAGATAATAATTTGAAAATACAGATTTAGTAGTATTCTATTTTCTGTAACATATTTCCTTAAACATAGTAGTTTAAAACCACACAAAACGTGTGTGAATCAGGAATGTTGGCATTGGTTAGCTGGTTTCTCTGCTTAGGTTCTCAGGATGCTGACCTCAAGTTTTTGGTCAGGGCTATGATAACATCTGAGGGTTGGATTCTTTTTCTAGCTCACTGATTATTGGTAAAATTTATATTCTTAGGTTTAGATGAGAGGTCTGTAGCTCCTCGATACGGTTTGGTTGAAGCTTCCTATCAGGTGGTATTTCTGACAGCATAGTATAAGCAACAGAGGGCATTTCTGCTGCTTCAGATCTCATGGTCCATCTGGTTGGAACTGGCTCTCTCAAGACAATCTCCCTTTTGGTTAACACACAGTTAATTAGGGCCCTTCATGGTATCTGCAAAACACCTTCTTTTACCATACAGCCTAATCAGTCACAAAGGGGATATCCTGTCACATTTGTAAGTTCTTACTCTCAAGGGAGATTAAGTAGGTTGTGTACACTAAGGAGTGGAATTTATCATTTTAATACACACAGGAACAACTGAATAGAAAAGAGGGACTTTATTGTCAATGTATCACTGTATCACTGCCACTGTATCACTGTGTATACCCTTGCTCATCAATTTGCTTGAGCAGGCACCAGTAACGTCTCCATTGTGAGACTTGTTGTTACTGTTTTTGGCATATCGAATACGCCATGGGTAGCTTGCCAGGCTTAGCAAAGCAGGAGGGATACTCTTGGTAGCTTGCCAGGCTCTCCAAGAGGGATGGAGGAATGGAACCTGGGTCGGCCACTTGCAAGGCAAACGCCCTACCTGCTATCACTCCAGCCCATTGTCAATGGAACAAGTTTATTTATTCCCTTCTTTTCATTCCCCATTATTCAGAGTGATAAAAATAAGAACTTCATCCAGGGAGAAGAAAAGCAAGATTACGGGAGAATTTCAAAATTATTTATACCTGTAAGTGCACGAAGGTCTTTGCTGCTGGATGTCACATGGTAGATACTCAATAGAGGTTTCTTGGAGTCCACCCCTGAGCTTAAAAAGATTAAGATGTATTTTACATGCAGCATTATTCACCCTTTTAAGTGTAGTCTGTGTTTTCTTTTTTTGTTGTGGTAATAAAATATACATAGGAAAGTTACCATCTTAACTATTTTTACTCCTTTAAATATAGTTTAAGTTTCTATTTTTTGTTGTGGTGGTAAAATGTACATTGAAAACTTACCATTTTAACTATATTTACCCCTTTAAGTATAGTCTGAATTTTCTTTTTTGTTGTTGTGATAAAATACACGTAGAAAATTTACCATTTTAACTTTTTTTTAATGTTTTTGTTCAAACCCAGCAGTACACAGCGTTTACTGGTTTACTCCTGACCTTATGCTCAAGGCATCTATCACTCCTGGTGAAGCTCAGAGGAGCATATGGGATACTGGAATGGAAGCTGATTGGGCTATATGCAAGGCAAAAACCCTTCTTGCTGTAATATCTCTCCAGCCCCACATTTAAACTAATTTTTTTTTGTGGGGGTGTTACACCCAGCGATGCACAGGGGTTACTCCTGCTTCTGCACTCAGAAATTACCCCTGGCGGTGCTCAGGGGACCATAAGGATGCTAGGAATCGAACCCAGAACGGCTGCGTGCAAGGCAAACGCCCTACCCGCTATGCTATTGCTCCAGCCCCATTTAAACTATTTTTTAGTGTACACTTAGTATTATTAAATGCATTCATGTTGATTCTGTACCTGTTAAACAGTAATTTGCCCGTCTGCTTTCCCAATTCTGGGCACTACCATCAGGATTTCTATCTTCATTTTGACTAAGCATTTCATGTTAAGGGAATCAGTCATACAGCAGTTGTGATTTTTGGTGACTGGCTTATTTCCTTAATATAATATCCTCAAGGCTCATCCATGTTGTAGCAGATTACAGAATTTCCTTCCTTAGGTTGAGTAATAATCCATTGAATTTTACTTTTTATTAATCCATTGAATAATCCCTTTTGCTCTTCTTTTTCTTCTACTGATAGACACTTGGGTTGAAACCATATTTAAGCTATTATGAAAGTGGTGCTATGAGCATAGGTGTCCATGTATTTCTCCGATTCCTGCTTTTAGTTTTTTTGGCTATATAATCAGACTTGGAATTTCTGGATCGTATGGTTATTCTGTTTAATTATTTTCCCAAGAACGTTCATACTAGATTTTACAGTGACTGCCATACTTTACTAAGCCTGCACAAGGGCTACAATTCATATCTGTGTCAACGCCTTTTGGCTTTTTTTTTTAATGGTAGAGCCATTCTAATGATCTGGTATCTCATTATAGTTTTGATTTGTATGCTTCTCCTGATGAGTACCTTGTCATGTGTTTATTGGCCAAAGTATGTCTTCCTTGAGAATTAACTGTTTAGATTCTTTACCCACTTTTTAATTTTTTTGCTTTTTGGGTCACACCTGGTGGTGCACAGGGATTACGCCTGGGTCTGCACTCAGAAATTACCCCTGGCGGTGCTCAGGGGACCATATGGGATGCTGGAAATTGAACCGGGTTGGCTGGGTACAAGGTAAACACCCTGCCTGCTGTGCTATTGCTCCAGCCCCTCTTTGTCCACTATTTTTTTTTTTTTTTTTGGTTTTTGGGTCACACCTGGCGATGCACAGGGGTTACTCCTGGCTCTGCACTCAGGAATTACTCCTGGCGGTGCTCAGGGGACCATATGGGATGCTGGGATTTGAACCTGGGTTGGCTGCGTGCAAGGCAAACGCCCTACCCGCCATGCTATCACTCTAGCCCCTCTTTATCCACTTTTAATTGAGTGGTTGGGCTTTAGGGGACTCTATATTTTGGACATTCATTTCATATCAGTTACATAATTTGTGACCATTTTCTTGCTTTCTTTGGGTTACCTTTTTTACTATGTGGACATGTCTTTTGATGCACAGAATTATTTTTTTTTTCTAATCAAGAAACATTATATAGTTGTCTTTATTTTTGTTTTTGTTACCTGTTCTTTGGTTTCGTATCCAAGGAATAATGTTTTAAGTCCAATGTCATGAAGCTTTTGTTCTGTTTTCTCCTAAGAGTTTTATTGCTTAGGTCTTGGTCCATTTTGAGTTAATTTTTATGTTTGTTGTTAGTTATGGATTCAGTATCATTCACTGTATGTGGATAGCCAACTTTCCTAGTACTGTCTACTAAATAGACTGACTTTTCCCCCTTAAGTGGTCATGGCATATGTGTTCAGATAATTTTTATTTTGGTCATCAGGACTCTTCAGAATTCCTGAATTTTTCCCTTTGTGATATGCTGGGGTCATATCCGTGGTTCAGCTTGCACACTTAGTTGTGGCACTAGTGATGATCCTTGCACAACCAGAGATCATGTAAGTGGTGATATGGAACCATGTCAGGGATTAAACTCAGTGGCTTCACACCTGCCTTGCTGTACTCAACCACTGAGTCCTGAGTACCTCCTGAGTCCACTCTGCCTGGGTTCCTCCTGAGTCTCTCTCTCACTCTTTCCTCTCACTCTTTCTCTCTCTCACTTTTTTCCTTCCTTCCTTCCTTCCTTCCTTCCTTCCTTCCTTCCTTCCTTCCTTCCTTCCTTCCTTCCTTCCTTCCTTCCTTCCTTCCTTCCCTCCCTCCCTCCCTCCCTCCCTCCCTCCCTCCCTCCCTCCCTCCCTCCCTCCCTCCTTCCTTCCTTCCTTCCTTCCTTCCTTCCTTCCTTCCTTCCTTCCTTCCCTCTCTTTCTCTCTCTCTCCCCCCCCCCTCTCCTGGCACACAGTGGCCAGGATTTACTCCTGACTCTGTCGCTCAGGGATCACTCCTGGTGCGACTTGGAGGACCATAGCAGGTGCCAGGGACCAAACCTGGGTCGGCTGCCTAGGTACTGCCTAGGTATTGCCTAGGCAGTGCTCTACCTGCTGTACTGTTTTCTCCTGAGTCTTTTTTTGTCTAAACCCTTTGCTAGTCGTTTTCTCTCTGATTTCTGCAGTCTGGGAAAGATATTCTAGATTCATTATGGCCTTTTTGCCACAGAGATGGTATTAGCCATTTTCTTTTTAAAAATTTTAAGATTAAGAAGTTTTATTAAATTATTCATGACTTAAATGATTTATCTAGGAAGTAGAAAGGTACTAATGAGATTGTACAAAATGGAAGTCTTTTATAGTTAGAAAGATGAGGTAAGGTCTTTAGTACAAAAGAAAAGAATTGAGCTGGAGAGATAATACAGGAAATAAGGGGTTTGTCTTACAAGTGGCCAGTTTTGGTTTGATTTCCCAGTGTAAAATATGTTAGAGGTCATTCCTAAGCACTGAGCCAGGATTTGCCATTGAGCACCTTCAGGTGTGACCCATAAACTACAAAGAAAAAAAAAAAGAATTACTTTAGGCCAAGACACTTTGCTTAAGGGAGAGGTGCTTATGCAGATTATCTCATCTGTACTGGTAGAAATTCTGAAAACATCACTTCAGATTTTCACTTTTGTTAGGCCAGAGAAATAGTGCAGAGAAGTAGTAACTTGCTTTGCATGCAGCTGACCCTGGTTTGAGCCCCAGTAGTGACCTGTGAACATAGGGCCAGGAGTAAGCCCTGAGCACCACAGGGTGTAGCTCAAGCTCTCTCTCCGGGCTTCCCCTCATGGAAAATAAAATAGGATCCTGAGAGATAGTACAGGGATTAAGGCTCTTGCCTTGCATGTGACCAACCAACGTTCAATTCCTGGCACCACAGATGGTTCTTCAAGCTCGACTAGTAATGATTCCTAAGCACCCCTGGTGTGACCTTCCTTAAAAAATTTTTACTCCATGAAGACAAACTTTGATTTGGTTAGATTGTAAGTCTTGGTGTGATTTGGCACAATAACTTCATTTTGGATGCCTTCCTTCCTTCCCTCTTTATAAGATGATGATTTACAACAGATTCCATATTATTGTTTTATATTTATAAGGATTCTATGCTACACCCACCATCTGTGTGTCAGAAACCCTCCACCACTGTCCCAGGGTCCTTCTCTCTGCCCTCTAACCTCACTTTGCAGCCTTAGTTTAAAGTTCTATTGGCAGTATCTCAGGGCTTATTTCCGTATCAGTTGTCTATTTCCTCACTTTGTTTCTTTATACCCCACATATGAGTGAGATCATGCAGTATTTGTCTTGTTCTTTCTGACTCACTTCACTAGCATGTTAACTTCCAGTTCAAGCTAAATTACAGTAAACTGCAAGATTACGTCTTTTTTTTTGTAGTCAAGTAATATTTCTTTGTGTATATATTATGCAATTTCATTATAGGCTCATCTGCTGGCACCTGGGTTTCCTGTTGTTACTTTCAGAAGCAACCTTCATTGTATAAACTTTCTTTTTCCTTTTGGTTGTACGAGCCCACACCCAGGGACTCCAGCTGTGTAAAAAATTCACTCACTCTCGTGAAAATCCCCAACTGCAGGGCTGTGTAAGCCCCTCACTTGCATGGGGATTACATGTGAAAGGATGTTCCCGGGCTCTCCAGGTGGCTCTCCTTTTGCCCTTGTTTGGTCTGTCGAGCCACTTCTCCACCAGGGAAGGCTGTTGCCTTGGACGGATGAAGGAAGAATGAGGGCCAAGCTAGTTGCTGATTAGTTGGCGTTTATTCAGTCTCTCGTCTCTCCCAGCTCTTTCCAACACCCCCCTCCCCCCGTGTCTCTGTCTAACGTGCAATTCTTTCTTCCCGCTGTATCCGTCTCCTCTCTCTCTCTCTCTGTCTCTGTCTAACCATGCAGTTCTTTCTTCCCGCTGCATCTGTCTCTCCTCTCTCTCTCTCTCTCTCTCTCTTTAAATCAGTCCATCAATCCTTCCATCCATCCAACAATCAATCCATTTCTCCTTCTCCCCGCAGCCACTATTTTTTATCCTCTCACCACACCTCCCCATGGGAACTGTGATCAAAAATGTGTTTCCAGACTTCCCAACCATCTGCAGCTCACAAGGGCAAAACAGCTTTTAGGTGTGTTTCTCCTCTCCTTAGACCTGAAACTTAATTAGCATATTTAATTCTCCTAATATTTACCATTCTGTATGGACACAGTAATAGACACTTTTTTTTTTTAGACTTGTAGGGTAACTCTCCTGGGGACATCTCACCATAGGCTCAGATGACAGTGCTCAGACCAGATCAATCATTCCTAACCCCAGCAGGGTCCAAATCTAGTTATTACTTTTTGATCATGATAGAATTTGTCCATGACCAAGCTCTTATAGTTACGCTTTAGGGCACTTTGGCTAGGCCCATTTCGATGACAAGGTAGCTCATAGCTCACTGCTTGCCCTGGATCGATCTGGTCCCTCGTCAGGACCCTGCTTTTGGGGATCTAGGAAGTAAGGGCAACTGAGGCTTAAGTTGAGAGAGCAGATGTCGAGGAGGTATATTATCTGGAGTCAGCCAACTCCCAAGCCACAGACTTGTCTTTTTAACTGTCCTGTATCCATACAAAAAGCAATTCCTCTGAAATAATTAACCATGCAAAGGACATTAAGGAGAAGAGAAAGATAATATTTAGAAGTCAGAGTCTGATCAGGAGACAAAGGTAATTGACAGGTTGGAGGGCAGTCAACAAACACAAGCTCCCAGCGGTCAGGGAGGCAGGGCAAACCAATGTTATCCTACACTTCATCACTTTTACTGGAAAAAATAGTAGCATTTCAGATCTACAATTGGGTGAGGTGTTTTATTACTATGGAGTTAATTATTGTCAATTTTCTCCTGGCTCCTTCATTGTAGGAGGATTTTTTATCCTTAGCATATACACAGTTCACTAGGAATGTATAGTCATTTAAGTATTTATTTCACTGGAGCGATAGCACAGCGGGTAAGGCATTTGCCTTGCATGTGGCTGACCCGGGTTTGGTTCCTCCATCCCTCTTGGAGAGCCTGGCAAGCTACTGAGAGTTTCTCACCTGCATGGCAGAGCCTGGCAAACTACCAAACTACCTGTGGCGTATTCGATATGCCAAAAACAGTAACAACAAGTCTCACAATGGAGACTTAACTGCAGTCGAGCAAACTGTTACTGCAAATGTTACAAGCAATCGATTGCTTGAGCAAATCGATGAACAGTAGGATGACAGTGACAGTGATTTGTTTATTAAATAATATTTATTTAAATAATATTTAAAATCTGAGAATGATTTCTCTTTTGGGGATGCCATTAAAAATTAGATGTATAGGGGCTGAAGCAATAGCACAGCAGATAGGGCATTTGCCTTGCACGCGGCCGACCCGGGTTCGATTCCCAGCATCCCATATGGTCCCCTGAGCACTGCCAGGGGTGGTTCCTGAGTGCAGAGCCAGGAGTGACCCCTGTGCATCGCTGGGTGTTACCCAATAAGCAAAAATAAATGTATATTTCTTTTAATTAGCTTACTTTTGAATTATAGACTTACCTAAGTAAAAATTCTATTTAAATTTTATGGTTTCATCTTTTCTTATAACCATGTAGTATTCCATTGTGTGTATGTACCACAGTTTCTTTATCTCACCATCTGATCTTGGACACTTGGGTTGTTTTCAGATTTTGGTTGTTGTGAATAGTGCTGCAGTGAACATAAGAGTGCAGATTCGGGGGGTGGGACACATATGGTGGTGCTGAGGGCTTACTCCTGCCTCCTTTTCAGGGATCACTTCTGGCAGTGTTTGGGGGACCATTTAGAATGCTGGGGATCAAATCTTGATCAGCTGTGTGCAGGGCAAGCACCTCACCAACTATTGTCTCTGCCCCTAAGTTTTGTAGCGTATGTGTCATTTTCTGCTTTGATCCTTAAACTGTGTTTTTTTACCCTGCTTTTTGGGTCACACCTGGCGATGCACAGGAGTTACTCCTGGCTCTGCACTCAGGAATTAGTCCTGGCAGTGCTTGGGTAACTATATGGGATGCTGGGGATTGAATTTGGGTTGGACGTGTGCAAGGCAAATGTCCTACCTGCTGTACTATAGCTCCAGCCCCTTATTCTTAAACTATTAACAGAAGATCAGTCTTACTGAAATAAAATGCCTCTTGTTATTAGTAATTTTGGATCAGATTATTCTGGATCAAGGAAGCAGTTCTCCCTTTACATAATTTTAAGTTTTTAAAGAACTACTCAGCAAAATGTTTTGAATTCTAGTGCCTTAACACTATTCCATTAGTTTGGTTTTCTTCTTTAGGATTTCTGTTAAACTGTGTTATATATTATTTGTCTGTAATGTCTGTGACTTTATAGTAAATCCTCATTATCTTGAGTTCCTTTTTGGGGAAGAGTTGGTTTAAAATCTTTCCTTCATTTCTAAAAGTGAGTCCTTTATTTAGTATTTCTTTACTGTTAAATTAGTTACCAGTTATAATTGATTAAACAGGAACATGCTACTTGGCCTCTTCCCTTTTTGTACCATTTTGAAAGTTAGAAAGTTGGAATTAGTATTGTATGTCATTTCACAGAGAAATTCCACTATTCTCTATTATTAATAGGTTCTAATATTTAAATGTGAATACATGCATAATTAATACAGAATGTTGTTCTTTGGAGGGGTGGGTGGGTATTTTGGGCTACATTCTGCTACGCTTAGGGTTTACTCCTGGCTCTGTGCTCAAGGATCAGTCCTGGTGGGACTACTGGTGCCAGGGATCGAATCCCGGTTGACTGCTTGCATGGCAAGCACCTTACCCTTTGTATAATCTCTCTGACCCCCAGAATACTATTCTTTTTTTTTTTGGGGGGGGGAGGAATCTAAATTGGGTAAAAGCTGTTATGAAACATACATTCCACTCGATGTCAACCCTATTACCCTGTCATAACTTTCTAGTTTGGAGTTAGATAATCCTTTTTACCTGTCCAACTTTCTTTTTCTTTTTTAATCTAATCATTGTAAATTGCAAAGTCACAAAGTTATTCATGATATTTAGGTGTACAATGTTTCAACACCAATTCCTTCATCAGTGTCCACTTCCTTTCACAAATACTCTCGGTTTCCCTCCTGCCACTCAGCCTACTTCTATAGAACCCTTTTTATTTTTGTTTTTGTTTTTCTCCCTTTTTGGCACTGTGTTTTACAGTACTGTTACTGATAGGGTATCATGCATATGTCTTTACTTCCTTTCAGCACCCAGTTCTCATCCAGAGTGACCACTTCCCTCTCTGTCATTGTCCTAGTGGTTCCTTCCCTGACTTTACCACTACTCCCCACCTCCCCACCTTAGTGGCAGTTTCTTACTAAGGAACAGTTCTCCTGCCTTTCATTTCTGTTGCCTTTGGGCATTAGTTATTCCCCTACTATGTTACTTTGCGTCCCTCATATGAGTGTGATAATTTTGTGTCTGTTCATGTCCCTCTGACTCATTTTAATCAGCATGATAACTCTCGAGATCTGTCTACATAGCAGCAAATTGCATGACTTCAATTTTTCTTATGGCCGAGTAATAGAATGCTATTCTTGAACTTCTTAGCAGCATGACTTGCTTTCAGATGAATATAAATAAGTATGAATTCATATTAAAGAAGCTATTTTCCCCCTGAACTTTATATGCATATTTTATTACTCCTTAGGTGACATTGTTGCTCTGGGTTTGTTCTGTTTTTTTTTTTTTGGTTTGTTTTTGGGCCATCCCAGACTATTCAGGGCTTACTCCTGGCTTTGTGCCCAGGGATCACTCCTGGGAATGTTCACGGGGACCTTAGGGATGCTTGGGATTGAACCAGGCCAACTGCATACAAGGCTAATGCTTTACCTCTGGCCCCTGAGGGCCATTTTCTTTCAGGGATAAATCCTAAACACTATGTAAGATTTTCTCAGATTTTAGAGCAATCTGTGGTTATTTCTATTATTCATTAGAAGCCTGGAACATAGGGTGTTTGTTTGTTTTTGGGCCTCACCCGCCTGAGGATTGTACCTGGCTCTGCTCTCAGGAATTATTCCTCTGGTGCTTTGGCCAGTAGGACAAATGAGTGACCTTCCCTAAGAGTCAGCTTCCAATGCAGTGGGAGGAAGGACTGAAGTAGTTTAAATCATCAGCAGCCTCTTCTGACTCTGATTTTCCTGGCCCTATGACATCTCATATCCTAGTTCTCTCTCTCAGAGAACCTGGGAAGCTACTGAGAGTTTCCTGCCTGCAAGGGAGAGCCTGGCAAGCTCCCCGTGGTGTATTCATATGCCAAATACAGTAACAACGATGGGTCTCATTCCCCTGACCCTGAAAGAGCCTCCAATGTGGCACCATTAGGAAGGATGAGTAAAGAGGCTGCTAAAATCTCAGGGCTAGGACCAATGGAGACATTACTGGGTCCGCTCGAGCAAATCGTTGATCAACGGGATGACTGATAAGTGGTGCTTTGGGAACCATATGGGGTGTTGGGGATTGAACCTGAGTTGGTACAAGGTAAACGCCTTATCTGCTGTGCTATTCTTCTGGCCCTGGAACATAGATTTGATTTTTTTTTTTAATTCTTCAATTCATTGGGGCTGGAAAAATAGTACAGTAGTAAGGCACTTGTCTGGCACATGATCAACCTGAGTTCAACTCCCTGCATCCTATATGATCCTCAGAGCCCTGTGTGGAGTGATCTCTGAGCACAGAGTCAGGAGTAAGTTCTGAGCACAACTGGGTTTGTCCGCAAACCAATAGCACTGTAGCACTGTTGTCTTGTTCATTCATTTGTTCGAGCTGGCACCAGTAACATCTGCATTGTGAGATTTGTTACTGTTTTTGGCATATTAAATACCCCATGGGTAGCTTGCCAGGCTCTGCTGAGAGGGCAGGATACTCTCCGTAGCTTGCCGGTCTCTCTGAGAGGAGCAGAGGAATCAAACCTGGGTAGCCGCATGCAAGGCAAATGCCCTATCTGCAGTGCTATCACTCCAGTTCCGAAAACTGGAGTGAAAACCAATCAAATCAAATCAAATCAAATCAAATGCTTGAGTTCATTGTACTAGAGGTGCTAAAAAAAAAACCCACGAATAATGGAATAGAAAATCAGAACTTTATTGGTATGAAAACAACTTAAGTTGGGATTTTCACCAGCAGTCTGGAGAACAAACTTCAAAGGGAGGGGAGTAGTGGTCTAGTTTTATGACTAGCTTAGACAGAGCTTGGGGGGTCTCAGGTTTCATTCCCCTGACCCTGAAAGAGCCTCCAATGCGGCATCGTTGGGAAGGACAAGTAAAGAGAGGCTTCTAAAATCTCAGGGCTAGGATGAATGGAGATGTTACTGAGACCGTTAGAGAAATTCGGTGACCAACAGGATGATGATGATGATGATGATGATGATGATGATGATGATGATGATGATGATGATGAGATAGAGCTTATACATATTCCACTAGTTTTTTAGGAAACTCCTGAATATTCTTGAAGGACACAATTAAGCTTACACAGTTGAGGAATACATAATGAGTATGCATCAAGTGTGCAGAGTATTGTGGGGAAAAGCTATGGTGGAGGGGATGTGGGGTCTTGGGGTGTGGCTTGTAGTATGGTAATGAAGAGGAAGGCGAATGGAGGTCAAGGATGGCTCACAGGCAGTCTCTACTGGTTGGTACTGTCTGACTAAAAGTCAATTTACAAAAGTGTTCTGAAGGTTCTGTCTTGGCCCAGTCAGCCAAGAGAATGTAAAAAGACTTTTTCCTGGAGGAGACTGTCACACCCTCTAAGCTACAAACTCTGTTGAAACTGTTTTAATATTTTCCCTCTCTGTGGGACCTCTTAACTTTTTATCTTTCTTTTTGGTCGGTGGGCAGTGAAAAGAAAAAGGGCCAGATTGAAGAAAGTGTTTAAAATGTTGAGTATTGTATGCATTTTTTCCCCCCAGACAGTCTCTAAAATTTTTTATCATCAAGGAAATAACTCTATTTCTATGAGTCATCATTCTCTTTTATATAGTGTGGGTAAAAGAATTAATTTTGTAGACATTTAATGACTTCCAGAAAGAAAGATGCAAAGATTGAAAATTTGAATTTTAGATTTACCATAAATGCTATTAAATATTGAAAATTGGAGCTTGGGATACAAGTATGGTAACTGATAAAACTTTTCTAATGTGTTAATATTTTCAAAGAGAAATTATCCTTTTTAGTCATTTTCAAGTGTGAGTTCTTAACATTTTTTTTTTCTTCCTTCAGCTTCCAATAAAAACAGGACAGCAAAACACACATACCAAAGTCAGTACTGAACACAACAAGGAATGTCTTATCAATATTTCCAAATATAAGTTTTCTTTGGTTATAAGCGGCCTCACCAATATCTTAAAGAATGTTAACAATATGGTGAGTATTTGGATTACTGTTCTCTGGGGGGAATTTTCTTTATGTCACATATATATACATATATATATATATATATAATTTTTTTTTCTCTTTTTTGGGGTCACATCGGCAATGCACAGGGATTACTCCAGTGTTCTGGGGACCATATGGGATGTGGGAATTGAACCCAGGTCGGCTGCATGCAAAGCAAACGCCCTACCTGCTGTACTATAGCTCCAGTCTTTTATTTCATATTTTTAAGCAACATATTTTATTGTGTTAAAAGTCATTTTCTGTGAACTTTAGATATAAAATTTATAATTATTTTGTGAATGTATACAATTAACCTTTTAACTTTTAATTAGTTCTTGATTATTTGCCTTAGATTTGTAAATCCCTTGTAACTCTGACTCCTTTTCTGTTATATTTTAGGAAGAAGCATTTCATATTGATTTTTTTTCATATATGAATTGGCAAAATTTGAATAGTATATTTGAATAACCTGTTAAAATTCTTTTCCTTGGGTTCTTGTTTATTTAGAGGTTCAGTCCCCGGCAGTGCATGGTGCCTTGTGCACTGAATGAGTAGCCCCCGAGCACCACTGAGTGTGGCTTCCCAAAAAAAAAAAGTTTAGGAGGATTGGGAATGTGGCTCAGTGTTAGAAACTGGTTTGTGCATATGAGGCCCTGGGTTGGATTCACAACTCTGAGTACATCTGTGTATAGTTCAAAAGGCAAAACATTTTCTAAAAGTTTAAAAAGAAGCTTTGTAATAGGCATGTGAAATGATTTACAAAAGGGCATTTTAGATTTTGTGGCATTCTTACATATGCATTTGTCTTTGGGCCACACCTAGCTGTTCTCAGGGGCTGTTTCTGGTGTGGTAATATCATGGTTGCTCCCTTGATGTGCTCTGGGGGGTCCTTTGGTGCCAGGATTGAACCTGGATCTCCTCCTTGGAACATGTGCTTTCACAGATGTTTGAGGTATTTTCCAAGATGGATTGAAAATATTTTAATATTTATAACCCCCCCCCCCCAAGCAAAACCACAAAATCTTGTGATAGATATTTAGTACTTACTCAGTAACTTGAGTTGTGGAAACTTGGTCTTTATATTTAGTTTTAGTGCCTCTATATTCTACATATTTAAAGTATAAGCCAGAGTATCTACTTTCAGAGTTAATGACACAGTCTAATAAGTGCCAGCATTTTTGTTTCCTTGAGAATATTTTTGTATTAGTATTAAACCAGGAACAATAGATTTTAAATATGAATTTAAAGATCTGGGAAACAAAATAGAAGACTTTTCATGATTTTGTTCCCTACTTTTCATATGTATGCTGACTTGTAGTAGAGTAAAAACTAATTTTCAGTGTTCTAAATATTTTTCTTTTAGAGAATATTTGGAGAAGCTGCTGAAAAGAATTTGTATCTCTCTCAGTTGATTATATTGGATACACTGGAAAAATGTCTTGCTGGAGTAAGTAAATCTGTTTTTAAGTGGACGTATTTTGTGAATTCAATTTTGAAAATGATCTCATATACTGAAATATAGATGTGGTTGGGAAAATTTTGTCTTAAAATATATGAATACGAATTTTATTAGTAGAGTTAATCTGAGGGTTAGATGAGTTTTTTTTTTTTATGTAGTGATCTAGATAAATATAAAGTTTGCTTTTAAAGTGTTATGTTTGACCCATGGTTTTCTCATTTTTTTTTTTGGGAAAGATAAGAAAAGGACATATTTTGATGTAATTAGTGTCTCCTGATATTGTAAGGCCTATGTTACTGGTTTTGGATCTCTTATGAAGGACCAAAAATAATCTTGTTATTTCTCATACAAATCTGATTTTAATATTTTACTTTTAAAATCCTTGTAAAAGAGAGCTTTAGGACATTAAACTTGGGGGCTGGCTGCAGTGATAGTACAGTGGGTAAGACACTTGGCTTACATGTGGCCGACCCAGGTTCGACCCAGCATTCCATATGGTCTCCTAGCACTGCCAAAAGAAATTCCTGAGTACAGAGTAAGGAGGAACCCCTGAACACAATCGGGTGTGGCTCAAAAACAAAAACCACATTAAAACTGACTCTGGAGGGAGCTGGAGTAATAGTACAGTGGGTAGAGTGTTTGCCTTGCATGCAGCTGACCCAGGTTCGATCCCTGGCATCCCATTTGGTCCCTTGAGCACCACCAGAAGCAGTTATTGAATGCAGAGCCAGACTAACCCCTGAGCATTGCCAGGTGTGACCCAAAAAAGCAGAAACAATAAAAAAAAAGTCTCAAAAAAAAATCTGGTTCTGGAGAGATAGTCCAAGTGATGAGGCACTTGCCTTACATGCTGCCAATCCAGGTTTGATCCCTGTCCCACATTTGATTCCCCTGAGCAACTGTAGGAGTGATCTTGAGCATGGAGCCAGGAGTAATCCCTGAGCATCATCAGGTTTGGTCTATCCTCTTCACTCCCCTTAACTCTCAAAATAAAAAAAACCCCTATAACTTAGTGATAGAACTGCTTTAGAGTCAGGCTGGAGATTAAGGTACTTGCCTAGCATGCTGCCAGTCTCAGTTTGATCCTCTCCACCTTATATGGTCCCTTGGGCACAGCCAAGAGAGGTCTCTGAGCATAGAGCCAGGAGTATGCCCTGTGCATAAGCAGTTGGGGCCCCCAAAAATGCAAAACAAACCACCCCCCAAACACTCACTATTGGGGCCTGGAGATAATGTAGCAGGTAGAACATTTGCCTGGCATGTGTCTGACCTGGTTTTGATTCCTAGGTATCACACAGTGCCTGGGAAGTTGCCAGGTGCAGCCCTGGATAACCCCAGCTCTGCTGGGGTAGCACAGTTATCCTTGGCCTCTCAAGTAGCATCACATCTTCAGGTCATTTGCTGAACCAGTGACCCCTGTTGTTATTTGTAAATAAGAGTCTAGAAAATAGATCTTTGGAGTAGTTGAAACAGTTCTTTGTCAGTTACTCTAATTAGTTATAACAGTATATTTCAGCCATGAATGAATTAGGGAAATTTCATGAATATTTCTTTTGTAAAGAAAGGAGGGACAGTGGTGGAGAGTGCTGGACACTTGGATGGTGATGGAGTTGTAGTAACTTTGTACATCAGAGTTGTAGATTATCAGTGTTAACACTATTGTAATGATGGTTCCTATGCTATAATTTAAAAAAAGGAAAAATTTTATATTTTGTAAAACTGTTTTTGTGCTTCTGCAGTCTCAATTCTTCCTGGAATATGGTAGGAGTTTATATAAATATGCAGACTTAATGCCTCCATTTTAAAGATCTGTCTATTCAGTATCTATTAGAAATAACTTCTTTTATTCTCGTTTTCTGGCACATATTTATTCAAAATTGTTTTTTCTGTGTTTTACTTCTATGTTTTATTTGATTTCACTAGTAAACTTTCACAGTAGGGACATTGATATATGAGGGTTTAATTATGTGGTTAAGATGAGAGAGAATGGCCAGAAATATTTGAAGAAGGGATAGGCTAGAGATTTGGAAAAAAGTAATAATAATATTTGTATAGTGAGTATCTTTAGAAAAGAGTGTAAGCCACAAACTTTTTTAACTGGAGAAATGCATTTTTATTTTGTTTTTGTTCGATTACTTTTTGTTCTTGGATCAAACCCACTGGTGCTTAGGGGCTACTTCTGTTTTAATTTTTTGGGTTCCTCCTGGTGGTACTTTGGGGACTATGTGGTGCTGGTGATCAAACCATGGCTTCCTGCTTACAAAACATTGCACTCTAACCCTTTGAGCTATCTCTCCAGCCACAGGCCACAAAACTTAAGCATATTGTTTCATACTTTTTATTGACCCTTTGTTATATTCCAAATTTTTTTAATAAGTTTTTCCTTAGTGAGAGTTTTGATTTAGCTTGGTGCTTTCTATAATTTGTAATTTGGTTAATAAATTGCTAATTCTATTTATTGTAAAATGGAATAAAAGCAAAAATTAAATAATTATGGAAAATTTAAAACTTTATCTGAATCTTTAAAAACTTTTAAACTTCAAAAACTTTTTTTTTAACTTCAAAAACTTTAAAAAAAATTAAAAATCTTTATTCTCTATAGTAATTTTTTTTTCTTCTTGCTTTTTGGGTCACACCCGGCGATGCACAGGGGTTACTCCTGACTCTACACTCAGGAATTACTCCTGGCAGTGTTGGGGGACCATATGGGATGCTGGGAATCGAACCCATGTTGGCTGCGTTTAAGGCAAATGCCCTACCCGCTGTGCTATTGCTCCAGCCCCAGTAATTATTTTATTATTTAAAAAAATTATTAGTGAATCACCGTGAGGTACAGGTACAGTTACAAACTTATGAATTTTCGTGTTTGCATTTCAGTTATACAGTGATCGTTTACCCATCCCTCCACCATTGCCCTTTCTCCTCTACCAGTTCCCGGTATCCCTCTTACCACCCTAACCCTGCCTCTGCGGCAGGGCATTCCCTTTTGTTCTCTCTCCTTTTGGGTGTTGTAGTTTGCAATAGAGGTATTGAGTGGCCTTCATGTTCAGTCTATAGTCTACTTTTAGTTTGCATCTTCAACCCGAATGGGTCCTCCCAACATCCTCTATTTGGTGTTCCCTTCTCTATCTCAGCTGCCTTTTCCTCCAGCATGTGAGGCCAGTTTCCAAGCTGTGGGGCAGACCTCCTGGTCCTTATCTCTACTACTCTTGGGTGTTAGTTTCCCACTGTGTTATTTTATATTCCACAGGTGAGTGCGGTCTTTCTATGCCTGTCTTTCTCTTTCTGACTCATTTCACTTAATGTGATACTTTCCAGATTGATCCACTTATATGCAAATTTCATGACTTCATCGTTTCTAACAGCTGCATAGTATTCCGTTGTGTAGATGTACCAAAGTTTCTTTAACCAGTCATCTGTTTTTGGGCAGTCCAGTTTTTTCCAGATTTTGGCTATTGTAAACAGTGCTGCCACACTGTTGAACATACAAATGCAGGTGTCATTTCTTATAGTAATTATTTTTAATTGTAAATACCAGTATGTATTTGGGGTAGGGTATTTTCTTGGCCTTTTTCCGTTTTATAGGTTTTATCCATTAACATTTGTAATTGCGATGTCATAGAAAATGTGTTTGGAAGACTGAACACAGATATTACTTACCACTGTTTAATTTGACAATTATTAGAGATAGCCCATAATACATGGGAATTTTGTAATGCATAAAAGAGACCTTGTTCTGCTCTATAATTGATAATTTATACTTATCCCATTAAATGCACAATTAAAATAAATTTATTGAATAATTGTTGCTTTATATTGTTTTGGGCCACACCCAGCAGTACTCAGGGGTTACTCCTGGCTCTGTACTCAGGAATTACTCTTGGTGGTGTCTGGGAAACCATATGATGCTGGGGATAACTGAAGTTGGCTGCATGCAAGGCAAACGCCCTATCTGCTGTACTGTCTCTCCAGCCCTTGTTCCATTTTTTGGTTTTGACTTTAATGATTTTATGGTTCTCTCTCTCTCTCTCTCTCTCTCTCTCTCTCTCTCTCTCTCTCTCTCTCTCTCACTCTGTGTGTGTGTGTAAAACTAGGGATAGAAATCATATGTTTCTCTCTTGAGTTTCATTTTTAGATTAAAGTAAGTTGATGCAGTGTAAGAAGTGAGCCTAAATATATTTATCATAGAAGTAGCTGAAGTAGCTAAAGAAAAGTGAACACATATTACTGTGAAATATTGATGTAGGATTGCATTATATCTACAGGATTGCTTATCTATGGGTTGTTAATTGTAAAGAAGTTATTTACTTTATGAAATAGCCATCTCAGTGTTAATATCAAAATTATCAAGCTTGCTGTCATTTATATGGGTATCATTTCTTAATACTGATGTGATATAATATGATTTATGCTGAACTACCTAAAATGCTCCACTTGAACCTAATAGAACTATTACATTTAAGTTTTAACTTACAGAAAATACTGTAATCTCTAAGAACAAGCTATGTTATACCACTGAGAAGTAATCAGCTCAACAGTGGAACATTTTGTAAGGCATCTGTCCCATTTTCTTAAAAAAGTCAATGTTATGAAAGTTTAAAATCATGTATATGGAGTGTGTGGGTGAGAATGTTTTAGAATAAAGAGACTAAAGGCAGATAGTAATCATGCTGCAATCTATGAACCTTTTATGAATTCTGTTGAATTAAAAATTATGAAAGACTTTGGGGACAGTTGGGGAAATTTGAATGTAGAATGAGATATCTGGGAATGTAGCTGAGTTGTAGAATGCCTGCATTGCATGTATGAGGCCCTGGGTTGGATCCTGGGAATTGCAGCAAAAAACCCAAACCAAAACAAAAGAAAACCCAAAATGAATATAAGGACGCAATTTATGTTTTCTCAGTGTGATAGCTTTATTTTTATTTATTTGTTTTTGGGCTACCTCTGGCAATGCTCAGGGGGTTACTTCTGGCTCTGCACTTAAGAATCACTCCTAGTAGTGCTCTAGGAACCATATGGGATGCCTGGGATCAAACCTGTGTTGGCCGCATGCAAGGCAAGCATCTTACCTGCTGTAGTATTTCTCTGGCTCCTATATTATTATTTTTACTGATGCTGAAGTATAGGGTAGGTTGTTATATTTTTAAAATCAGTTTGAAATTATTTATGCAAACAAAATTAATAGTAATGATACATTTGTTTTGGTCAAATCTCTCCAAAGGTAGGTGTGATCCCTTCCAAAATTTTATTTGGATCTTTAGGCAGATGACACAGTGCACTCATCAGTGAATATGAGCGGTCATCTAATTCCAGGGAACTTCTCGTGATGAGATTTGTTCAGGAGGGGTTTGGGGGTAAAGAAGCAGGATTGGGGAGCAAGGGAGGATAAACAGGAGATGTTGAACTTCCTTTGTGAAAGAAGGAACCTTCTCTATTAGACTTCGGAGAGATAGAGCAGACATAGTAGTTGTGAAATCCAGATGATGAATATATAGTTGCCTATTTTTATAGTTCTTACATATGTTTTAAAATTTCAATAATAAAAAATGTTTGCCTGCAAATTTAAGAATGTTTGAGAATTACATGATTATTTCTGTTTTAGCAACCTAAGGATACAATGAGATTAGATGAAACGATGCTGGTCAAACAGCTGCTGCCAGAAATCTGCCATTTTCTTCACACCTGTCGTGAAGGAAACCAACATGCAGCTGAACTTCGAAATTCTGCCTCTGGAGTTTTATTTTCTCTCAGCTGCAACAACTTCAATGCAGTTTTTAGTCGCATTTCTACCAGGTTAGTGTGTAGGATCACATAGGACTGTTGTAAGTAATACAAAATTTAGTCTTCTTTTTTCTAAGTAAAAATAAAAAGAAATAATCTTTTACTTGAGTTTTGGTGGAAATTTTGTGATTTGGGAGGGAAATTTGTACTTAATAGTATGATACTGGTGTGCTAATTAAATACTGCTGGAAGCTTGAAAGCCTAAATTTTAAGGAAAAAATATCACTCATGTTTAGTTTTTATTTAAGTACTAGGTTTGAATTTTTGGTTTGACACCCCACCTACTTCCCTCCCCACACCTGCCTGCCTAAAGTCTATAAAAAGGCTTACTAGAGTAAGACTAGTACTTTCTCGAGAATCAGAGTGCAGGCATAATCTAGAACAAATAGAATTTTTTTCTGTAGAAGGTAGTTAACTAAAAGCAAGAGTGTATAGACAGAATCAGAATGTGGGCATATTCTAACGAGGGTAGCCTTTTTGGCTTGACTTTTTCATGTAATTTTTTCTTTAAGTGAAATTAGCCTGGGAGAATAATTGATGAATGCTTGAGTTGTATTGATCTCATGGTCTGTTGCTTATCACAAAATCCTGTTATCAGAAAACCAAAAATAACCCAGCCTCCCATGAGATAGATCAAAGTGATTATTCAGGGGACAAGTTTGATCCTGCCACCACATGCCCTCCTAGTAGCACCTCTGTGTATGTTTCTGGCCCTTGAGGACTGCCAGTTGTGGTCCTGCTGGCCTTTAGACACTGCCATGATAGCCATGAAGGCTTCTAGCATTGCTGGCCCAGGTAGTTCTACATCTTTATTGCTGTGCCCATGTACTACCCATTGAACCAAGCACCATCTGTTGAATCACTGGTCTTAAGCACTACTTGATTCCTTTCCTCTCTTCCTTGCCCCCAAATCCATACTACCCAGAAATACTGGAAATTACATGGGAAAAATTTGGGGGAGTAATACATTGGGAATTTCCAGGAAATAATCTGTGTTTTATTTATTTATTTTTAATTATTTTATGTAGAAGTACTGCTACTTATCCAGCCATTGATTAAGCTGATTGAATTGGGCATGGACTCCACATTAGTTTTTTTTTTTTTAATTGAATCACCGTGAGATACAGTTACAAAGCTTTCATGTTTGAGATTCAGCCATACAATGATCAAACACCCATCCCTCCACCATTGCACACTTTCTACCACCAGTGTCTCCAGTATATACCCCCAACATCCCAGTCCTCACCCTGCCTCCATGGCAGACAATTTCCCCAATACTCTCTACTTTTGGGGCATTATGTTTTGCTCGAATTTTCCAACCACCGTTCAAACCTGCCTGCCAGGGGCAGATACTAGATCATTTATTGTCCATTGCTCATTTTGAATATCTTGGGTGCCGAGGCTATACACTTCTGGAGTCCTAGCTTGTAAGTGGTTGGGTTCCAGAGACATTTCTGTAGGGCACTAATCCATTTTGGGATTCAGTTGGGTGTCTGCACCAGGGCTGTTGGTGTGCTAAGGTGGCTCTATGAGGCACATTGTGGGTGTGACAGCCAGGCCAACGAGTGGGCTAGGAGCTGGGGAGGGACAGCCTGGCACCTCTGCTGCCATGTGGCATGGAAAATTAGTTCTGGAACCCACATACCTGGGCCTTGATTGTGGAAGCTCTTGGTTGCCAGGATTCCATCTGGAGGTAGGTGGGGAGACTGCACCTGCTCCATCTGGGGTGCCTTGTGAAGTTGGCTTGGTATGGGGCCTAGAGAAATATACGATTCTGTGGGACTTGCTGCTGTGTCTCTGGCTTTTGATCTCTTTCGAGATTTATTTATGGGTCTCTGAAGCAAGGCCAGTAATAGTTTATAGGGTGGCGCTGGAGTTGGTTCATGGAGGTGACCATCAGTGTTTCCATGTGAACTGGGAAGTGGGGGGAGGTAACCCACCCCAACTCCACGAAAGCCTGGAGATTTCAATCACAGAACCCGCATACCTGAATTTTCAGCAGATTATATCTTAGTGAGGTCCGTCTTGAGAACATGGAGTCAGGCCAGGGGTATGGCTGCGATTTTGGATTGTGGAAGCAAGTGACTGCTAGGGGCTCTGTTTGGGCAGGCACAGGTCAACCTGCCCCCCCTCCAATTTGTCTCAGTCTGTTCAGCCATGCATGTGTCTGAGATTAACTGTGGCTTTTGATCTCCTTCGAAATTTATCTCTGGGTCTCCGAAATAAGGCCAATAAATGAGCTTGTATAGCTGAGCCGGAGGTGGTTTGTGCATGTGGTTCGCACATACCTAACTTTTGGCCATTTAATTTGTTGGTAAACTTGGTCTGGCCAAAGGCACAGCAGCAATTTTGGGGTGTCAGGAAGCCTGAAGGCACCATCAAGCTGCTGATGCACTCATCCTGCAGGTACAGGTTGACCTTTTGGCGGCATCATACCCCCAATAGTCTGTGTTTTAAGTGTATTAACTGTGAAAACTATGTTTGTCAGATGATTTTTTTTAATTAAAAAATTAATTTTTAATTTTACAGGAGTTTGGGGGCTGTAAAACAGTCCTGTGAGGACTGCTCCTGGCTTTATGCTTGGGGGTTGCTCCCAGTGGTGCTCAGAAGACCATGTGATGCCAGGGACTGAACTGGGGTCAGCACAGGGTTAAGGTGCTTGCTGAACCATCTCTGGCCTTTGGATTGGGATTATTAGAGAAGCAAAAACCTCCCCAGTGGTGCTATAGGATACCAGGGTTAACCTAGAGGTATTTGGAAAGTGGGGCCCTATGCATGCCAGACATATATTTCCATTCCCTTATATCATTTTCCTGGTCCCTGCAGTAGGTTTCTAGCTGACTTTTGCAAATAGCTCTGAAACTTGGTTTCATGCAATTGACTTGACTGCTAGTTAAGTCAAATGTGTCCTTAATTATGACTGTATTTCTTAGTCATTTAATAAATCATAGACTAATTCAGAATTGAAAAGCCAGTTGTACACACAATTGTATTATGTCAGCAGTAGACTTCTACTAGTCATTTTTTTTGGTTCTTGTGTTGCTTTTCAACAGGTGTGAATGAGAACATGCTTTGTGATTAGATGATTTGTGCTATGGTGTTTTGGAGGAATTGTATAGCTTCAAAGTCTTGCAATCTTTTACTTACTTTTAATGGTTAATTTTCGCCAGTGCACTCAGTATTTTGATATTGACATGTTTCATGTTTTGATTATGCTTAAATGTTCATCTGTAGTCTTTTTAATAAGAATGTTTCTATCATATTAGGCCGTAATGCTCTTCAACCTCTTGTTCAGAAGTGATGTGAAGAAAATTAAAAATTTTATTTAATGTTATAATATGAATGCTATGTTGTATGTTTATACAGAAAATACCAAAATTTCTTTATGAAATCTTTAAAGTTTAGAACATTTTCTATCTTAAGTAATAGTAAACTGACTGAGACATCAAAAACATTGGAGGCTTGAAAATTAGAGAAACAAAGACAAAATCCATTTGTTAGATAAATACTAAATTAGCCTTACTATTTGAAATAATCTAACAAAGGGAGAAAATGATCAACAGAATGCTATTTTAGTTTATCTAAGTTTGTGTTACTTTATAAAACCCAGCAGATGAGATACCTTTGGAAGCTATAGAAATTTTTTGCATGAGATTTTGCTACATTAGCATGTGTAAGGGCTGGAGCAATAGCACAGCAGTAGGGCGTTCGCCTTTCATGTGGCCAACCCGTTCGATTCCTCTGAGAGTATCTCGCCCGCATGGCAGAGCTTGGCAAGCTACCCGTGGAGTATTGGATATGCCAAAAATAGTAACAGTAAGTCTCACAATGAGAGACATTACTGGTGCCCGCTTGAACAAATCGATGAGCAACAGGATGACAGTGACAGTGACAGCATGTATAAAAAGATAACTTATATTTTACTTAAATCTAGTTCATTTTTCCAGAATATAAATTAATTATCTCCATAAAAGACATTCTTTTGGGGAAGGGGTTTTCTTTTCATTTGGGGGCCCCACCTGGTGGTGCTCGGAGGGCCGTATAAGATACCAGGGATTGAACCCAGGTTGGCTGCATGCAAGGCAAATGCCCCACCTGCTATACTATTATTCCAACCCTACACTGCAGTTTCTTTAGCTTATAGGATAACATATAGGTCACTCAGAAATGGGAGCTGTCAAGTACATATTTCAGAAGAGTGCATTTGCTATTTTGTCTAGCATGTGTCAGAAATAGGAACTAAACTTATTAGGTGATTTCTTACCTAAAAGCCAAGGTTTAATATTGATGGAGATATCTTCTCCCCAATCCTTTCCTTTGTTATTTTGCTAACTGGAAGTCTCACACTTAACTTGGTTGTGGTGCTCAGACACTTTATTATGCAAGTCTTGTTCTAGTGCTCACACACTCAGTTGTGATGCTTGCTGGGAGTCAAAGGCTCACTTTTTTTTTAAAATTTTTGAGGGAAGTGTGTGCCTGGTGGTGCTCAGGGCTTATCACATGCGTGGCAAGTGCCTTAACCTTTGTATCATTTCTCTGGCCCTAAAATTAAAATTTAAAAAAAATATTTATTTTTATTTTTAAATTTAATTTTAAAATTAATTTATTATTTAATTTTTTAATTGAGTCACTATAAGATAAACAGTTACAAAGTAGTTCATGATTGGATTTTAAGAGCAGTTGACTGGCTAAAGAAACCGTGGTACATCTATACAATGGAATACTTACTATGCAGCCACCAGGAAAAACAAAGTCACGAAACTTGCTTATAAATGGATAGAATGGAGTGTATCATGGTCATGGTCCTACACTTTAGATTTTGTTCCTAGGGTCACATACCTGCTTGTGGTGTGCTAGAGACCACATACTTGGTTACAGTGCTAGATGGAACTAGGGAGTTTCAACAAAGTAGAGTTTCTGGTACCTGGGATCAGACTGTCCATATTGTTTACATTGGGGATCAAATTTGTGACCCATGCAGGCCTTTCCCTCCCCCACTGTGCCATTCCTCAGATTTTGGATGGAGATACTTTAGGATATTGATGTTATAGCATTAGGTAATTTAAAACACATATAGAATGGCAATTTTGGGATGAAGATTAATTTTATATCTCATATAATAAATGAATTAATGTAATGAAAAATTGGCCTTGACCATTCTCTCTGGCTTCAGCTGTTTGTCATTTAGGATTAATGTGCTCATTTTATAATGTTCTGTTGTTTGCTTTTTAAAAAGGACACATACATGGGTTATAGCTTTTTTGGTAATTTCATTGCTTTGCTAAAGTATACCATGTTCTCTGACTGGTAGTGCTTTGTGTTGAGTTTTTTGTTTTGAGGAGATAAATAAATAGACTCAGGGGGGCTATTTGTTTATTTATTTAGGCTTTTTGGGTCACACCTGCCTGGTGTTGCTTAGGAGTTACTCCTGATGGTGCTCGGGGGACCATATTGTATAACAGAGATCAAACCCAGGGAGATTGAACCCAGCTTGGCCGTCTGCAAGGCAAATATCCTACCTGCTATACTATTACTCTGGCCCTCAGGGGCTACTTCTGGCTCTGTCGCCATTGGCAGTGCCCTGGAGATTCTATGCAGTGCTGGGGATCAAACCTAGATAGGTTGCATGCAAGTTTTTTTTTTTTTTTTCCTTTTTGGATCACACCCAGTGGTGCACAGGGGTTACTCCTGGCTCATACACTCTGGAATTACTCTTGGTGGTGCTTGGGACTATATGGGATGCTGGGAATCGAACCTGGGTCGGCCAAGTGCAAGGCAAATGCCCTACTGGCTGTGCTATTGCTCCAGCCCCCTGTTGCATTAATTGCCTTAACCCCTAACTATCTCTCTGGCCTAAGGATTGCCTATTTCCTCTTTTTGTCTACAGAAGTATTGCAAAATTGTAGTAGAAACGTCTACTTGAGCTCCCCCCACCTTTTTTTTGGTAAAGGAAATTCCCTATAGAATTTGACATGCTAACCAGAAGCATAAGATTCTGACTTTTGAGTTTTATGTTTGTTTTTGTGCCACATCTAGCAGTGCTCAGGGCTTACTCTTGGCTCTGTGCTCAGAGATGGGGGGCTCTGGGGATCATATGTGGTACTGGGAGTCAAAGGGGTGGCTGCACGCAAGGCAAGTGCCCTATGTGCTGTACTATCTCTCAGACCTTAAAAATAATGTTTGATTATCCCTGTACCAATCTTCACTTTACTGCTAGCAAAGAAGCTACATTTTTTTTTTTTTTTAGTAAGCAAGTGCTCTGCAATACTCCCCAAACAAAGCCACTGTGCAAGGGGATATCACTATCTGCTGTGCTTTATTGATGGCCCTTGGCTAACCAATCTCTGTTTCTGGTCAGTCCCTCAGCACATTCTGCTATCTCCTGGGACTAAGGACCCACCTTCTTTCCCACCTCCTTTCAGACCCAGCTTGCTGCCCCGGTCTGTGCAACTGTAGTATCTTAATGCCAGACACTTGTGGCTGATTCCCTCAGCCATCATCCAAGCAGATTGAACTTGGAAACCAAATTAATTTCAGACCTGTGTGATGACCATTGCCCAGGCTTCCCCTGGTCCTTGTGGAGTACTAGATGCTATGGGATTAGAATTAGTGGGAAGTTATTGCACACTGAGGGATCAGGACAGTAGGCTGGAAGAATTACTAACACAGCAGAAGATTACTAGTTAATGGAAAATAATCTTTTTTGGTTTTAGGGCCCTACCTAGTGATGCTCAGGGCTTACTCCTGGCTCTGCTTCAGTGATCACTTTTGGTGGGCTTGGGGGAACATACGGGGTTCCAGGGATCAAATCCGGTTGGCTGCATGCAAGGCAAACACCCTACCTGCTCCCGCCCTCAAAGCAATAATATTAAGAATGCTACTGAAATGAGATCAATGAAGAATTTCAACAAAGAATGTGAAGGAACGTTTAAAAAAAGAAGGTGAATAAAAAAAGTGCAATGGAAGAGCTCAACAGAATGAAAGAAGCCAAAAATTAAATCACTGAGCTTAAAAATAAAGCCACTAAAGCCATTCAGAAAGACCAGCAAAAAGAATTAAGAGCTATATGGGATAGCATTGTTAGCATTGTGTGAGGCTTGGCCCTAGTGTGTGGAAAGCGGCCTAGAGCATGGCAGCAGTTGGGTAGTGGAGGTTGGCTGCCAGGGCTGGGTCCTTTTCCACATGCTTGGGCCAAGCCTCATGCATGAGTGGAGTCTCATGGAACCCAAGTAATGTGGAACTTTGTGATCTTGGACTCTGGGTTCAATAGGACCCAGGAGTAGAGATTCTCTGCCTGCTTCCCCCAGTCTCCAGTGACCTGGGGGTCACACCCATAAGCCACCTCCTGCCAGCGCCAGATAATCTCATTGGCCACCCTCCAGAACTTACAGCTGCTTCTTCCGGAAGGGAGCATAAGATGAGGCCCCCATAACCATGCCTCCAGACTCCGAGCCAGGCTGTTTTCACTTGGGGTGCCCCAGAGGGGGGCGGATGAGATCCCTCTCCGCCCCAATGGACCTAGCCCCAGGTAGGCAACCTCCACTACCCAACTGCCACCACGCTCCAGGCTGCTTTCCACGTGCGCGGGCCATGCCTCACAGTGAATGAACATATTCCTGGTCCGCGTGGCCGCATATCATCATAGAGGCAAATATATATGCCTCTTGGAGAGCCTGGCAAGTTACCGAGTATCCGACCCACACGGCAGAGCCCGGCAAGCTCTTAGTGTATTTGATATGCCAAAAACAGTAACAATAACAGGTCTCATCCTCCTGACCCTGAGAGAAGCCTCCAGTCATTGGGAAAGATAAGTAAGGAGATGCTGCTAAAATCTCAGGGCTGGGACAAATGGAGGCATTACTGGCGCCTACTTGAGTAAATCAATGAACAACAGGATGACAGTGATACAGTGATACAGTGATGGGATAGCATTAAGTCAAATAACATTATCATTATGGGAGTTTGAGGTGGAGAAGAGTCCGAGGAGGGACAGAATTCTTATTTGTGGTGGGAAGGCTGCTCCTATGATACTTGATTGACTGGCCAGTGGTTCAGTTCAAGGGTCTGTGGATGTGGTGCTGAGGATTACCTGGGCCACTCATGCTGTGCTTAGGGGCTTCCAGGCCTGGATCCAAGATATTCAGGGAATCATGTGATGCTGAGGATAAAGGCGGTATTGGTCACATGCAAAGCTTGTATTATTGGTTTGTATTATCTAGCCTTTGTATTATCAAACCTTTGTATTATCTAGCCCATAGGATTATTACTTGAAAATAAATAATAGACCAAGCTTCTTCAAACTCAGAAAAGTGGCAGAAACACAGAACCAGTAAGCTTTGGGGTTCCAAATAAACCCAAGCAGGTATATACCTAGACACATAATTAAAATGGTAAGTAAGAAAGAGAGAAACTTCTAAATGCAGCAAGAAAGAAAACAGAGTTGTCTTTGTTGTAAAAGTCTGAATGTATTTCTCCACGGAAACAATGCAGGCCAAAAAGAAGTGGTATGGTTATACAAAGTGCTGAATAGAAAAGATCTCTAATTAGAAATAACTCCACTGAGCTAGGTTATTCCTCATATTTGAAGGAGGAATAAAGAGCTTTTCAGATAAAAAACAGTTAACAGAATTAATTGCCATGAAACCTCCCTACAAGAAATAATTATGGGATTTCTTTAAATGGAAAAAAGAATCCCCAGTTGGAAATCGTTAGATAACTAAAAATTATAAAATGTGGGAGGATAAAGTAGACTCTTAGAAGGAACTAAAGATTTACTTGCTTTTAATTTAAAAGTTTTCCCAGTGGCAGGAGAGATATGGTGCTTGCCTTGCATTTGACCAACCCTGGTTTAATGCTGGGCATCCTGAGCCCTGCTCGGATGATCCTTGAGCAAGTCGGGTTTGGGCCAAAAAAAATGTTTTCCCAGTAAAAGAATATAATTCATTTTGAATTTTATTATGGGTGATGAGAAAAGTTAAATAATTACTTAGCAAACGTAAGTAGACATATATGTATATCTACAGATATGCCACATATAACGCACAATGGATGAAATAAAGATAAAATTGTTTTGAGATTTCTACCAGTTTGAGCATTCATTGCAGAAAGTATCATAAGATACATAAGCACAGCACTGGGTAAATAGAGGACTCATACTAATAACTCAGAGCTCTGAGTTCTATCCCCAACACCTCATGGTACCCTGAGCACTGGGATTGGTCCCCATAGCCCAAGCACTGTTAGGCCCAAGCAGCATCACATACCTTGGACCACGCCCATGTAACTGGGCGCCCCTCTTCCATTTCTCAGCCTTCTACTTGCACCTCTATTGAGTCTCTGCTTGTTCTTCCAGCCCCTTAAGTGAGGCTAACATCCTGGCTGACTTACTGAGGTCTTATTCAACTTGGAAGCAGATTCCACTTTCTTCCCGCTGAGTCTGGGTGGCCTTCATACTCGACCTCATCATCATCCTTTACATCTCCTGAGGCCTCTACTCATCATACCTCATACAGCTTATACTTATATACTTCTTGTCACTGGGTGAAGACAGGTAGAGAAGGAAAAGAGCAACACACAGCCTAATCCCTCAGAGACTCCTAATGGGGCCTAAGTACAAAGATTTCCCCCTTAGCACTCAGGAACACAAACAAACACCAGGAGAAGTCACAGAACCCCACCAAGCTCAGTGACTAAAAATAATAGCACAGAGGGCTCTACCAGTACCAGTCAGTTCTGTAAACTCTCAGACACTTCAGTGATGTCATGTTGAGGATGTTTAATGAACTCAAAGAAACATTGACATAGGTAGCAAAGCACAAGAATGAGAGTAGAAATGTGAATTGTACATTTAGAAGTGACTGAAATGAAGTTTATGCTTGGTGATATAAAAATGCAATAGAGGGTCTGAGCAGCAGAGGAAAAAGATTTAGGAGCTGCATTATGAGGTACCGGAAATCTCTAAATAACAACAGAAGATGAGAAAAGTTTAAAAGGAAATGAACAGCACATTAGAGAATTATGGGATGAAGTCAAGAGGAGCAATATAAGGATCACCGGGAACCTAAAGATCAGGATTGCAAATTCAATAAGGAACCAGTAATAGTTAAAGAAATAGCTAAGAATTTCCCAGAGTTGAAGAGGGCATGCATCCAGATCCAAGGGGGTCAGAGGATCCCAGTGAAAATAGATCTAAGTAGAAAAAAAACGCTAAGATCCGTTACCATCAGAAAGCCAAAGGCCAAAGACAGATACAATATTGAAAGCCACAAGATCAAAAGGAACTTATTATATATACAAAGGAAAGTCTATAAGATTCATACACGTCTATCAAATGGGATTATAAGCAAGGGAGAATGGTGGCCTATCATTAAAAAAGAAAACTCAATGATATGCATACCCCACCAGAAATATTCTATCCTGCTAGATTATCATTTGAGGGAACAGTATGGAGCTTCATATACAGGCAAGAGTTTAGGGAACCAGTTTTCCAAGAAGTATTAAAGGAGCTCCTTTAAAAAACAATACTTTGTCATTGAACATGGCATTTACTCGTGACACTTATGGTTGCCCTCTACAAAATTAAGAAAGGTTTCTATTCTTAGTTTGCTAAGGGATTTTATACTTTTTCACATTATAAATGAACAATAATGAATTAATGAATATAATGAATATAAATGAACAGTAATGAATTAATGTTCATTTATATTGAATGTCCTATGCTTATCCAGGTGATTTTTTGTTTGCATCTGTAGAGATTCTTTTTATAATCTTTTATTTATTAATGCAGATACAAGCATTATCTAGAATATAATTTCTAACATAAAGCCCATATTTCTTGCTCAGGACAAAACACACTTTTATACTTTTATTGGCATATTTAGATTTTCCCTTAAAATTCTCTTAATTCTTTTTTCCTTTACTCATACTAAATTATTTCTTTGTAGGGTTTATCTATTTCATCAATTTATTCAAGCGGGCACCAATAACGTCTCTCATTGAGAGACTTATTGTTACTGTTTTTGGCATCTCTAATACGCACGGGTAGCTTGCCAGGCTCTGCTGTGCTGGCTCCATACTCTCAGTAGCTTGCTGGGCTCTCCGAGAGGGGCGGAGGAATCGAACACGGGTTGGCCGTGTGAAATGCGAAAGCCCAACCGCTGTGCTATTGCTCCAACCCATCTATTTCATATTAATTTAAAAATGTATTAGTATTGGTGATGGAGCGATAGTATAGCAGGTAGGGCACTTGCCTTGTATGCAGCCAACCCAGATTTGATCCCCAGTGCCACATATGGTCCCCTGAGTACCACCAGGAGTAATCTCTGAGTGCAGAGCTGGGAGTAAGCCCCGAGCTCCTCTGGGTGTGACTTGAAAATGTATTAGCATAGAATTATTTACATTATTAACTTTTAAAATTTTTTTTTAAACTTTTAAAAATTTTTTATCTGCAAAAATACAATTTTTAGAAAGAGATTTAACTTATTGATTTACAGTTTTGTGGAATTTCAGTGTAGCTTTAATCATCAGTATGTGTGTAGGTGTCACAACTTCCACAGTAAATGAAAAAGAAAGACCTCTTTTGTGTGGAAAATAAACATTATAAGGTAGCAACAAATAGCCTACATATGGAGCTTATGTTGTGTTTGTGAGGTGACGGGGAGGGACCCTGGGGACACTGGTAGAGGAAGGAGGGCGCTCAAGTGATTGGTGTGGTATTAGAATGATGAATACACAGGAAGGATGATAGTATTATAAATTCTGGTTCTTCAATAAAAATTATATATGAAAAGGTGGGGAGCAGTAGTACAGCAGGTAGGGTGTTTGCCTTGCACGTGGCTGACCCAGGTTCGATCCCCAATATCCCATATGGTCCCCTGAGCACCACCAGGAGTAATTACTGAGTGCAGAGCCAGGAATAACCCAGGAGCACTATCAGATTATCAGGCGTGACCCAGAAAGCAAAAAAAAAAAAAAGATCACTGGGAGTCTGGGAGTCTAAGAGTGACCCTGGGTTCTTGAGCACTGTTTGGGGAATCCCCCCCAATAAGCAAAAGATACACAGCACAAAATAGAGTTCCTTTTTTTAGTCCTCAGCAGGATGGTGTTTTCAGAGGTTTCAGAGTTTTCATGTTGGGAGGTTATTGGACACTGCAAGCAAAAGCCCTCTTGAAATTGGGCATAAGTTTCTCTGGCAGTTCTCACAAACACCTTTCTTGCAACACTAATTCAAATTACGGTGGAGGGGGGAATCCCCAAACTCCAAATTCAAGTTTTAACACTTGGATCTTCCTCTTTCTGTCCTCGGAAGAGTTGAGGAGGTTCTGTGACCTCCCAAGTCCTCAGGATCCTCAGGCTGCAGCTTGTAGGCATGAGGGATCAGAGCACTGGCCCAGGGAGAGCCCACCACTAACCAGCATGCCTGGCGCTTCCCACCTGCTGGCCACGGGCCGTACTAGAGTGGGATCAGCTAACCTCTGAGGAACAAGTTAACAAGGTGGGGTGTGTGTGCTGGTGCATTATTAAAGAAGGTAAATGGTTTTTCTCTTATCTTAGGGATAGCTATTTCTCAAGTCCTGCAGATGGTGGTTACTGTTCTTGTACCATACACTAGTGACCTGACCAACACTGCGTGACTGCCTTTACACATGATTCCATGCCTGTTCCTTGTACTCCTGTGCCACTCAGTATTTGGCCTTCTCTGTTGCAATGCAACTTCATCTGTTTTAGTGGACATGCTTAGAACAGTTTTACTATTAGCTATATATTAGCTACACACACACACACACACACACACACACACAGAGAACTTTAGTCTGTCGGCTAGTTAGTATAAGAAATACTTAAGAAAAAAATAGGATTGATTTCACTTTTAGTAACTAAAGGTTTAGTATCACTAATAATCGGTTTTGAGCTGCAATAAAATGTTTAATTCAAGTTAATATTAATATCATATAATATTTGCCATTTCACTATATCTCTGCACTTTTGAAAATAGGTAATTATATTCTATTGCTGACAGTTTTTAATATAATTAATTGAAATAATTAGCGTTCCTCATTAGGAAGCACAATTCAATAGATTAGTAATGCTAGCTTTGAAAGCTGATTTCTTCAGTTAGTGGAAAATAGACCTAAAGAAGAGCCAGAGCAATAGTGCAGCAGGCAGGGCAATTGCCTTGCACACTGCCAGCCTGGGTTTGATCCCCAGCACCACATATGCTCCCCTGAGCGCCACTGGGTGTGACCCAAAAGCAAAACAGAAAATCAATAACTGCCTTTGTTTAGACCTAGGTGATTTTATCAGTTTAAAAATACCTGCATTTTGGACCAGGGACATTGCTCAATAGGCTGAGCATCATGTGGGAGGGCGAGGTTTGATTCCCCAGCACCACATATTGTCTCCTAAGCACTGAGACAAAATAACCTCTAAGCACCACTGAGTGTGACCCCAAAATAAACAGTAACAACAAAAATTGCAAGTTTGATCTTTTTTTGTTTGCTTTATGGGTCACACCCGGCGATGCTTAGGGATTACTCCTGGGTATGCATTCAGGAATTACTTCTGGCAGTGCTCAGGGTACCATATGGGATGCTGCGAATCAAACCCCGGGTCGGCCGCGTGCAAGGCAGATGCCCTACCTTCTATGCTATCGCTCCAGCCCCAACCCCCCAAATCGCAAGTTTTAAGTGTTAAATTTTTCCACACTTGTGGTAACTTTGAGTATTAATATTAAAATTTATACTAAAATGGAGTTTAAGAAATTCTTGTTCGTTTAAGCTTTAAACTGCTGTGAGGAATAGACTTTTATTTTTTTATTTTTTAAAGTTTTAAGGTTTTTTTTAATTGAATCACGGTGAGATAGACCCTTACAAAGCTGTTCATGATTAGGTTTCAGTCATACAATGTTCCAACACCCATCCCTCCACCAGTGTCTGTTTCCTGTCACCAGTGTCCCCAGGTTGCCTCCCATCATACCCCACCCACAGTCTGTCTTTATGGTAGACGCTTTTCTACTCTCTCTCTCTCTCTCTCTCTCTCTCTTTCTCTCTTTCTCTCTCTCTCATTCTCCCTCTCCCCTCCCCCCCAACACCCTTTCTCTCTCTCCCTCTCCCCTTTTGGGCATTGCGGTTTGCAATATAGATACTGAAAGGTTATCAGGTATATTCCTTACCTACTTTTAACACTCAGCACTTGTCCAGCATGATAATTCCCAGCTATTATTGTCATACTGGTCCCTTCTCTATACCCTCTACTCCCCACACACTTGTGGTTGATTCCAACCGTTGACCAGTCCTCCTAGCCCCTGTTTTTCCTGAGAAGGTAATTACTCTTCTACTATATGTGTATATATATGTATGTATATTTTTTATACCACAAATGAGCGCAATCAAGGAATAGACTTTAAACAGTCACATAAATGCATGTATAGGCTGAAAAGTGCAGTGAGGAGTGGCTTATTTTTATAGCACAAAGTAAATTGAGTGTGTGTTAATTGTAAATTGATTGCAAATTATGATTTCTAGTCCTGAAAAATGTGAATAGGGATTAGTAGTTTATTTCACTTATAATTTGAAATTTGAATCAAAAGTTTTTTATTATATAAAAGTTTAAAAGATGCACATAACAGAATAAGATGCATCTTTCTACTTTCAGCAATTATCAACATGCTATGATTCTTCCCCCCCCCTTTTTTTTTTGGTAAAACTGTATATTAAGCTGTGTAATAATTTTATATATTGCACAGGAAATTTACTAGATAATCATGGTTTCTTTATCTCCTGAATTATAAATTCCTCTAGATTTTTATAAGAAATATTTATTTTTATATGTATTCATACTTAAAATATCATTGATATGAGAAGAGTATTTTGAATTCAGAATTACAGAATAGCCTAAATTTATGATAACAAAAAAATTTTTTTTTTTTTTTTTTTTTTGCTTTTCAGGTTACAAGAATTGACTGTGTGTTCGGAAGATAATGTTGATGTTCATGATATAGAGTTATTACAGTATATCAATGTAGATTGTGCAAAATTAAAACGACTTCTAAAGGGTAAGTTTAATTGTATATGGTATCTGAAATTAAATCATTGGGATGAAAAATTTATATTTTGGATATTATACTATTTAAGTTTTCAAGTAGAACATCAAGGAATTTTTTTTTTTTTTTTTTTTTTTAGTTTTTTGGGTCACATCCAGCAATGTTGAGGGGTTACTTCTGGCTTTGCACTCAGGAATTGGTGGTGCTCAAGAGCCTTACACATACCAATTTGAGAACAGAGAGATGTCTTGCTTATTGCTGATCCTGGTTGAACCCTGGTACCCACCTGGTCTCCTGAGTAAAGCTGGGTGCCGTCTCGAAGCCACTGAGCACCACTGAGTGGCCTGGATAATCCTTGGCACCCCTGGGCTGGCGAGATAGCTCGAGGTTGTGAGTTTGATTCTGGCACTACATATCGCCCACACTCCAACATCAGTAGGGGGATTTTGGTGGCTCCCAGTAGTGTTCAGGCAAACTTTGCTGCATTGTCAGGTCCTATTATTGAAGTGCCAGACCTAATTTAGGAGTGGATCCCGGGGCCCTGAACGCCTCTGATGAGAACCCTACCCCTAATAGCAAATTGTTATTTAAAACATACCAGAGGAAGACAACTTAAAACAACCTTTGCAGTTCAAGGCATATTTTACTTTTATTTCAGTTTCATTGTTTTACTGAAACATTTTTCTTGAATATCACACACAGTGTAGTTTTGGTTTATACTGATTTTTCTTTACATTGCTTACAGTAATACTAAAATAAAGTTTGTATGTTAAAAAAAAACTTGTTATTTTTACTAGTAGCTTTTAATTGTATTTGTGTTAACTAAGTTTAGAGTTAATTTAAAACCACTGTTTATTTTTCAGAAACAGCATTTAAATTTAAAGCCTTAAAGAAGGTTGCCCAGTTAGCTGTTATAAATAGTCTCGAAAAAGTAAGTTATAACTACTCTGCTATTAAGCTTTAGTTAATCTTTGGTTATAAATGTTAGAAATGTTTCTGTCTTTTGTATTTTAAATAAAAAAGTCATGACATGATTTGTAAGTAAGATTAAGTTTTAGAGAGAAAGCATTGCTGTATTATGAATAGAATTAGAAGTTTGTGGATATAGTTGGAGGTGTATGACATTTCATTTACTGTGCTAAGAAAATATAACTGTTTTACGTGGAAAAAATATGTTTTGGTCTTTTCAGGCTTTTTGGAACTGGGTAGAAAATTATCCAGATGAATTTACAAAGCTATACCAGATTCCACAAACTGATATGGCTGGTAAGGATGTCTTGGTTTTTAATTTTTCTTATAAACTCATATTTATGACCTAAGTAAATCCTGTTGCTTTCCAGATCATTTTTGTATTTTGGTTTTGTTTTTGGGCCACACTGGTCATGCTCAAGGATTATTCCTGGTGGTGTTCCAGGGACCCTATGGGATGCTGGGGATTGAATCCAGGTCGGCCTCATGCAAGGCAAAATGCTCTACCTGTTGTAGAATTGCTTCTGCCCTGCTTTCTGAATTATTTCGTTACTGATGTGCTTTGATATTTTTCAACTGATGTCAATTAGGAAATACTCTTTCCAATATTTCTAAAAATGTCTCTGTTCCATTTCCTTTCCTTTGGGCAAACAGGAAAGAAGTTTGAAATGAAGCTATACTATTTAATTAGAGTTGTGGTTTGGATATTTGGGATTTTTGTTGTTGTTATGGGGGGAAATAGAGACCTTCTTATGGTCTCTGTTTTATAGTTAGGGAGACGTGTAAAAAATAGTAATACCCTACCTAGAATTCTTGAGTAGCACTTGCCAAGGAAGGGAATTAAATTCTGAAGAACGTTGGTGATTCCTTTTGAAAAGATGTTCAGTCTTGGTTCCTTAGTCACATAACAGTTTGCATACTACTGTACCTGAAGACTAAATATAAGTTTCATCATTTTGAAAAGTGGTTGAATTTTTGGGTAGATCACATTAAATTTTCTGATACTTAGACAATATAACACTGCTTTTCTGCTTATGTGAATGTATTTGAGTTGTTTAAATGAGCATCAGTATTTTATTTTTTAAATCTAATATTTGGGATTTGGGATTGTGCTTTGTGGGATTTTTTCCCCTTCTCATCTGATAACATTAATATTTCTATTTTTACTTAGAATGTGCAGAAAAACTTTTTGACCTGGTGGATGGTTTTGCTGAAAGTACCAAACGGAAAGCAGCAGTTTGGCCGCTACAAATCATTCTTCTTATCTTGTGTCCAGAAATAATCCAGGATATATCCAGGGATGTGGTTGATGAGAACAACATGAATAAGGTGAGGAAGTCAAAGTTATTTCCATCATATCCAGATGTGAAGTAGCTTATTTTACTCAAAGTGATTCCTAAGTGGCAGAGCCAGAAGTAAGTCCAGACACACACACACACACACACACACACACACACACACGCGCGCGCGCGCGCGCGCTCACACACACACGCACGCGCACACACACACGCACGCGCACGCGCACACACACACACGCACGCACACACACACACGCGCGCACACACACACACACGCACGCGCACACACACACGCACGCACGCACACACGCACGCACACACACACACGCACGCACACACACACACACGCGCACACACACACACACAGTTCTTACCCCCCCCACACACGCGCACACGCACACACACACACGCACACACGCAGTTCTTACCCCCCCCCCCCACACACACACACACCACACCACACCATCCCCAGGCTGTTGAGATAGTGAAGCAGGTAAACCTCATGTCTTGCATGCTGCTGATCCAGGTTCCAATCCTGGTTTTATAGGCCCCATGACCCAGGAGTATTTTGTTTTGTTTTGTTTTTTTTGCGGGGGGGGGGGAGGTTACTTTTGTTATATCTTTTGGGTCTGGATACATGTACTCTTCAGCTGTGGAAAACTTATGTCTGTGATTTCTTTGACTAGTGGTTCTTTGAATTTGCCTTCATGTTTCTGAGAGATTCTGTTTATTCTTACATTGCTCCTCTTGAACTCACCTCGTAGTTCGCTGGTGTGCTGTTCATTTCTTTTTAGACCTTTCCCTATCTTCCATTGTTTCCTAGAGTTTCCTGCATCTCATTTTGGGGCTCACCAACTACTCATCAGCTGTATTACTCTGTTGTGAGGTCTTCCATTGAGTTGGTGTTTTTTGTTTTGTTTTGTTTTTAATTTCACTTACTATGCTCTTCATTTGTATCAGATCTGATTGTGGTTTTCTCATTTCTGCTTTCACACAATCCTGTGGTTTATGACTCCCGGTTGGTCGTGGCGGTTGTTTCTTGTTGTTGGTGGTGTTGTTTGTTTTATTTGAGCTCATTAGTCATCCTCATCATGGAATCTCTATAGTCAGTATCTGATAAGTTACAGTGCTAGTTGGTACTGGTAGAGCCTTCTGTGCTCTAATCCTTATGCATCTATGGACTTCTTGGGGGCCTTCCTGTTGTGTCTGCTGTGTTCTGAGGGTGAAACTTTCTAATTCAGTCTCCTGAGGAATTCTCTGAGGTTTAGGCTGAAGTGTTGCTGTTTCCTTCCCTATTGGTCCTCACCCAGTTATAGGAGGTATAAGTGTATGCAGTTAGTTTTGGTGTCATATCGCTGTGTGAGGACTGGAACTGGTGTCAGCTTCATGTGAGGTGTATATTCCTTCACTCCTATACTATTTCTCTGGTCCCTCAGAGAAGTTTTTTGTTTGTTTTTGCTAGATAGATATTTAAAATTTGTACCTAGAAAGAAGCTCATTCTTTTTTATCTACATTTTTACTCATAATTCTCCTTTCCAACTTTTTGTTTATTCATTTTATTTAGACATTTTGCATAACAGATAATTCACTCATAAAAATGATTTTTCCTTTTAGAAAGTGTCAACATTATGGCTTACAGTAGTGTTATTATTCGTTTAAGGCCTACAGTGTTTAAGGCCTGTACTATACTTGCCACCAGGGAGTCCAGCATCCCTCTACCACTGTTTATTATGCTCTTTTCTAGCCCCCTCCCTGTTCCTATGTTTGGTGAGCTCAGTTCTTATAGGTAGACTCTCAGGGTCTTACCATTGTTTTTTTCCTTTACTATGTCTGATGCACTCATTTAGCAAGATAAACTCTATTTCCATCCATATTGCATAAATTGCAAGACTTCATAATTTTTATATACATCCCATTATATATATATATATATATACACACACATATATATAATCCCACAATTTTTTGCTTATTCACATGTCATTGAGAACAATCTGTTCTTTGTGCTGAGGATTGAACCAGGGCTTCATACATGCAAAGCAAATGATACACCACTGAGCTGCATTCCAGATTAGAAATTTTTTTTTCATTAAAATATTAAAAAAAATTAATACTGTTCTCAATATAGGTTCCTTTTCTGGCCTTTTATTTTTTCCTTTAAATTTTCTGGTATAGAGACTGGAGTGAACTACTACCACAGCTGGGTCTGACCCAAATGCAAAAAGAAAAAAAAGCCACCCCCCCACCAAAAATGAAAGCAGAAATTCTTATCCAAATAACATGTGCCTACTCTGAATGACCTTAAAATATTTTTTTAAAGCCGGTATGTATCATTTTCTAGTGTCAGTTAAAATTACAAAAATCTTTCTCTCTGTAACCACACACATGCGCGCGCACACACACACACACACACACACCCCACACTCCCCCCCCCCAACTAATTACTAGCAGCCCCGAAGTGCCAAACCCAGGTTTTGTACAAACCAAACGTATGCTCCAACCCTTTGAACTATCTTTACAGACCCTCTTTTATTCCTGTAACCTTTATATATCTACAAAAACATTAGTAATAGTCTCACTTTCAATTGACTTTTTGGTATTTGAATCTTTTCATTTTAATCTAGTTAAAGGTTTGTCAAGATTTCTTGGCCTTTTGAAAAGAAACAGCCTTTGATTTTATTGGTTTTCTAGTTTACATTTTTTCTTTATCTTTGCTCTACTTTTTATTTCCTTACTTCTAACTTTGGGCTTAGTTTCACTTTTTCTATTTACTTAAGATGCAGTTTACTTATTGATTGCGATTGTTCTTTTATAGTGTAAGCATTTCCAACTGTAAATTTTCTTCTTAGCATTGCTTTTGCTGTAATTCTTAAGTTTTGGTATGTTGTGTTTTATTTGTGAATTTTCCAGTTTTTCTTCTATTCATTTGTAGTTTCATTATGATAAGAAAAATATTTTATATGATTTCAATCCACATTTACTAACTTGTTTTATGACATAATGTGATCTTTTCTGGAGCTGGTTTCATGTTCTTGAGAACATGAATTATGCTATTTGGTGAATTTAGTTCTCAACATCTTATATTTGAGAGTAGAGAGTAGGTGAGTGGAGACAGGAAATTTTCTTTTTTTTTTTATTTTGGGAGAACTAAGGGAAGCAACTTGTCAGTTGGGTGTAAGGAGGGCTTGAACTTTCAAGAATTGGTAACTTTTTCTAAGGAATATGAATTAGAACCATCGATCAGTCTAAAGTATATACTTAGAAGGCTAAAGGTTGATATAACCTGAAATTTTAGATAAGGATGACCAGTTTGAGAAAAGTAATAATCAAGATAGTATAATATTTAGAAATTTAAAGTATAATCAGATAAAATCAGAATTGATAGGTCCAATCCCTTGCTGAAGAATGACTGTTTTTTATGTCCTTTTAAGACTGGACAGACAACCCAAAGGGTGAATGCACATGTTTTGCATGCAGGAGGCTTGGGTTTGATTCTCAACACTGCCTGGTTCTCTGGGAGTAAGTACCAGGTGTGGAGTAGCTCCTGAACAGTGCTGGGTGTGGCACAAAAAACCAAAAAATTAAGTCAAGAACAGATTCTGAATTTTTGAATTTGATAAGTATTTCAGAGATGGTAAGTGATGAAAACTTAAAACCACAAATATCAATTATGTGGGTTTTTTTTTGTTTTTTTATCTTTATTTTTTAATTTTTTGTAATGGATCCCTGTGAGGTGCAGTTACAGACTTACAAACTTTCATGGTTATATTTCAGTCATACAATGCTCAGCATCCATCCCTCCACCAGTGCCCATTCTCCACCAGTGCCCATTCTCTACCACCAATGGTCCCAGTGTGTCCTCCACTCCATTGCCCCCTGCCCCACTTCTGGGGCAGGGCATACCCTTTTGCTCTCTCTCTCATTTTGGGTTTTGTGGTTTGCAGTAGAGGTATTGAATGGTCATTGTGTTTGGTCTGTAGTCTATTTTCAGAACGCATCTCCCATCCTGAGTGGGCCCTCCAAGCACCCTTTACTTGGTGGTCCCTTATCTATCTAAACTGCCTTTCCCCCCAGTGTGTGAGGCTGGCTTCCAAGCCATGGAGCAATCATCCTGGTGCTTATCTCTACTATTCTTGGGCGTTAGTTTTCCTTTCTGTTACTTTATATTCCATAAATGAGTTCAATCTTTCTATGTTTCTCCCTCTCTTTCTGACTCATTTCACTTAACAAGATACTTTCCATGTTGATCCATTTATATGCAAATTTCATGACTTCATCTTTTCTAACAGCTGAATAGTATTCCATTGTGTAGATGTACCAAAGTTTCGTCAATCAGTCATCTGTTTTCGGACACTTGGGTTTTTCCAGATTCTGGCTATTATAAATAGCGCTGCAATGAACATAGAAGTGTAGATGTCATTTCGACTATACTTTTTTGCCTCTTTGTGATATAGTCCCAGGAGTGGTATTGCTGAGTCAAATGGGAGCTCAATTTCTAATTTTTTGAGAAGCGTCCATACAATTGTGTTTTTAAAAGTATAACTTTTGGAGACTGATTATTTTCCTCTTTATTGTATAACTTTGATGTCTAAGACTTTGTATGCCCTCTTACTACTGTATTTGAACTCTAGAAGTTGTTTCTGGACAGTCTGCGGAAAGCCCTTGCTGGCCACGGGGGAAGCAGGCAGCTGACGGAGAGTGCTGCCATCGCCTGTGTCAAGCTGTGTAAAGCAAGTACTTACATCAACTGGGAAGACAATTCTGTCATTTTCCTACTAGTGCAGTCCATGGTGGTTGATCTTAAGGTAACATTCTTAGTATTTCCCTATTTCAAACTTAAACTGTTTTGAAAAACAAACTCCTAGTTCAGCTATTTCACCAGATCATCATCAGAGTACATAGCCAGCCATGAAGTTCTAAATCTCTGATTTTAAGTTCAGACGACTTGGTTTTATTGTTCAGGCTAAAGTGACTTTGAATATGGAAAAACCAAAATTGTCTTAAATTACCATAAATATCCTTAGTTGGATTTCATGCAATACAAAACTTAGTCTGAGAGGAATTATGAAAGGTATAGGATTTTAGCAGACAGATAAATCAGTGCTCTGTACTTCTGGCAAGTGAAAGTAATTGCTGTGTTGTTCATATTATTAAATACCTGGGGGAATAAACTATATAACTGCTTAAAAACTTTTTGTTTCCTATTAACATTTCCATAGAACCTGCTTTTTAATCCAAGTAAACCATTCTCAAGAGGCAGTCAGCCTGCAGATGTGGATTTAATGATTGATTGTCTTGTTTCTTGCTTTCGTATAAGTCCTCACAACAACCAACACTTTAAGGTAAGGACATTTGTCCTTTAGGCTTTCTGAGGCTATTGATTCTTTACAAGTGTTGATTGACTAAAAATATTAACTGGTTATACCTTTATTGCCACTTCTCAATCTTACATGTTAATGTTTATTTTAAGATTGTAAAATTACATTGTTTTTCAAAAAATTTCTTTTTGTTGTTCCTTTTCCCTAATTTATATTGCTATTTATCTCAAAATAGTCTGTTTTTGAATTTTTCCCTCTCTCCTCTGTAGATCTGCTTGGCTCAGAATTCTCCTTCTACATTTCACTATGTGCTGGTAAATTCACTCCATCGAATCATCACCAATGTAAGTCCAAAAGGTATTGCTAAATTACTTAAATTTTTTTCTTTTCTTTTAATATTTTTTTTAGAATGAAATCTTGATTCATCAAAGACTCTGAACTTAAATGAATAACCTACATAATAATCTAGGAAGAAATCTCACAGTTGGTTATATCTAATAACTTATATGCAATTGTATTTTTACCTTTAGTTTTAACCTTAGAACCCTTATTGAGTAAAGTGGAAATAATAAGCTACTATGAAAAGGTTAAATTTAAAACACTTATTTTTTGTCAAGAGCCCTTGGGAGACGTGCCACTGAAAATATAAATAAACATTTTAATCCAAGAGCTCTTTATGTGTTTTAACATGCCATCTCTTTTCCAACCTTTAATCTGCCTTGTCATACTCTAAGTTCAAAGATAATAATTTTTACATTATAGTCCAGCCTGGTACATTTTTAAAAAATGGTGAGATGGTGGGCGAATGGGGTGATACATTATTCTTTGGATTTTTTTCTCATGTGCATGTTATTTATTTTGTTTGATGTACCACACCGGATGGTGCTCAGGGCTTAACTCCTGGCTCTGCATTTGGGGAACACTCCTGGTGGTGTTCGGGGGATCATATGAAGTGCTAGGAATTAAATTTGATTGGCCTCATGCAAGGCAAGCACCCTATCCACTCTACTGTTGCCCTGAACCCAATTTTTTTGTTAAAAATTAAAAAAAAATTTTTTTCTTAAGAGTACAAGTGTTTTCCAAATTGTAGTTGATCACCCTACATCATTCAGCTCTTCTATAATTTATTTTCCAAACTGCAAAATAAGTTGCCATGGCATTGAGTTAGTCACATGTTAGATGATTTTCAGACTGCTTTAGACCCTTAATCCTGGTATTTTCTTCTCTAATCCACCTATATTGACCCAGTAATAAAATCTACATTTGTTCAACAACAACAACAAAAAGAGTACAGTGTTTTGGGGCTGGATCGATAGTTTGGCATGTAGGGCATTTGCCTTGCACACAGCTGACTGATTCGATTCCCAGCATCTCATATTCCATATGGTCTCCTGAGCACTGCCAGGAGTGATTCCTGAGTGCAGAGCCAGGAATAATCCCTGAGCATTGCCAGGTATGGCCCAAAAAGCAATAAATAAATAAATAAACAAATAAGTACTGCATTTTCCTCAAGCTGTTGCAGACTGTCTAAACATATTCTAAGTCTAATCAAAAGAGCCTTTCTCAGGGATAACTCTTGGCTCTGTGCTCAGGAATTTCTCCTGGTGGTACTTGGGGGACCATATGGGATTGAACCCAGGTCAGCCTCATGCAAGGCAAATGCCCACCTGTTGTTTCATTCTCCAGCCCCAACAAAGCCTTTTTTTGAAAAACACAAAATGAAACAACAAAAAAAAAAACCCTATTTGATGCTTTAGTTCAGTCTTTAAATAAATGAACTATTAACACACGTAACTAGAGTTGTTGACCTGCAGAATCATATCAGACAAAATAAGCCTATCAAAATGTACATGTGAAATGTTCTACTGATGTGAGTACATTAAGTAGGAAGATGGTGTAGCATTATCAGATTTGGATCATGGATTTAAAAAATTTTCCTATAAGCAGTCATATTGTGGAGCTTCTCAATAACTATGTATCACAACTCTACTTTTCTCCTCTTTATAAATATTCACCCTTAGAAATCTATTGCTTCACTTCTTTTTTGTTTTTCTTCTTTAAAAAGAGGGCTCTAATAATTTATTATTCAGGTATGTTTATAGTTAAATTCCATTTTATTTTAAGAGTATGTCTCTGAAGAACACCTTCCTACTTTCATTTGCTTTGGATGTGTTACTTAAAATAAGTACTGCCCACATATTATTTTATCCCTTCCTGCAGGAGAAAACAGCTATTAATAAAACTAGTGACACATAGCTTCTCTCGATGCAAGTGGCATTTTGTACAGAACAATGATCTGTTGCTCTGGACTGCCTTGTGCATTATCAGAGATTGAGCATCTCCGGTCCTCATTTATTAAATACTATTTTGCTACCTTCATTTTCCTACTTCCAGTCATTATGAAACATTAAAAATGGGTGAGGGAGTGTACTTTTCTCTCAGTTGAGTATCAGAGAGTCAAATTATAGGTGAAATAACATTAAATGCTATTTGTTCCAAATGGAAAGTTTTGTGAATCTGATTGAAAATAAGGTATGTTTAAAAAACATTTAATTTAGCCAATTTAACAAGTCAGGACATTGTAAATTCAAGATTTACTCTCAAGGCTATAAGGGGGGTAAAAACCCTCATCTTGTATGTAATTTGGAAAAAAATCCTCCTTATTTTTCTGTTGGCTTAAAATACTAAAATTTAGAGTGGATAGTCTTAAACAAATGCTTAAAACTTATATTTAGTAAATCCAAGCTATATATTTTTTTAATACATTGTGGCTAGTTACTTTAATTGTGAAATATTTTTGTCTACAATTGAAAATATAGAGCACTTTCAAGCATGGACTTGGCACTGCTGTAAGTGGCTGAGCTGCTCCTTTGTGGGTTTAAAGCATGACTGGAGTGGTACTTCATGCATGCCTCAGTGTATGTGGTGAAGTGGTTGTGCATCCTTTTATTCTCCTACCAAGTACTGCATGTGTGAAGGTGGAGTATGTCTGTATCAGAGGTCATGTCACTATAAATCTATATCAAAATATATTGACTCATTGAAAAAATATTAAACATCAGTAACCTGTCTGTGACCTAGTTTGAGAAAGTTGCACAAAGTTGAATTGCAAAGTATCTTTTAAAAGTTAAATCTTAGATAATGACACATATAATTTTAGGTAATTTGATAAATTATTTTTTTAAGGTTTTAACTCCCCTTGGGTTGAGGCTACGTAAGTGTCCAGATTTATGAACTCACAATTAGAGAATCTCACTGAATACAGTTAATTATAGAAATAATTTGTCTTGAAATCACATGATTTTTTTTTTTAATTTGGATTCCTAGTTTTTCGTAGTGTGATTTTTTTCTGTTAAGTAGTTCTTGGATCAATTTGCTCCAGAAGTTCTTGTTTTAAAATGCTTATTTGACCAGTTTACTGATTTAAAAATTAATTGCATTCTCAAATAAGATAAGCTTTACGATGGATTTTTGAGTGTTCATATTACTGGTAATAATAATACATAGGGGCTGGAGTGATAGCACAGCGGGTAGGGCGTTTGCCTTGCACGTGGCCGACCCGGGTTCAAATCCCAGCATCCCATATGGTCCCCTGAGCACCGCCAGGAGTAATTCCTGAGTGCAGAGCCAGGAGTAACCCCTGTGCATAGTCAGGTGTGACCCAAAAAGAAAAAAAAAATACATAGAGTTTTATTTTGGTTTTAAGAAACATTCATTTTATAAGTACTATATTTAGAACTAAGATAATTTTGCTGTGTCTTAAGAAACATGGTAGTCTTGTGACTCCGAATTTTATTATAATACCATTTTTGTATGTTTCTAAAATTGTACTTATAATATTGCCTTATCTTTTAAAAAATCTTTATCTTTTTGGGGGGTTGGGAAACCTCATAAGTGGTGTTCAAGGGAACTGGCGCCATACCCAGCAATTGTTTTTCACCATCTAGGCTCTGAATGGTTGAATGCATGTAGGATGCAGTGCTACTCAGGCCTTGGAGTACTGGGGGCTCCTTACCTCCTCACCCCCTATAGTGCTGATGTGCCACGAGGGCCATACCTATTAGTGTTCGTAAGCCTCCAGAGAGGGCTATATTCAGCAACGCTCAGGGAGCCACATGGAGCTGGGCATCAACAGAGTTCCATGTACCCTAGCCTCTGTGCTGCCTCCCCACACACTTTGAAAAATAATGATACACCATAACAGATGAGTTAGAATTAAAATGTGTCACATATTTAATCTGTTTTCTGTAGGTTAAATTAGATATGTTGTTAAAATTGGGAAAGTAAAGAATTACACATACATCTCAACCAAATACCTTAGCCTCCATTGGTACACGTTGTAGCTGGTATAATTTTTAGTATTCTCTTTTTTATTTATGGCAGTTTAGATGCTTAGTTTTAGTTCATGTTCAGTTTAGTTTTCATAAGCCTAGTTCAGATATTGAGAATGCGTTGAAAGTTTTTTTAGAAATGTACATAATCTGTTAAATTGTTATAGTTTGCTCATGTAACAAGAGTATAGTATAGACATTTGTTTGGTAATAAATAATATTTGCAAGGAAGAAAAGACAAGTGTAGTTGATAGGTTTCAGAAAGATCACATTTAGTAATTGTTAAAAACACTATTTTTTTTTTTTTTTTTTTTGCTTTTTTTGGGTCACACCCGGTGATGCACGGGGTTACTCCTGGCTCTGCACTCAGGAACTACCCCTGGCGGTGCTCAGGGGACCATATGGGATGCTGGGAATCAAACCCGGGTCGGCCACGTGCAAGGCAAACGCCCTACCCGCTGTGCTATCACTCCAGCCCCAAAACACTAAAATTTTTTAACAGTCACCTGATGTCTAGTTTCTTCTAATGCTTGTTTTATTTTAAAACGTATCTTTAATTTTACCTTCAAAATTAATTAATTTGGGCCAGGGATGTGATTCACTAGTAAACAAATGCTTTTCATATGTGAGAAACTGGGTTTGATCCCTGGCACTACAAGATAATTTTTTTAATGAACAAATATATGTATTAGAAAAATATCAGTTAAGAAAACTACTAGATCTAAATCATAATCAAGTAATTAGTAGGGTATGCTTAGTACCATGATACAATTTCAGTAGCTATTAAAATAACATTAGTTTGGAAGGATGTTAAATGAGATACTATCTTTTAGTTTCTAACAAGATACTAGTGTTTCATTTAGTGAGAACCTTATCTCACTGAATTTTGATTATTCAGCCTTTGCTGCTTAAAGCTAATTAATATATACTTTAAATCAATAAACACATGAAAATCAGACTAGAATGATTACTTTGAGGAAATGAGATGATCAGATTGGTCAATAGCTCAGGTGTCTATTGTATAATCACACTAGAAATCCATCATTTATTAGAAATTAGCTTTAATTAATAGTTGAGGGGAAAAGTAGAACCAAGTAAAAAATACAAATTTTCTTTTTTTGCATTTTCTTCTCTAAATGGAATATTATATATTATAATTATTTTCTAGTTTACTATCTAGTAAGTAAAATTTGTAATTCAATACTTTGGTTTAAGGTAACAAAACTTAGTATTACTCAAAGTATTTGTGAATTGTTAGGTAAAAAATTTTTAACTTTAAAAATTTTTTTCTTTTTTTTCTGTTTTTTTCTTTTTGGCTCACACCCAGCGATGCTCAGGGGTTTCTCCTGGCTCTGCACTCAGGAATTACTTCTGGCAGTGCTGAGGGACTCTATGGGATGCCAGGGATTGAACTTGGGTCGGCTATGTGCAAGGCAAATGCCCTACCCACTGTACTATTGCTCTGGCTTCCAAACTTTGAGAATTTAAATAAGTGGAATTTTGAATTCTACTTAATAATTTTGAATAAGAAGGAACCTGGTATGTTTGTGACTGAAAAAAAAAAAACGGAACCTGGGAATAGGACTTCATGTTCTATAAAATTCTTTTTATCTAGATTACTTTTAACTGCCATTTTAATATATTATTGTTTTGTTAGGACTGGAGTGATAGCATAGCAGGTAGGGCGTTTGCCTTGCACGCGGTTGACCCGGGTTTGATTCCTTTGTCCCTCTCAGAGAGCCCAGCAAGCTACCGAGAGTATCCCTCCCGCATGGCAGAGCCTGGCAAGCTATCTGTGGCATATTTGATATGCCAAAAACAGTAACAAGTCTCACAATGGAGCTGTTGCTGGTGCCCGATCCAGCAAATCAATGAACAACAGGATGACAGTGCTACATTGCTTTGTTAGTGTTTTTTGCAATAAGAGTACTTTAATTTACATGCGCTCCATATGTAGATATTTTCGTTAGTATTAATAGAGAAGCTTTACAGTTTAAGTGTTTTGTGTAACTTATTTTTCATAATTTTGGAATTTCTTTTAAAGATAAGCTTTCAAATAGAAAAAAAGCCCTAAAAATAAAAAAAAAAACTAAACAGGTTGGGGACTGTAAAAATAATATAGGGGGATCAGGTGCTTTCCTTGAATGCAGTTGACCCCAGTTCTATCCCTGCACTTTCTATAGTTTACCAAGCACTCCCAGGAGTGACCCTTGATGGCAGTATCAGGAATAGCCCCTGATTTCTTCCTGGTGTGGCCCTAGGACCCCCAGAGAATAAAACTCAAACTAAACAGATTAACTCAAAAAAAAAATATTTGCACAAAAAATTTAGATGATGTTTGTCTTTGTGGTGATCGTTAGACTTTCATATATTGTGCCATCATTGTGTATCAATTGAAAATGATAGATGTATTAATTATTTCATTTACTAATTTCATATTCCAGTTCTCATTGTTTATGGGCAAATAAGTACTTGTCACATATTCTTTCAACATTGTGTTGAACCACCAATCTCATTTTTTGAGTGCTGTATGTGTCTGTATATGCCAGGAATGGAACTTTAGACCTCATACATCCCAACACATTCATTCTACCACCAGCTTATATCCTAGGGCCTCTAATTTCTTTTAATGCTTTGGTAATAATAATATTATCTGGAGAGATATATCCTGTATATGCATATGTTTTTTAAATGTACGAGACATTAAATATTTTAAAAAGATAAGCTACAGAAACTACAAAATAAACACTGAAGATTTTTTTCAGATTCATTGACTTACCACTGAGAATAATATGCTCTTCATTTGTTCATACTCATTAAGTGGGTGATTTGTCTTGTTTTCATTGTATTTTAAAATAGATGTATGGTTAAGTGTGTGATATTGGACATTATGAAATTTGGAAATCATGGTTTGTGTTTGCATGGACTTAGAAAATTTCTCACAAAAGGATTAAAATAAAAGCTACAGTGATAACTTGAGCAACTATACTTCTCCTTTATTGTGGTTTCTGTTTTTCTCCAGTCTGCACTGGATTGGTGGCCTAAGATTGATGCAGTATATTGCCACTCAGTTGAACTTCGAAATATGTTTGGTGAAACGCTTCATAAAGCAGTACAAGGTTGTGGGACACACCCACCAATACGAATGGCACCGGTAAGATAAATCATCAGCTTTGAGCCCCACATTTTTCTATTCATTTCATTGCCTTTATCCCATTTATGATGTCTTTGATTTTTTTAGAAAATCAAGTGAGTTCTTTTCTATAAATACTATGCTATTGTATACTGAATATTGTTGCATTACTAATTAATGATGTTTGTCTTTCACTATATAAGTTGATTAAATTTTTTGTAAAATTTCTCAGAAAATATTAAAAATCTTAATGAGTGTCCTTTAATCTTCCTTTTTATAGTTTTTCTCTTTTTAATCTTTCCTTATGAATAAAAATATTTTGATTAGCTTCTCATCTTTTGGGAATGTGTAAGGGAACTTGATTCCTGGGTTAGAGTAAATGTTTTTTTTTCCACTAGATGCTGAATGTGGCATATAGAAAATTTAAAGATAAAATGTTTTCATGTAAAATAACTTTCTTATTACAGAAAATGTGTTTTAAAATGTTTAGAAATAATGCTTTAATATTAAAGTTTGTGTTTTAACTTTAAAATTTTTCAAATTAGGTATTCTACAGGTTAAAACTTGTAATGTGAAATTTTAAAACTCTTGGAACCAATTAAAACCGACAATTATAGCATTGTAGAAATCATTTCTTGATATTTATATATAGCAAGAGTATTATACATGGCAACTCTTGGCATTGATTGGTGGTGCTTTGTCTTCTGCTTCTTATTTTCTATTCTTATTGGCTGCTGTCGCTCACATGATCAGATGCCAACCAGTCACTGTTTTGCATGGCAGTGGGCTTCTGTGGCTGTAAGTATAAACCATTGTAACTACCTCAGAAAAGTCCCTGGTTTATTTGACTTTTCTGTGTATAGTTACTGTTATAATCACATCATGTTCTCTCAAATGAAAATGTAGTATTTATTTTTAACCTTTTGTTTATATATAGTAAATTAGCCATCTCACACTTATACTTTGAACAATGCCCTCCATGGCGTGCTTCTCTTTTTTCAAGTTCTCTTAGTCAATAAAATATTTTGGTTTTGTACACTTGTCATTCAAAACTCTTATCCAGTTACCAGTACTTTGGAGACTGTTTGTTTTAGATTTTTTAGTAGAGACATTTACTTTACAGATGTTTTTAGATCATTTAGCCTAAGCAATTATAGCCAAAGGAATAGGGCAGTTATAATTTACTAAAATGCAAAATTATTCTTAATGTTTTTTTAATATAAAATAAATTTAAATAAGTTAAAAAATATTCACTGATTCATTTATTCATTCCAGATATCTTTTGGAAACTTAGACTTTCCTTGACTTTTTGTTTATTAAGTTTTCTACCTCACCAGAAAACTAATAGAACTTAGTGGCAAGTTATTACTCACTTCCTACTTAAAGTTTACTAATTGTCTGCAGTTAAATGGGCATGAGACTGAAAGAAGATATAACTAAACTATTCTTTTGAACAAATACAAAATTTGATTGGTAGCTTAAAATTTTAAAGATATTTAGCCCAGGTTATTATCTAATTGCACAATCTATGTACTATACTATGGGTCGCTATTTTATAAAAGCATAGCTAGACTTCTTTTGGCACAAGGACATGATGAAAATTTAGTTTTTTAAATTTTTTTAAAAAATTTATTCACCATGATTCATAATTTTACAATAGTGTCAGTGATGTGGGTTTCTTGGATGTAGCATTCTAGCACCACACCCCCTATCAGAGTGTCCATTTCTCTCTACCTTTTTTTTAGTCTCCACCTAACCTTGCCCCCCCTTACATCTTACTACCATGATAAGCTTAGTTTTGTAATCAGCTCATAGATTCTGTTGCTTTCAGCCTTCAGTTATTCCGTTACTATGCATACTGCATACCCTTCAGTTCCATCCACATTGCGGCAAATTGCATGATTTTATCTTTTCTTACAGCTGAGTAGAGTTCCATTGTGTATACGTACCATAGTTTCTCTATCCAGTCATCTGTTCTAGACACTTGAGTTGTTTCCGGATTGTGAATGGTGCTGCAATGAACAGAGGAGTGCAAATGTCTTTTCTGACTAGAGTTTTTGTACCCTTTGGCCCAGATGCCCAGAATTGGAATTGCTGGATCATATAGAAGATCAGTTTTTAGTTTTTTTTGTGGAGTGTCCATATTGTTTTATAAAAGAATTTGTTTTTATTTATATATTTTTTTCGTCGAAAATAGTATGCATTTGATTTTAAAAGATATGTTGTTTTATTTGATTTTGTTTAGGGGCAACACCCGATGGTGTTCAGGCCGTACTTCTGGCTCTGTGCTCAGGGATCACATCTGCTGGGTCCAGAAAATCATTTGGAGTGCTGGGGATTGAACCCAGGTTGGCCACCTGCAAGGCAGAAACCTTGCTCACTGTATATCACTCTGGCCCCGGTTTAAATTTTTAGCAGGGATTCCACCCGGTGTTGTTGGGGATTCAGGACCACCCCTGGTGATGATTGACTCAGCAGTTGGGGCTTCATGGTATGGTGCTGAGACTATACCTGGTAGTGCTTAGAACTCTATTCAGTGCTAGGGCTCAAACTAGGGCTTCACACACATTCGACATGAGATATCTCTTTGGCTACCAAGTAAGTCTTCAGTTGTTCATACTAGTGTTTATATCTCAGCTTTTGTATGTGTTAATAATTATGTTTGATATCTAATTGTGTATGGACCCCCAAACTATGCTCAGGAGACCTAGGGCCACTCATTGCTATACACTGCATGTAATGTCTAAAAGTACAACTTTCTGGCTAATTTTCTTACCATGAAAAATAGCAAATTTAATATAGAATAATTTTTTGGAAGAATTATTTAGAATTTGGATGATCCACTTAAACCTAGAGAGTGAAAAGCCAGACAGTAAATATGGAACATTTGTGCTCCCACTGGCTTCCAGTGTTAATGGAAGTAGAGCCTGATGAGCTAAACAGGCATGGCTCTTTCCATCCCGAAGGTCTGTTCCTATAGCTTTTACTTGAAAACTTCTAATGAATACAGTACCACCATTTCATAAAGTCTGGAAACAAAGGTAGATACACATAATAAGTCATTTTAGAGATGATACAGTGCACTCAGGTTTCTCAGCCTTGGCACTTTTACATTTTGGAGTGGGTAACTCTTTGTCATAGGAGATTTTGCTGTGCATTGTAGGATATTTAGCAACATCTTTAACCACAACCCACTATATACCCATAGCATCTTACCTGCCACACTGTACTGACAGTCATATGGCTGCAGACATTTCAAGATACCCCCTGGGGTCAGAATTGCCCCAGTTGAAATGTTTCATGAATTCTCACTTGTATTAGTTAAAAATCACCTGAGGTTCTTAGAGTTATTATTGTAACTAATAATCCTGCTATCATTTGCTGTAGAAATAGCATTGAAGTGTTTAGTCTGTAAAGCTGTAAATTAGTACCTGTAACTCCAGACTTTATGCCCTTTATATATTTTGGAGCTAGATAAATTTCTTGTTGAAAGAAATTTAAAGAATTTTATTTAAATTAAAAGTAATTTACCTGCTTTCAAACAGGAAAGAACTGTTTGAAAACTCTTCTTTAATTAAGATAGACTTGGGGCCGGAGCAATGGCACAGCGGGTAGGGCGTTTGCCTTGCACGCGGCCGACCCGGGTTCAATCCCCGGCATCCCATATGGTCCCTGAGCACCGCCGGGAGTAATTCCTGAGTGCAAAGCCAGGAGTAACCCCTGAGCATCGCTGGGTGTGACCCAAAAAGAAAAAAAAAAAATTAAGATAGACTTTTCTCTCTTTCTCACGTTCATCCATTAGTTATCCTCTCTTCTCTTCTGAAGTGCTATACGGCATTTAACAAGTTGTTTTTGACTACATATAACCCTTGGTTGGTCATAAGACAGAATGGGAGATATTTGAATAGTTATTTTTATCAAACTTTACAGATAAAGATAAAAATATGTTTATCTGTATTTTTTTTTTTAAGCTTTTTGGGTCACACCCAGTGATGCACAGGAGTCACTCCTGGCTCTGTACTCAGGAATTATGCCTGGCAGTGCTCGGGGGACCATACATATGGGATGCTGGGAATGGAACCCCGGGTCGGCCTCGTGCAAGGCAAATGCCCTACCTGCTGTGCTATCGCTCCAGCCCCTTTATCTGTATTCTTAAAGGTTATTTAATTTTTATAACATTGTAGCTTTAGGAAAGTCTTTATTTCTGCTTTCTTTAGAATTGTATGGATATGTGTTGTTTAATCTGTTTTATCTAAGGACAGTGAGGCACAAATAATAAGTCAGTAATAGTCACAGTAGTCACATGGTTAGCAGATAGTTAATATTTGATCTAGTATCCATCTGTTTTTTTAGCTGTCTTTCCTTGCTAATGTATTAGCTTGATGAATACAGAAACTTTGGATTGTTGAGTATTGAGTTCTTAGCATTAAAACTGTATCTGGCATGTAGTAGGTATTTAGTACATACTTGTTGAATGAGTGAATGATTTTTGCTTAACCTACTTTTAATACCCATACTATAAATTATTTGCTTCTCTTTTGGAAAGAATTCAGTCTAACACTTTTTTTTTTTTCAGTTAAAAAGAACATTAAAAGCTGAATTTGGTGTTCCAGATGTCATATAATAATTAACAGTTATTTACCTGCTGTTCTATGCATAGCATTTTTCTATCAGTCTGATCCAAGATCACATTCTTATCTTGCACTCAGCTTTTAATCTTATAAGTTCTTGCCTGTTTCATATGAACATTGAACTATAACCTCCACTTTTTACTTTTGTAGTGTTTTTTATTTTTTTAATTTTTATTTATTTTTTTTCTTGCAGAAAATATTTAATTTTATAAAGTCAGCAAAAAAGTTAAAATTACATAGAAAATATAAAATAGAAATTATATTACAGAATTTTATTTAATTATCTAGAAATGTATTTTTTAAAATGTACACTGATGCTGGAGCTGGAGTGATAGCACAGCGGGTAGGGCGTTTGCCTTGCTCGAGGCCGACCCGGGTTCGAATCCCAGCATCCCATATGGTCCCCTGAGCACCACCAGGGGTAATTCCTGAGTGCATGAGCCAGGAATGACCCCTTTGCATTGCCGGGTGTGACCCAAAAAGCAAAAAAAAATAAATTAATTAATAAAATGTACACTGATGCAATCCATAAATTTGATGACCTCAATACTTATTGTAACTTTGTAGTGTTTTTTAAATGGAAAGATTGGTCTTTATTTTTGGGCCACCAAAGTGCTGAGGACTTGCTCCTGGCTCTGCTCTCAGGGATTACTTCTGTCAGGGCTCAGAGGATCATATGGGGTGGCGGGAATGGAACCTGGGTCAGCAGTGGGCAAGGCAAACATCCTACCCACTGTACTATCTCTCCAGCCCTTGAACGATTTGTCTTTTAATCATTTGCTATATAAAAATGAAGAAAACCTATTTATAGTAGAGGTATGAATTTTCACTAATATATATAATTTCTGTATATTTTGCTTTTGTGTCTGTATGTGGTGCTGGGACTCAAACCCAGGGTCTCACATGTGCAAGGTAGGCATTTAACACTATCACATCCCTGGCAAAGGTTTTTCTCAGGGCCTCCTCTGTGTTGTCCAGGGGGATCCTAGGACCATTCTTATGCTTTTTAATCAGTTGAACCAGATGCTTGAATGCTTGGGCCTGACATTGTAGCGCTTCATGGGTTCTTTTTGAATCCTGCAGTGGTTGGAGCCCTCCAGGGTTTTGACGGGGCTCAGGGGGCCCATGGGGGCCTAAGCACTGTACTCTATCTTCAGCCCCCAAATCTGATTTTTTTTACTGTATGTTTGTATATTTTTTTATTTTAGATTTCACATAAATATTATACAGCATTTTAGCATTTGTCTCTGACATATTTCCCTTCTTATAATGACCCCAAAGTCCATTCATTTTGCAAAGAGCAGGAATTTCCTTCTTTTTTTTGCTTTAGTTTTGGGCCACAGCCAGTGGTGCTCAGGGCTTACTCCTACTTCTGTGCTCAGGGAATCACTCATCATGGTGCTTGGGAGCAGCCACATGTGGTGGCAGAGATCAAACTGCATGCAACTGCCTTACCCACTGTACTATCTCTCCAACCCTCATCATTCTTGATTCAGTAATCCTTTGATAGACACTTAGATTGGCCCCATATTTTGTTTACTCATATGGTAATTTTATTTTTAATATTTTGAGGGTCGGCCGTGTGCAAGGCCCTACCCGATGTGCTATTGCTCCAGCCCCGGATTCTCATATTTTGTATGTTAACCTCATATGAGTCAGACATTTGCAGATATTTTCTCTCAAAAACTTTAGGTTGTCTTTTTTAGGTCTTTTGCTTTTCAGAACCTTCTAGTTTTGTATAATTCTACCTTGAATTTTTTTTGTGTGTGTGTGGGCCACACCTGACAGTGTTTAGAGATTACTTCAGTCTCTGCACTCAGGAATTATTCCTGGCAGTGCTTGGGGGACCAAGTCAGATGTCAAGGATCAAATCTGGGTCAGTCATGTGCAAGACAAGCACCCTATTCTCCTCTACTATTGCTTTAGCCCCTCCACCCTGAATTTTTTTTTTTTTGCGCTTATACTTCAGGTGTATGTCTAAAAATACATAATTGCCAATACTCAAATCAACAAACTTTATTTTTATGTTTTTATTCTAGAAGTCTTATGTTCTCGAATGTATGTGGTTTTTTTTTTTTTTTTTTGTATTTTTTTTTTTTTTTTTTTTGTCTTTTGTTTTGGACCAGACTCAGTGGTGCTCAAGGCTTACTCTTAGCTGTACTTGAGGAACCATAGAGAAGGCTGGAGATCAAAGCCGAGTTGACGTCATGCAAGGCAACCATCTGCCTGCTGTTCCTCTGCACTTAAACTACTATTACACCTCTACACTTAAGTTTTTAATTGATGTAGTGTTAATCTCTGACTGGTATAGAATTTGCAGATCTTATGCATTATGTAACCACTCTAGAACAAAATTCACGTGCTGATTATATGACATTAAGGAATGACATAATTAGGGACCAGAGAGATAGTACAGCAAGTAGGGTGTTTGCCTTGCACATAACTGTTCAGGATTTGATCCCTGGCACCCTACATAGTTCTTTAAGCCCTGCCAGTAGTGATCCCGATGCACAGAAGTAGGAGTAAGAACTGATGTGGCCCCAAAACAAAAACACAATTTAACTTAACATTTGTAAATGATTTCTAAGTAAGAGGTATATTTTTCCCCTGCTAACTCTCTAATTTCTCATCATGCAATGATTTCAGCTGCACATTATACTTAGTCCTATCTCAATAAATAAATTTGTTCAATTAATATTTCACCTTGATCTGCAATATTACCTGTCTTTGAAATAAAAGTTTTAGGAAGCCAAATAGTAAAAAAATTCATGAAAAATATTTAATAAGACTTCTGCCATAAGATAAGAAATGATAAAAGCCAACATTGTCAATTTTGCTATTTCAGTGCTATAGAGACATTCTTGAGCATTAATGTATCCCGTATATAGCTCTCTCTTTTAGAAATGACCTCTTTTAGAAATGAAGACTTTCAGTGTTCTTAGACATAAAAGCACATGTGATCCTCACAACAAAGCAGTGACGATAGTTGCCATGTATTATACATCCACATACTTTGGAGCCACCAGGGATAAACCTGATTATTCTTGGGAAGCCATATGGTGTTGAATATTGAACCAAGGACCTTAGTTTGGAACAAAATCATTTAAGCCATGTTCTTGGAATGCATTTCTGCTTTTTATCATTGCAAGGCAACCTACTTATGTGGGCATTTTATTATTTTATTATCTGAATAGATGTGGGATAGTCTGTTTGCATATATGTTCACATATAAATGGATGTGTCAAAGGGAAAGGGAGGTTTTTATAAAAATAGAGAAAATAGATGATATTAGATCTGCGATATGATTGTTGGATTTGGGTGGGGTTAAATAACATTCGTAATTATAGTATCAAGCATGAAATCCATCATAGTATCTCTGTAACTAAAACATTTTTCTGATTTGAACTTTCTCTAAGATTTCTTTCACTATTTTAACACTGATCCTTAGGCAAAATGCATGCATTCTGCAGCTTGAGAGAGATGGAATGCGACTGAAGGGAAAGAGTTACAATTATATTATTAATAACTTGCCTATAAAACACATTTTATCAAATTCTAAGAAGCCTTTGAGTTTTTAACATCTCTGAAATTGGGAATGCATCTTGTCTGGTGTCTTACAATTCATATGGTTTTTCATTACTGTGGTACATAAAGTAACAATGCTTCATACAATTAATTAGTGTCATGGATTCTCTGAAGTAATTGTATTTCTATGTGTGGGATAAGTATTTGTTAAGCAAGTTGCTCAATGTGTGTATTTGTGAAAGCTATAAACTTAATGTTTTACCCTAATACTTTCCCATTTTATAAAATTGCTTTTTTATATAGTCAAATACTAATATTAAAGCTTTTAGAGTTTTAATAGATTTTGCTTAAACTTTATTAGGTTGTATAATAAATGTTCTAAAATAATTTTAATTTTTAAGCTTAGCAATATTGCTATACCTAATATTTCTAATATGTTACATACTTAGTTGTTAAAATGTGTTTATTTTGGAGCTTTTAAATTATTTTTTAAAGTTGTATAGTTGTGATGCGGATCCATGTCTGGTTCTTATAAGGCATTGTCTTGTTTTTGTTTTTAGAGTCTTACATTTAAAGAAAAAGTAACAAGCCTTAAATTTAAAGAAAAACCTACAGACTTGGAGACAAGAAGCTATAAGTATCTTCTGTTGTCTATGGTGAAACTAATTCATGCAGATCCAAAGCTCTTGCTTTGTGTGAGTATTTGTGTCTCTTTGTGAGTGCGTGCGTGTGTGCCTCTGTGTGTGTTTATGAAACATGTTGAAATTATTACAGTAACTTAGTTTTTTTATCAGTAAAATACTTTTTTCCTTCAAGAAAGCTAATGAGCATTTATAAATCCTACTGAAACCTAAGACATTTTGTAACTTTCTTCATTATTAAGTTGTTATACTTTAGTGAGAGCTTCCATTTTTATTTGTTACCAGATTATAATTTTTAGGCATAATTTTGGCATGGCTGGAGGAAATGAAGAGACCATAAATCAAGAGTGTTTCCTATAGCTACTATATGTTTTTTTTTTTTTCTAATTTCCAGTATCTGTTGTCTAACAATCTAGTTTTTCTGTTTCTCTTTTTTCCTTTATTACTAGCTCTGCTTAAGTATACTGTGTGCTCAGGGCTTATGACTCTGTGTTCAGGGATCATGCCTGGGGATATATGGGGTGCCATGAATGGAAGATAAGTTGGTTGTATGCAAGGCAGTGTCCTATCTTCTGTACTATTGCTCTGTGCCGCCCCCTCCCCCATGAGCATTATTTTAGTACACAAAGTAATTAAGAACAATGAGATATGACTGCGTGATAGTTACACGAAGTGATTAAAAAATGCATGAATTCTGGGGGCTGGAGTGATAGCACAGCGGGTAGGGCGTTTGTCTTGCACGCGGCCGACCTGGATTCGATTCCCAGCATCCCATATGGTCCCCTGAGCACCGCTAGGAGTAATTCCTGAGTGTAGAGCCAGGAGTAACCCCTGTGCATCGCCAGGTGTGACACCACCCCCCCAAAGAAAAAGGAAAAAAAAATGCATGAATTCTGAAGGTAGACTATATATCGTGATTGTTTTAATGCTCTGTGCTTTAGTTTTCTATTTTTAATCCCTCCCTCCCTCCCTTCCTTCCTTCCTTCCTTCCTTCCTTCCCTCCCTCCCTCCCTCCCTCCTTCCCTCCCTCCTTCTTGTTTTTATTTAGGTATCATGATTTAGAATACTGTTAATAATAATAGGGTTTCGGGTATATCATGTTCCATTTCCACACTTAACCAATACTTGGCAGCAGTTCTTCCACCAGTGTTTCCGTGTCCACTCCCACTTCCCATGTGCTGTGTTTTTCTTACAGGAGGAATGGTAATGGCTCTGCCTTTGAAACATTGTCAAGATATTGATAATACATGTAGAGCTCTTAGGAATAATGCATAAATGCTTAATAAGTAACATGTTTAACTTAACTTTGGAATTTTCCTAGGCTCAGGAGAGTAGCATCCAGAAAAATCTTTCCCTGCTTTGTTAAGCAATAGGCTTTTTAAAGTGCTTTCAGTTTTGATGCCTTATTTTTTCAGATTGCAGTTAGTACTCTAATAGTTTAACTTGATTTCCATAGTTTCAAGAGTCCTACCAACCTTTTTTTGGGGGAGCTGGGTGGGGGTCAGGTGCACTGGGCCACACCTGGAGTGTTCAGTGCTTGCTTCTAGCTTTGTGATCAGGGGTCACTCCTGGTATTTTCTGGAGGACCATGTGAAGCCAGGGTTAACTGCATGCCAGTCAGGTACCTTTCCTCCGTGCTCTCTCTTCAGCTCTAGAAACCCTTGTTAAGATTCTATGGTTAGTGAAATGAGTCAGAAAGAGAGGGACAGACACAGAGGGACTGCACTCATTTGTGGAATGTAGGGTAGCATCACACGAGGCTGACACCCAAGGACAGTAGATACAAGGGCCAGGGGGATTGCCCCATAGCTGGAAGACTGCTTCATGAGTGGAGGGGAGAAGGCAGATGGAATAGAGAGGGGATCACTGGGAGGGTGGTGACTGGGGGAGCCAGTTGGGATGGGAGATGCATGCCGAGAGTGGATGATGGTCCGAGCATGATGACCTCTCGGTGTCTGTGTTGTAAGCTGTAATGCCCAGAAGTGGAGAGAGAGTATGGGGAATGTTGTCTGCCGTGGAGGCAGGGGGAGGGTGGGGAGGAGGGGTATACCCGGGATGTTGGTGGTGGGGAATGTGCACTGGTGGAGGGATGGGTGTTTGATCATTGTGGGATTGTGGCCCAGACACGGAAGCTTGTGACTGTCTCATGGTGATTCAATAAAATTGAAGAAATTGAAAGAAAAAAAAAAAGAGAGAGAAAGAAAAAAAAAAGATTCTATGGTTAGAGCATGCACTGCCATGACTGCCTTGTCTATCTTTTTCTTCCTGGTTGGTGTCTGGACCTTTCCTAATTGGAGTTTGAGGCTCCTAAGCTGTCATCAACCCCAGCTAATGCTCTCTTACCTTATCTCCCTAATCCCTCTACCTTTTGTATGCCTATTCTCAGGAACCAAAATCTTTTGATTTTTCCCACCCCCCAACCTTAGATTCTATAATTGGTTCTTATAGTATCAAAAAGCTTTTTTCTTAAAAAAAAAAAATTCTCTGGATATTTTTGGTCTTAGTGGTTAGCATACCCATAAGTTAAAACCTCTACAGCTAGAGGTTCTCAAGACTGACTTTTGGCTCTGCTCAAAATCATTGCTCAGGCGATCATATGCAGTTCCAGGGATCGTACTGTGGTAGCTACATGCAAGTCAAGCACCTTAACAACTATTGTGCTATTTCTTCTAGCCCATAAAATTCTCAAATTAAAAAAAAAAATGCCTTTATGTGGGTGTTTTTTGTTTTTTTGTGGGGGAGGGTGGAGAATATAGAGTGAACAAGCAAGAGAATATAAGTAAGAGAAAAGAGAGAAAAAGGTAAAATAAAAAACTAATTAAAAAAATTATCAGTGAAAACTGGGTAGGTGACTCAAAAGTCTGGAGGGAGGCCCAGGTTTGAAATCCGGCATTACAAGGTTCTCTGAGTACTGCTGGGGGTAGCTCCTCAATACTGCAGGCTGTGGTCAAAAAGCAAAAAATCAGTCCCTAAAGAAATAACCTTCATTCTGATTTTTTTGTTTATGCAGAACAAGTTAAATTTGTATTGTTATTTCATCTTTCATATTGTAGATGTGTGTTAGCACTTTTTACAAGCTATAATCAGGTTCAAATAATGTCTCCAAGTTATGGATATCTTTTGTGTTAAATATTTTATTGTTCAAATAACTAGAATTTATGTGGAACTTGATATTTTCCAAATTTGAAATACAGTAAGTTGAAATGGGGGAGAAAAAAAAAATCTAAAATTGAAATTGTTTTCTTTGCTGCCATCTAGTGGTTGAAAAAGCTTAGGATAACCATAAGTAAGTTAAAATACTAAGATTTCTTTTATATATTTTAAATGTCACTGTCACTGTCATCCTGGTGCTCATTGATATGCTCGAGCGGGCATCCATTGTTAACTTTTAAAAATTCTTAACTCAATAAATTAGGTAAATATAGGATTAATGTTTTTAAAGTAAAATAGTTTTATTCATTGTAAGGAGAATGTGGGGAGGGAGAAGGAGGGGGAGAGAGAGAGAGAGAGAATGAATAAGGGGTTTTTTGTGGGTTTTGTTGTTGTTGTTGTTTGTTTGTTTTTTTTGTGCCACACTGAGTGATGATTAGGGCTTACACTCCTGGCTCTGCACTCAGGAATCATGACTGGCAGTGCTGAGAGGTTCTATATGGGATGTTAGGAACCAAACCCAGATTGGCCATTTACAAGGCATTTTTTTTTTCAAATTAGGCAACCTGTGAGTTATGTCTCTGGCCTGAACCATGTATATTTCAAGTGTCAATAGATGCTTCCAAATTACAGAAAGCATTTTAGACTCTTTTAAGTAGATATAGACGCATATTTATGTAAATTGCTAATTTGTTTTTCTCAATCTACTGTTTTTCCTGATGAAAAAACTGATGGCTGAGTATCTAGAGCTGTGGATTCTAGCCTTCTATCTGTGGATTTATCTCTTATTCTTTGTAGTATACAAAGAAAGACTGTTCAAGATTACAGCCATTTATAGATCAAAATAAGTAAATCCCCATTAATAGTTGTATTATTTAGTCAGTGTGGCATTACTGAAAAAGAAGTACCCCTCATATTATGGATATGTATTATGTTGTTGTTTCTGTGGTCACACCCTACTGTGCTCAGGCTCTGGCTCCTTTGGCTCTGCCCTCCGGAATTATCCCAGGCTTGGGTTGGGGAACTATATGGAAGTCGGGGATCAAACCCTGGTCAGCCACATGCAAGACAATTACCCAACCTTCTATACTATCTCTCCAGTCCCAGTAGAGTTATAATTTTGGTAATTCAATACTTAGCTTTTGTTCTTAGTATTTTATCTCAACATTATTAATAGTAATGGACAAGTAAGAGTGTAGATTAAGAGAATTCTTAACTAAAGTTCATTTTTAAATTTATTTTTTATTTGGGAGCTATACCCAGCTATGCTCAGAGGCTATTCCTTGCTCTGTGCTCAGGATTGACTCTTGGTAGTTCTAGGGAGGGGGCAATCAAATATGCTGAGGGTCAGCCATTTACAAGGTAAATCCCTTTTCCCTGTACTATCTCTCTGGCCCCTGTTTTGTTTTTTAATTTTAAATAAAAGCAATTGTTTTTACTGATGTGACTTGCATAACATGAGAAATCCATTGCTTATTTTAGCTTCCAGCACTGTCTATTGCTGAAACATTTTTATTAACCCACTTAGAAACCTAGTTCTCATTAGGAGTCAGTCTGTTTCCTTTTCCTTCCAGCTCCTGTCCAGTGATTTTTTTCAAATTGAAGTTTGCTTTTTTTCTTGCAGAATCCAAGAAAACAAGGGCCTGAGACCCAAGGCAGTACAGCGGAGTTAATTACAGGGCTCGTCCAGCTGGTTCCTCAGTCTCACATGCCAGAGATTGCTCAGGAAGCAATGGAGGTAAAGGACAAATGAGTTCTAGGCTCTTGAAGGGACAGTTTTAACTTTGTGCATCCTTAATGTTTCTTTGGTGTGTGGCTTTTGTGAGTGATAGATGTCATTTATAGACATAAAGAGTTGTCAAGAGTTATGTCATATGTTTGATTCTATATACCGTTTCATTAATTTTGTGGACATTTACTCTGCAGACATTTATAAAGTATGTAAATGTCTTGTTAATGGCATTTACTTGCTTTATGTTACATGTAAGAACAATATTGTACACATTCTTATAATTAATAAAAGAACTCAGATTCTTGGCCAAGCAGGGCAGACCCCACAGAGTCTGAGGATCCGGTGGTGCTGGAGGATGCTAGTGTCGCCATGGATAGAACTGGGGCCATATACATGCCCTGTGCACTTTAAGCCCTATATTATCTTCCTAGACCTGCAGTTCACCTATTTTTACTTTTTAATAGGCATTGATTTTTAAAAATAGGGATATAATCATAATCATAAAGTTCATGTAATCATAAACCAGGACGTAATGTGTACAAGCTAGTGGTTTTTATTATATTCACAAGGTTTACAATTGTAACTGCTATCTAATTTAGAACATTTGTGGTGTCTCTAGCAGCCATTAATCATTTTTTTAGATTATTATCATTATTTTGGGCTGGAGAGATAGTGCAGTGGGTAGGGCGTTCACCTTGCACATGGGCTGACCCGGGTTCGATTCCTCTGCCCCTCTCAGAGAACCCGGAAAGCTACCAAGAGTATCTCGCCTACATGGCAGAGTCTGGCAAGCTACCCATGGCATATTCGATATGCTAAAAACAGTAACAACAAGTCTCACAATGGAGATGTTACTGGTACCTGCTCGAGCATATCGACGAGCAACGGGATGATACAGTGATACATTGATTTGATTTTGCATTGCTGGGGATTGAATCCATTCCTTCTTGCATGCAAGGTGTATATTTGACCATTTTTCTCCTATATTCCTAGCCCAATCTGTGGCCTTTTATGCTGACTTCTTTCATTTAAAAGTATTGTAACTTTTACGGGTATTGTAGAATTAGTGCCTAACTCTTTTTTTTTTTTTTTTTTGGTATTGCCAAGTAATACTTTGTAACATGGATATGCCATATTACTCCTTTCTATTTTATTTCCAAAAATAAAAAAAAAATCTTGTGTTTTCATTGGCTTATATGATGGTTTACAATTGCTTTTTAGTATTATGGGATTTCAGAGGTTTAATTAGTCACAGTGTTATGGTTTATAGTATTATAGGACTGCAGAGATTTCATGTCATACTTATGTGTGTAATTGTCACTGCTATCTCCAGTTAAGGTCCACTGTATTCTCACCCTTAAAGACCCCTTTCTCGATTACCGCCTCTCTCTCCTTTCCCTTTGGTAATTATAGTTTTTGCCAAGTCTAGTAATTGTATTTTTTTTTGGTCACACCCAATGATGCACAGGGGTTACTCCTGGCTTATGCACTCAGGAATTATTCCCGGCGGTACTCAGGGGACCATATGGGATGCTGGGACTCAAACCTGGGTTGGCCGCATGCAATGCAAATGCCCTACCCATTGTGTATCTCTCCAGTCCCAGTAATTGTAATTTTTGTTTTGCTTTTTGGGTCACACCCAGCGATGCACAGGGATTATTCCTGGCTCTGCAATCAGGAATTACCCCTGGCGGTGCTCAGGGGACCATATGGGATGCTGGGGATCAAACCCGGGTCGGCCGTGTGCAAGGCAAACGCCCTACCAGCTATGCTATTGCTCCAGCCCCAGTAATTGTAATTTTAATAGTATTTTTCATTTCTTATATTTTGTTTTCCTTGTAATTCATAGTCCACATACCAGTGAAACTATTCGATAACTGTCTTCCACTTATCTCATTTGGTTTAATCACTTCAAGCATAATTTCATTTTTTAAAATGCAGATAGGCCAAGTTCCATTCATCTGTTTATCCTTTAACAGTTGAGATGGTTTCAAGTTTTTTGATACTAAGAATAATGAAATTTTGTATAATTTTTTATGTGTTGTGTATTTTCAGTAGACAGCTAGGACTAGAATTGCTGGATAGTATGGTAATATTGTTTAACTTTTGAGAAACTGCCAGATTTCATCAAAGTGACTACATTCTTTCATATTCCCTCTAGCAATGTATTGAGTATTTGAATATTTCCACATACTTGTCAGCACTTGTTGGCAAATAGAAGAAAAGTGTGGTTATATGTCTTTTTTTGTTATGATTATTCTAGTGGTTTTAAATGTAGTTGACTTAAAAAATTACTTGATAAGTAAAATTTTCAGTCTTACGGAGGTAGAATTTATACTTAATAAAATTGTAAGATTAGAATATTTCTAGTTACCTCCTAGAAGTTCTTTAGTTATTTTTATTTAATTAAAACAATGTAAAAAGTTTTAATTAAAAAAAGGGAATAGGGTGCAAAAATGTGACTCAGCAGTAGAGTGCATGCCACCTTGAATGTGTGAGACTCTATGTTTGATTCTCAGCTCTGCAAAATACCAAAAACAAAAACATTTTAAAAAATAGGGGCCAGGATCCAGAGAGATAGTACAGTGAGCAGGCCACTCACCTTGCCTGAGGCCGACCAGGTTTGATCCCTGTCATCATGTGGTCCCCTGAGCACCACCAGGAGTAATTGTTGAGTGCAGAGCAGGAGTATCCCTGAGCACTGTGGGTATGGCCCAGTAACAATCAAACAAAAAAATATGAATCACACCAGTGGACTGGAGAAGGGGGGTCATGTGGTAGCAGGGATTGAACTCAGGGCACTACATATGGTAGGCATGTGCTTGAGCTATCTCTCCAGTATCCCTACCTTTCTTTTTAAAAATCTTTTTGCACCCTACTTTCTGTGCCTGAGATCATTGGTCTGATTTCTGTCACTGTAGTTATTTTCGTTGTTTTTGGCGCAGTGCTCAGGATTTACTCCTTGCTCTGCACTCAGGAATCACTCCTGGCGGTGCTCGGGGTACCATATGGGATGAGGGAGATGACACTCAGGTTGGCTGTGTGCAAGGCAAGCACCTTATCGCCTGTACTGTCCGGCCCCAGGGCTACACATTTTTTTTTATTGCATATTTATACATACATGGTTGCTTTGGAGACTGTACACTGTACACTCTGCTGTTTTGCTGGGAATCCCAAATAGCAGGGATGCTGTTATTATGCTCAGTGCATGTGGGCACCCGTGGGGATCAGACCGGCAGGTTCATACTTGCAAGACAGAAGCTGTTTGCCACTGAATCATCCCCCAGGTCCCCTTCCCTTTCTCTGGTTATTGAAAAATAACTTACCTCTCTGTTCAAAAAGAATTCATGTCAGACAAGGTAGCTTCTACTTTTATCTTCTGACCTAGAAGAAAAAAATTATTATGAGTATTGATTTTGGTGAGTTCTCTTTATTTGGGGATTAATTTCATGTTCTTTGGTACTTGAATAATTTTATGAAGCAGTTTTTACATGTATACATACTGCTAACTTTAATTTGTTACTTATTTAACTTTATGTATATATGCCACTTAAAATAAGAATGCTAGGAATAAAGTTGTTCATTTTATGTATCTATTCCAAAATATCTGGGTTCTCCAGAATTTTTCTTTTATGCCTTATTTTGTAAGTTGAAGCTATAACTTAAAGTTCAATTTGTTAGCATTTGTAAAACAAATACTCCTGTGTTACATTTACTTAAAAATGTTAAATCTCTCCTTTTAAAACTTAAGGCTCTGCTGGTTCTTCATCAGTTAGATAGCATTGATTTGTGGAATCCTGATGCTCCTGTAGAAACATTTTGGGAAATCAGGTATATATACTTTAATTTTAAATTTTATTTGCAATAATCTTAATTTTTTGTCTTTGAATACTTGCTTTACAGTACTTAATTTATTGCAAAGCTTTATTTACTAATACCTTCAGAAGTTTTATGACTTTGTATTTTAATTGACTTAAAATTACTAATCAAAGTATTTATTGTTCCCACTAAAAGAATGCACAGCAATTTAGGAAACATTTTTATATTGTGCTTTATGTTCTTACTCAACCATAGAATACTGTTAATTGTTGCATTCTCTTATATTTCATGTTTCTGGGTATTACAACTGTATTTTTAAGAGTGTTAGTGTTGCTGGGACCAGAACAATAGTACAGTGGGTAGGGTGTTTGCCTTGCATGCGGCTGACCCAGGTTTGATCCCCAGCATCGCATAAGGTCCCCCAGCATCACCAGAAGTGATTCCTGAGTGCAGAGCTAGGAGCAACCCCTGAGCATTGTTGGGTATGACCCAAAAATTAAAAAAAAAAAAGTGTTAAGGTTGTAAGCACAGACTATTCAAATTCTCAATCAGTAATAATTCACGGATTTTTTTTTTTCTTTCTTTCTGGGTCACACCTGGCGATGCTCAGGAGTTACTTCTGGCTTTGCACTCAGGATTCACTCCTGGCGGTGCTCAGGGGACCATATGGGATGCTGGGAATTGAACCTGGGTCGGCCACATGTCAGCCGCATGCAAGGCAAATGCTCTATCTACTGTGCTATCGCTCGAGCCCCTCAAGGATTTTTTAAACTATGATCATTCATTAGGTTTTTTTTTTATAATATTAGAGTTTTGGAGAGTAAATTTCTCATGTCTGCACTGAAAGTGTCTGCACTGAAAGTATGTGGAAATTAATCTATTTCCTCGATTATTTAATAAAATATTGCCTTTAAATGGGCACAAAGGCACAGTACATTGAAGAAAGTATAAATGTATAAATCTCAAGTTTTGTTACTTTATGTTATGAAAACTAATCCATGAACTAACTTGTAGCTGAGTTAAGTATTCACTGCTAGGAGCCAGAATGATGGGACAGTGGTTGCAGCATTTATCTTGCAATGCGACTGATCTGGGTTTGGTCCCTGGCACCCCACAGGGCCCCAGAGCCCAGGCAGGAGTGATCTCTGATACTGGTATGATGGAATTGAGGTCTGAGGTTGGGAAAACTGTACATATGGAATTTGAGCATGGCTGATTGTAAAGTTGGGTGCTATGAATAACTTTGTAAATGTACAGTACCTCAATAAAAAATATGTATTTTTAAAATGTTCACTGGTAGTAAAGTACTGTAAACCACAGATATAACTTAAAATTTTCTCATTTCCAAATGAAAGGTAAGAACAGGTAAACTTAACTTTAATAATGTTTTAACTTTGTTATATCTAACCCAGTATATCTAGTAGATTATTTTACCATTTAATCAATAGACAACATACTAATAGTATTTTTTTCCAGTCTTTAAAGTTTGGTGTGTTTTGCACTTCTGTTGCAACTCAGTTGGGACAGGTCACACTTCATGTACTCAGTCCTAAGCCCTGCTCTGTCAGTGCAGCACTCGAGTTAGCAGTCAGTAAATATTTAGGTGTTGTGGGTCAGATAGTCTAGAATAACAGCAGAACCTGCTATTGGAGCATAAAAGCAGGCTTACATAATATATAAAATGAATATTCGAATAGGTGTGGCTGTGTTCCACTAAAATTTTATTTGCAAAAGTAAATGATGAGTTATGTTTGCTCTGTGGGCAGTTTCACGTAGACCTTCACTCTAAAGCACCAAGTTTGTAAACAAATCAAATAGCACTTAGTCTGGCCTGTCATTTATTTTCCTTTACAAAGGTGAGATGCGTGGATGAAACTCTTGGGAGTTTGGGGAGTAAGGAGCTTAATTGTACTTACTTTTAATTTTTTTAATAGATTCTGTAGACTTAATTCATATTTTATTTGATTATCAAATCTAAAGAGTAAAATAAGTTTTCTCTAAACTTGTTTCCATTCTGAAAAAAATGCTTTTTTAATGTATTGATTATACCTATACTGGTATATTTATTGTCAGTACTGGTAACAATGAGCTTTCTATTATTGCAGCTCACAAATGCTCTTTTATATCTGCAAGAAATTAACTAGTCATCAAATGCTTAGTAGCACAGAAATTCTTAAATGGTTACGGGAAATTTTGATCTGCAGGAATAAATTTCTTCTTAAGAATAAGGTAAGCACCAAGACCATACATGTTAACTCTATTACCTTAACTATCAACACATTACCTTAACTATAACAAAATTAAAAAAAAAAATAAGAAGAATAAGGTAAGCAAATTGGTATCTTTAAATATGAAAGAAAAAAAAAGAAAGAATATTTGGAATAGTAATAGGGTGAGATGGAGAAAGTATTTATTAGCCAAGTTAGATTCCTTGGTCTTCTCTGTCTTAGAAGATCCTCCAGGGAAATATAGGTGCAAAAGATATAGTGATAAATCAGCATTTATTTGTTGGTTTATTTATTTATTTTAATGGCCAGACTCAGAGCTCAGGGAGCCTGGGGCTATTCATGGGCAAGTGGTTCTGCAGAGCCTGGGAGACACCAAGGTCACACCTCTGGTGCCCGGGGCGGGGGGTGGGGGGGTGGGGTTGGGGGGTGTCATGTGGTGTGGGGATTGAGCTCAGTCTTTCCCATTCTAGGTAGATATTCTGCCACTTGAACTATTTCTCTAGTCTGGATCAAATTAACATTTATTTAGTTATTTTTTAGGCCACACCTGGTGGTGCTGAGGAGCTTTGCAGACCATATGGGGTGCCAGGGATCCAACCCCAGTCGACCACTTGACCACTTATGTGGCAAATTCCTTACCTACTGTAACTTTTTTCCAGCTCCTAAAAATTAATATTTACAAAATTATCAGGAGAGACTCGCCTTGCATTTTGATACCCTGGGTTTGATCACAAGCATTCCAACAACAAATTATTATTCAAAGACTTAAGCCAAGACTATTCAAATCTTAAGGCCACTATCCCAAGAAACTCTAATTATGTAACCAGGATTCTGTGGAAGGCCTAGGAGGAATGGGGGTTGCTACAATCAAAGTAGCTAACATATTTTCTCTTCTCAAGTTTATTCATGTGAGTTGGGTTTTAGACCATTTCAAAGAATAGTATTAATCAAGAAATGGAAGAGAAGAGGCTGAAAATCCAGTCTAGATTCACTTTAGTTCTCTTATAAAGGTTTTACTTTTTGGGACTCCAGTGGTCAAGCATAAGTGATACAAAGACCTATGTGAGATTCTGGTTTAGATCCCTGATACTGCATGCCCACACCCCAGCACAGCAGGACTCAGCCCCAAGCACTATCAGGTGTGTGTCCCCACAACATTAAAAGAAATAGACCACACTTTAAAAAATAGGTGTTTTTCTCCTTAGGGGTGAGTAAAAATTTTGATTCTGAACTTGTTGAACTTTTATTTTCCTTCTCATTCTATTTACTATTTTTTTAAAAAAATTTTTTTAGGGTCACACCTGGCTCAGTGCTCAGGGCTTATTGATGGCTTTTTGCTCAGAGAGCACACCTGTCAGTGCTTAGGGGACCATATAGGGTACTAGAAATTGAACTTGAGCCAACCATATGCAAGGCAAATACCTTACCCAGTATACTATCTTTTTGGCCCCTGAAAGATAATAAAACATACTGAGGAGGAGGTTGTTGGGAATAGAGAAGAACCATTAAGTTCCTATTAGGATAACATTTCTGTAATTAGGCCATTAAAATATTTTTCAGGACTGGAGGGATAGTACAGGAGGTAAAGCACTTGACTTATATGCAGCTGTGATGACCATAACCCTGGTTTCAGCCCCCAGCACCACATATCCCCAGTACCTGAATCTACTGTGTTCACTCCTGAACACAGAACCAGGAATAGGGGAATAGCTTCTGAGTACTACTCAGTGTGGGTCATTGTGCTCCCCCTAACCCCCCTCCCTTCTATATGGCGTAGATTTGGGAGCAGTCGATCTAATGAATTTTATCCATTTATAAAATCAAAACTATAACTTTTAAATGTATCAAATTCATGTTTCTTGGTCTATATGCAACTTTTAAATTTTCTTTGTTTAGAAATGGATTGAGTTGGGTTTATTCACACCTTACTTATCTTGAAATTTGACATCATTGAACAATAGAGATTAGACTCTGGAGTTCCATACTTTTAATTTTATGATACAATTTCCCAGAGTATAAGCATTAGTTTCTCAATAATGAATTTGTAGTACTCTGCTGAGCAAAATCTCTTTTGAACTTGGCATGCAGTATTATGGGTCCAGAGAAATTTTATCTCAAAGGAGTAAACTTCCAATAAACCTGGACAAAAATCTGATGGTAGAAAATTATTTGTAATTAACTGAAAATTACATGATATTTTTTAATCTAGTTGATTATTGTTGATGTTTTGCTTGTGTCCATGTTAATTTATGTGTTTGGAATTTGTTATTTCTGATGATTTGAAGGGTAGAAAGCTAAAGGAGTTTAAAAGACATTAAACAAACATTAGCTATGCTAATGTTTAGTACTACTGTACTAAACTGGGTTTCTAATGAATAGTGAACTTCCAGTTAAGATGAGAGATAGAAGTTGGGAGGAAACATTATCTATGATAATCTCAAAAGGATAAAATATACAAAGCATTTGTTTCTCTTGATTTTTTTAATGTCTTGCTAAGGTTTCCTTGTTTCCTCTTTTATAGCAGGCAGATAGAAGTTCCTGTCATTTTCACTTCCTTTGTGGGGTTGGATGTGATGTTCCTTCAAGTGGAACTACTACTCAGATGTCCATGGACCATGAAGATTTCCTTCGTACTTGTACTCCTGGAGCCTCTCTCCGAAAAGGAAAAGGAAATTTGTCTGTTGTAAGCAGCATCTTTGATAGTTTTTCCTGTATTATTATTATCATATTCTTTGTTATTTTCTGAATGAAAATTGATAATTTCACCTATATATTATAGCACAACAAAGAATTGTTTGGACTGTAGTTCTGTCACTGCTCTTTGTGGAACTATGGGCAAGTTCCTAACATCTTTTGTCTCAGTTCTCAACTTAAAGTAAGATTCTTATCCCAAAGTTGTTGTCAAATGATCTCATAAATAAATAGCACTTAAGTATTTAGCTCTTGCAGTTATAACTGAGAGCTGTAATTACTATAAAGATCTGCCCCATGAGAAAGACTTCATAAACTCTTGAAGTATAAAAGTTGTAACAACTGGGACCAGAGAGATAGCATAGTGGGTGAGATGCTTGCCTTTCATGTGATTGACCCAGGTACCATATATTCCATTCGATCCCTGGTACCATATATTGGCCCCTCAGGCCTCACCAGGAATCATCCCTGAGTACAGAACCAGGAATAAGCCCTGAGCACAGCTAGTGTGGCCCTAAAACACACACAAAACAGAACCAAAAAGTTGCAACAACTCACGAGAGGGAAAAAAATGTATTACTTGATATTATAGAGAAGTGTGTCTTTGATATTTGCTTATTGCCTTGTTCCTTTTAAAGGTAAAACTATATGGACCAGAGAGATAGTGGAGTGGTTAAGGTGCTTGCCTTATACATGGCCAACCCATGTTTGATCCCTGGCATCCTGTATGGTCCCCTGAGCATGCCAGGAGTGATTCCTGAATGCAGAACCAGGAATAATCCCTGAGTACAGCCGAGGGTGGCCCCCAAACCAGACAAAATAAATAAGTAAATCATTCACTCTATCACTGTCACTGTCTTCCGTTGTTCATTGATTTGCTTGAGCGGGTGCCAGTAACGGTTCCATTCGTCCCTGTCCCATGCTAGTGTAGCCCGATGGTGTATTGGGGGCTCTTTCAGGATCAAGGGAATGAGGACCATCATTGTTACTGTATTTGGCATATCCAGTATGCCATGGGTAGCTTGCCAGGCTCTGCCGAGTGGGTGGGATACTCTCGGTAGTATCGGTGTTACTGTATTTGGCATATCCAGTATGCTATGGGTAGCTTGCCAGGCTCTGTCGAGTGGGTGGGATACTCTGAGAGGGACAGAGGCTTTTGGGACAACCTCTAATTGCCTTTACAGGTGTTCCCAGTCTACCGAATGTAAGCTTTTGGTTGACTGGCATGTTGTAACGATCTCACACTGATAAACACGCACCTACCTGCATCTCTGGGCAGCACCTGGGACATCTGCGGCCTCAGGTTGATCTCTATGAGGTTGATGGAGTGTGCCTGGAGGCTGTTGAGCAGCTGGCAGAGCAGGACCTTATCATGGAGGGTCTGTGCCAGGTCAAACATCTGCGCCGAGTCCCAGGTCACCCCGTGGCTGGCTGACAGCACCCCACAGTGGATGAACCACTGTGTGCACTGCCGCCATGGCTATATGTCTGACGGCGATGCTGCAGCCTCGGCCGCAGTTTCTCCATGCCCCGCCGACACCATTCTGTCCGAATCTCGTGAAACAGCCAGCGATGTCCATCAGGAATCACGCGTAGAGTTCCACGCCTGGCGTGCTGAACCACGTGTTGTCTAAGGCAAGATGGTGAGCTGGTTTGGGAGAGCATGAGGGGTTCTGTTGGCATTGGCGCCATCTTGCCTCCAATCTATAGCTGAGCTGGAGGTGGTTTGTGGGTGGTGTCTCCCATATATCTAACTTTGGGCCATTTAATTTCATAGTGAACTTGGTCCCAAGTTGTTGGGGTCTGGCCAAAGGCACAGCAGCAGTTTTGAGGTATTTGGAAGTCTGAAGGCACCATCACTGATATAATCGTCCCACAGGTACAGGTTGACTTGCTGGTCGTACCATACCCCTTGAATTGAACACCCTCTGTGTTTCTAAACAGTGTTGAGAAATGTTGAGTTATGTCTGACATAACAAGATTGTAGTAATAACCTTTTATCCTAAATCCAATGGGTAATCCTGTGAAGAGGGGTGAACGGTGGTAAAACTACAAATGTGCTTTTGAGAGGATTCGTTTAATTGAAATACAGTGATAGATGTCCATCTAGCATCTAGCAAATCTTGCTATGTGCACAGAAAATATATAATGTGGATGTAGGTATAATGGATATCAAATTCAGTGACTATAAAGCCTCTAGTTCAACATAAAAATATCTTGGTAGATACTCTTCAGATTGTTAGATTTCCTAATTTTCAGTTTGAACTAGTATAGGTTATTGTATGCAGATATTTACTATAACTAGTTTTTTGCATTTTTGGGCTTTATAAGTAGCATCACCCAGGTTATATATTATCTGCCTCCTATTCTGACTTCAGGATAGTGCAGCAGGATGCAGTGGTACCCCACCGATATGTCGGCAAGCCCAGACCAAACTAGAAGTGGCTCTCTACATGTTTCTATGGAGCCCTGACACTGAAGCTGTTTTGGTGGCCATGTCCTGCTTCCGCCACCTCTGTGAGGAAGCAGATATCCGGTGTGGAGTGGATGAAGTGTCAGTGCACAACTTTTTACCCAACTATAACACATTTATGGAGTTTGCCTCTGTCAGCAATATGATGTCAACAGGTAAGTTTTTATTCAGTCTGCCTTGAATCACATGGCTTCTGGTTGTGCTAGGAATATAGGAATATATTCAAAACTGTTTCTTTGTAAGTTGACTTACAGTAACTTTCCTGAAATCCTTCTCTGCAGCCAAAATGAAAATAAATAACATTTGAAATAAATTCACTGAGTACTATTGTGTGGAAAAATAGCAGTGTAAATTGCTGTCACAAGATTTTGTTGCTTACTGTGTTTGAATTATGTGATGTTTCATACAAATTAGTACATTTGTGTGGGTTGGGAGGAACTTGTGTGTGTGTTTGAGCTATACCTGGTGGTGCTCAGGATTCACTCCTGAGGGGCAGGCAAGGCAAATATCTTAACCCTGCACACTCTCTCTGACTTCCATCACATTAGTATATGTTTTGAATAAATATAGGTGGGAGTAGCTATTTTATGATTCTGGCATTATGGAATCTAAGTTAAATGCCTTTCCTATGAGGTTGGTGGAAGGAAGTTTCCCGCTTTATCATTTGCTGTATTTGTTCCACTCCTGCTCTGCCTGTTGGGTTGGGCTTGTCAGGTTCTCTGCTGGCAAGGACTCTACCTGCATTAAATTGGTTTGTTACTGTCTTTGCTTAGGAAGAGCAGCACTTCAGAAAAGAGTGATGGCACTATTAAGGCGCATCGAGCATCCCACTGCAGGAAATACTGAGGTATGGCCTAAGCAGCAAAAATACTCCTCCCCTTCTTCACCCTCAGTTTTATTTACTTATTTATTTAGGTTCATACTTGCTGCTTAGAGGGGTCACTCCTGGTGGTTCCTGGGGAACCCACACATTCTACCTGTGCTACTGCCCTTTAAGTTCTCCCCATACTTTTAATTTTTCCCCACTTTAAACACCATGGTTTACAAGGTTGTCTGTGATGCATTTGTTAGACATTCACTGTGACCTTCCCTTTACATTGTCCCCATTTTCACAACTACCTGTCGAGCTTGCCCTCATAGAAGGCTCAAAATCATTTATTTCATATTTCTTGTTGTCTATTAAATGGCTAATGGAGTTACAAAAAAATACTTACGTAAATAAAAAATTGTGAAAATTGTTATTTCTCACGATGTGGGCAATAAGTCTTTGAGGGTCTACTAAGCTATTGTTGCTGGTTGAGCCTTCTGTGTTAATGTTTTTGTTAATTGGACTTGGTTGGTTTCTATGTTATATTCCCATCCAATCTCGTCTCCTGCTACTGGGATATTAGTGTTGTAGAATTTGGAGATGTCTTGTGGCTGTACACTCCAGAAAATCCAGAATATTTATCTGGGTAGCTTACATGGAAGCACTTGTAGAATGTGAGTATGGTTGCCAGGGTCCCAATTTTAGAACCTCTATGGTGTGTGTATGTGTGTGTGTGTGTGCGTGCGTGTGTAAATATAAATATATGACCAGGTATAGCTTTTGAATTTAAGTAGTATATTATTATATACTTAAAGAAGGCCTTTGATTCTATTGAGACTGAAGCGGTCATCGAAGCCCTAGCCAACAGGGCATTCAAACTCAGTATATCAAAACCCTCCGTGAGCTGTGTTGTGGATTCACCACCAGGATCTCACCATTCTACAAGGAAGTGATCATTGATGTAAAGAGAGGGGTGTGGCAGGGTGATACTATTTCACCAAAACTCTTCAGTGCCACCCTCGAGAATATCATGGGACGACTGGAATGGGAAGGAATGGGAGTGAAGATAGACGCTCGGCAATTACACCACCTCCGCTTCGCTGATGACATCATTCTCATAACGCCAAACATTAGCCAAGCGGCACAAATGCTGGTCAACTTGGACCACGAGTGTGGAAAGGTCGGATTGCAGCTGAATCTCAACAAGACAATGCTCATGAAAAACGAACTAGTCCCTGAAGCTCCATTTGCTCTCAATGGAACGAACATCTCTGAATGCAGCAGCTGTGTGTAATTGGGTCGAGAAATCAGCATGAGGAACGTCTTGGCACCAGAACTACACAGGAGGAAGAGAGCAGCGTTGGAATGCCTTCAAGAGTGTCGAAGAAGTGGTTAAGAGGACCAAGAACCTCCAATTCCGTGCACATCTTTTCGATTCCACCGTTCTTCCTGCACTGACATATGCCTTCAGAGACCTGGGCCCTACACAAACAGAATGAGAACACTAGTCGGGTATTCCAAAGAGGAATTAAAAGAGCTATGCTAGGAGTATCACATTTCACTCAAGTGAGAGAAGGAATCCAGAGTTCTGACCTCCGTCAACGGTCAAGAATCAGGGATGTTGTCTCGTTTGCCAAGGCATCAAAAATCAGATGGGCCAGTCATGTAATGTGATTCAGAGACGACTGATGAACTAGAGCTGTTACTGACTGGATTCCATGGGACATCAGAAGACCGAGTGGCCGCCCACCAACTAGATGGTCAGATTTCTTCGTCAAATCCCTGAATGAATGATTTGAGGCTCTTCCTTTTCCTGGAGCAAGCAGATATCATTGGGCTGCACTAGCACTCGACACGGACAAACGGCAATGTTACTGGCTCCCGCTTGAGCAAATGGAAGATCAACGGGACGACAAGTGATACAAGTGATATTATTATATTAACAATATAATACCAAGCTTGAAGCATGTCATTTTTATTTATTATTTGCTTGTTTTGGGGCCTCACCTGGCAGTGCTTAGGGGACCATATGGGATGCTAAGGATTAAGCACATGTTGGCTGCATGCAAAGGAGGCACCTTACCCGCCTGTACTATCTTCTCTGACCACAAACATGTCTATTGTTAAGTGATTTTAAGCTCTAGGTTTATTTAAAAGTTGCTTTCAAATGATAATTGCTTTCATTTTAGGCTTGGGAAGACACACATGCAAAGTGGGAACAAGCTACAAAATTAATCCTTAACTATCCAAAAGCCAAAATGGAAGATGGCCAGGTAAGTTAGTAAAGTTGATTTTGTTTTTTTCTAAATCTGCTTAAACATTTACACATCAGTAGTTGTGGGTTTTTGTTTTGTTTTGTTTTTTAAGTTCTTGTTTGTGGTCTTTTGGTGTGTGTGGTGCTGGGAATTCAGCCCAGAACCTTGCACGTGCATGTGCTCTACCACTAAGCTACACACCTGCCATTCAGTACTTTTTTTTTTTTTTGCTTTTTGAGTCACAACTGGCGATGCCCTGGGGTTACTCCTAGCTCTGCACTCAGAAATTATGCCTGGTGGTGCTCAGGGGAGCATATGGGATGCTGGGAATCGAATCTGGGTTGGCCGCATGCAAGGCAGATGCCCTACCCTCTATGCTATCGTTCCAGCCCCTCAGTACATTTTTTTTAAAGCAGGGAGGACAGTGTTATTTGGGCCATACCCAGCCATATCTAATGGTCACTCTTGGGTGTATGTTCAGGAGTCATTCCTGGCAGTACTCAGGAGAACATAGGTAGTGCAAGGGACCAAACTGAGTTTGGCTACATGTAGGGCAAGTGCTTAACCTCTGTACTATCTCTCTTTTCACATATCTATCTATCTATCTATCTATCTATCTATCTATCTATCTATCTATCTATCTATCTATATATGTATATGTGTGTGTGTGTGTGTGTGTGTGTGTGTGTGTGTGTGTGTGAGAGAGAGAAAGGATTGGTGTTGAAACATTGTATGCTTGATGCCTGAAACCCAATCGTGAGTAACTTTGTAATTCATGGTGACTAAATCAAATTTTTAAGAAGTTGCTTAAAAATTTATATGGCAGGCTTAAGTTTATATTTTTCAAATATGAAGTGTATGTTTTTGTCATGGAAGAAGTGCTGGATTAAAAAAAAGTAGTTTGTTAATAAGCTGGGGAAATTGAATAGTGGGCAGGGAGCTTGCCTTGAGCAGGACTGACACAGGTTCAGTTCCTGGCATCCTCTATGGACCTCCCAAGTCTTACAGGGTGTGATCCCAGAGTGCAGAGCTAAGAATAAGCCCTCAGCACTGCTGGATATGACCCTAAAACAAGAAGCGGTTTGTCAACTCTGCAGACCAATTAAGTTTGAATTAATGTTTTCGCTAATAATTTTGTTTCTAGACTCCTGATAGTCTTCACAAGACCATTGTTAAAAGGCGAATGTCTCATGTGAGCGGGGGAGGATCCATAGATCTGTCTGACGCTGACTCCTTACAGGAGTGGATCAACATGACTGGCTTCCTTTGTGCTCTCGGGGGAGTGTGCCTACAGCAGAGAAGCAATTCTGGACTGGCAACCTATAGCCCACCCATGGGCCCAGTCAGTGAACGAAAAGGTTCAATGATTTCGGTAATGTCCTCAGAAGGAAATGCAGATACACCTGTCAGCAAATTCATGGATCGCCTGCTATCCTTGATGGTGTGTAACCATGAGAAAGTGGGGCTGCAGATACGGACAAATGTCAAGGATCTGGTGGGTCTAGAACTGAGTCCTGCTCTTTATCCAATGCTGTTTAACAAATTGAAGAATACTATCAGCAAGTTTTTTGACTCGCAGGGACAGGTAAAGTATTATTCCCCCCCACACACTCAATATGAATAGAGTGAATTGTTTGAAGTTATTAAGCCCTTTTCTTTTGACTTTTTTTCCCTTTTGATTTTTTCAATTAGTTACTGGCATGAACATTACTCAAAAAATTTTTAATGCAAAACAAATAATTTATTATAAATATCAACTTGCTTTTTAGAACTTTAGTGCATGGGTATGTCTGGGATTATGAATGTTTTGGGTATGGATATATGTGTTGATATAGTTATGTGCTTGTGTGGATATTTACCTGCGGGTGCATTTTTGCATGTATATGAACATCTAGACCTGGAAATTTCAACGTCTGATTGCTATGTATTGATTATAAAATGTATTTTGTTCTTTGTGTAGGTTTTACTGACTGACACCAATACTCAATTTGTAGAGCAAACCATAGCTATAATGAAGAACTTACTAGATAATCATACTGAAGGCAGCTCCGAACATCTAGGGCAAGCTAGCATTGAAACAATGATGTTAAATTTGGTCAGGTAAGCACTATACCAAAAATTGATAGAAATATGTTAGTATTGGTAGTTGTTACAGAAATGATTTTCTCTCCTTTTCTTCATTGCATCCAAATTAATGTGTGACATAAGCAAACCAGAAGTTACCTATGTTCTCATATGAGTAAAATCTTAATTTTTGTAGATATATTTAACCACTTTACTTAGAGATTAAAGCATTTAGAATATCTTCTCTTTTGCTTATATATGATTTTTTTAAATGTTTGTATAAATAGGTATGTTCGTGTGCTCGGAAATCTGGTCCACGCAATTCAAATAAAAACGAAACTGTGTCAGTTAGTTGAGGTAATGATGGCAAGGAGGGATGACCTTTCATTTTGTCAAGAAATGAAATTTAGGTGAGTTTTCAAAAAAATTAATTGGGGACTTCTGAGTGTTATTCCATATTTATCACATAATTATCACAGATTTTATGCCAAGTTTTGCTTTGCAAAAATGTGATGTGTGGCCATTTGTGAACGTTTATTTTTAATAAGCTGATCTTAAACATCATTTATGATTAAACTGTTCCAGATTATGTGATGAAAGGATATAAACCGATTTTGAACTAAAAAAACAGGTTATGACAGTTATTGGTGGAATATATGTGTGTTGAATCAAGTATAAAACTATGGTAGATACTTGGCTGTTATGGGAAGTGGGCAGGTGGAAAGGAATATTTTACATGTTATTCTTTAATATCTTCTCAAATTTCCAAAGGCTTTTTTCCCCCATGATAATGCTCCTTTAAACACAGTTATGTCAATACTGCAATTTGTGTGAATTCAGCCACATTTCACTGTGAGCCACTGGTTGTACATGCCAGTGTCAGTGTGTTGAAAATTAATGACACTGGGCTAGGGAAATATTATACAGGAATTAAGTAACATGCCTTGCACAATGACAATTCCAATTCAGTTCTTGGAGCCATGTATGTATGGTCCCCTTAGCATCGCCAGGAGTGATTCCTGAGCACAGAGCCTGGTGTAAGCCATGAGCACAGCTGGGTATAGTCCATAAAACAAAAAGTCTTTTATACTGACCTAAAAGTTTGATTGTTTTCAAATGAGACCACAACAAAGTGTGATGTGAAAGAGTAGCGTCAAGTTGTGTGTATTTGTTCCTTTCCCTTAGACTCATTTTAACGATCTTTTTTTTTTTTTTATAAACTTGGCACTTGAATTGTCTGACATATTATTTGCACTATTAAAATATTTTTCATGACTTAAGTTTTTGGGATTTTTTTCCCCCATTTTCTTTTGCCATTATCTAGGAATAAGATGGTAGAATACTTGACAGACTGGGTTATGGGAACATCAAACCAAGCAGCAGATGATGACGTGAAATGTCTTACCAGGTAATGAATAAGAGTGACCTCTAAAAATTAACAGGTTTGGGCATGGCTTAGTGTTAGAGCATTTGCCTTGCCTGTGTGGGGCTCTGGGTTTGATCCCTAGGACTGAAAAACATTTAAAAAGGAATTAGGTTTTACTAAAAGCATTAGTATATAACTTCATTGAAGCTCTTATATGTACCTTTAATATTTATTTAATTTGTGTACCTTTTATATGTTTTTAAACATTTTTATATCATTTTTTTTGTTTGTTTTTTAAAGATAACAATTTACTGTTTCCTTTGCTACTTTTGGGCCACACCCAGCTGATGCTCAGGAGCTACTCACAGCTTAGTTTTTGGGGTTGCTCCTGGCTGTGATTGAGGCCCATGCAGTACCAGAGATCTAACCTGGGCACACAAAGCATATACTACAGCTCCATGGGCTATCTCTGTGGCTATCTCTTTTGAATGAAAAGATTCAGTTAAAACAATGTGATATATTTTTAGTGTTGATTTAGGAAGGATGGCCTTTGAAAATAAGATCTGTAAAATCTTTTGTGTGATTAGAGACCACAGCTATTTAAGGAAATTAATTGACTCAAAACCTTCTTAAAATTACTTAGGTTTGTTCTAATGGCAAATATTTCTACATATCAATATATTCACTAAACATGAATCACATATTAATCACTTCTATTTCTTTGACTACACCTAAATTTTATAATACAGTGGTTTTCAACCCCTAGTCTGCAGACAATTTGCGATATAAAGTTTGCAGTATAAAAAGGACTTACAACTTCTGGTCAACTACAGTGGTTATTAATCGCTTGTCTCTAGTCCGGTGGTTCAGTGCTGGTCCATAGGTGTAACATATCAGATTTTTAGTCATTTTGCCAAGATTACTTTGTAGAAAGTTCATTGCCTTGTCAGCTTGATATTTTTGATTTTGGTACTCTGGGAAATGCAATATTAACTCAGTTTAGGTTGTCCTAATAATTCAATGAAATAGTTCCAAAAGTTTGTGTTCCCTAGAAAGAAGTTACTGAAAGGAGGTTGGGGTAGAAGAACCTGAAAAACAACTGACCGTAATTTTTTTTCTTTAGAGACTTGGACCAGGCAAGCATGGAGGCTGTGGTTTCACTCCTGGCTGGTCTCCCGCTACAGCCTGAGGAAGGAGATGGTGTGGAATTGATGGAAGCCAAATCACAGTTATTTCTTAAGTAAATTTCAGCCACAGAAAACAAAGCCCCACAACAACTAAACAAAGCATAACCAAAGTTACAAATAATTGGACATAATTGCTTTGATATTATAGCTGCTGTCCCATACAATACACCACATGCATAAAGAAATTCCCCCTATTACAGAACTGAAATAGGAAGACAAGTGTGATTTATAGTTGCTAAATTTTCTCTCTCCTTTCATTTTGTTGCTGTTGTTGCAGTGACTGGTGGGGTGCCAGTCACACATGCTTGGTTATGTGCTCATACATCGGGTGGTGGTGCTCAGACATGTGGTCTCGGTGCTTTTGGGGAGTCACACTGTAGCTGTGGTGCTCACTGGTAGTCGCATTCCTGGTTCTAGTGCTCGCTGGATGTGTGGAGGGTGCAGGGACCACACCCTCTGTTGTGATACTGGGGTCTCCAGGCTGCAGAACTCTCAGAACTGTGCTTGGCACATGTGGGCAAGTGCTGGGGATAGCGTTCATGGCTTCACATTGCCATTTTTTGCCCCCAGAGAGCTGTCTTTATGGGGCCTTGTAGTGTGGTTTCCAGTTATTTTATTATTATTTTTTTAAGGATCAGAGAAGGAATCCTTGCTTCTTTTAATTAACTGTATTTTTCTACTTCTTATAAGTGCAACTAAGCAACAAACAGCAGAATAATTTTCCAGCACCCTTTGTAAGCTCAGTTTTTTTATTCTTTGTGGTAAAAGAGGCTCTTACTAAGTACAGATTGTGTGCATCCCTTATTTTCTCCTACCTGCCCACCTAGTCTGGGTTGCCACAGTCAGACTCACAGAAAGACATCTGCTTTTGTATGTGCTGTAGAAATCTTGGCAGTCGAGAAGCAGGTGCTGCAGGTCTTTCAAACTGATGCACATTTTTGTAGTTTTTTGTTTTGGGGCAATGCTGGGACAGTTATTCAGGGCTTCACACATACAAGGCATATGCTCTGCTACTGAGCTATGTCCCCTGCCCCTGTTGTATAGTTTTTAATGAAAGTAATATGATTTGTGAATTTTGTGTGTGTGTGGTTTTGGGGCCACAGCTCGTGGTCCTCAGGCTACTCCTGATTCTGTGCTTAGGAGTCACTCCTGGCAGTGCTCAGGGGCACCATATGTGGTGCTGGGGATCTAACTTGAGGTTAGCAGCACACAGGGAAAATGCCTCAGTTCCTGTACTGTTTCTCTGGCTGATTTGTGAATTTTCTATTGATGTTAAAACCCAGTTTGCCTCTTCAGATCATTTGAATTGGCATTGCCCAAGCTACTTGGACCACTAATTTGCATGCTAGACACAGAAAATGATGCTTTTATCAGAAAACCTTGCCTTTCTTTGGCTTGTGTTAAGACTTGTGATTGAAATCACATTCAACATTTCATAATGAGCCATGTTGACTAATTACGACCCCCACCCCAAACAGGACAGAAACACATTCCCACAACCACTTACATGATGCACTTGTGATGATTTCAGAATGTCTGATTCACTATGTTCTTGATACAGCCTTTTCCTGTGTAAAGATCAATGTTTTTAATTCCCAGGTATTTCACATTGTTTATGAACCTTTTGAATGACTGTAGTGAAGTCGAAGATGAAAATGTACAAACAGGTGGCAGGAAACGTGGTATGTCTCGTCGGTTGGCATCGCTGAGGCACTGCACAGTCCTTGCAATGTCAAACTTACTCAATGCTAATGTGGACAGTGGCCTCATGCATTCGATAGGTGAGATAAAATAAAAGCTTCATACAGCAATATAAAACATAGGAACTGGCATGTTAGACAAGTAAAATTACTTTAAGAAAGCCATACTAGTAAATTTGCATCTGTGTGTCCATATCAGGTTTAGGTTATCACAAAGATCTCCAGACAAGAGCTACATTTATGGAAGTTCTGACAAAAATCCTCCAGCAAGGCACAGAATTTGACACACTTGCAGAAACGGTGTTGGCAGATCGGTTTGAGAGACTGGTGGAACTGGTCACGATGATGGGTGATCAGGGAGAACTTCCTATAGCTATGGCTCTGGCCAATGTGGTCCCTTGTTCTCAGTGGGTAAGTGAATGGAATAAGTGGGAAAGAAGAGTACTGCCACATAGCAGATGCTTCAAAATACATTGGTTCAATAAATGTTTGTTGAATGAATTGCTAAAGCTTTAGAGCCGAAAGAAACTTGAAATGTTTTTGAGTGATTTTCAGCTATGGCAGCATAGCTTAGAGCTAGCCTTCACTGGCATTCTAGTTCATCCCATTCTACTGAAAAATTCCATGTAGGCACTGATCAAAATAATAAAAACCAGCTGAGGTGTAGCTCAGCAGTAGAGTACTTGCCTTGCATGTGTGAGGCTTTAGGTTTGCTCCCTGGTGGTGCACCCAACACCTCCCCTCCACTGTGCCTCCATTTTAAACCACTGGTGTCTTTATATATTAAATAAGGTGGTTAGAATTGTTGAAACTGTGCATTGTGTGATTATTTTAAAAGGTACTTAGGGTAAATGCTCACATTTAGTTTTGTAATGCAGAAGTAGAACTCATGATTTATAAACTGGAGGTTTATAAATATTTACAAATATTCTTTCAGTGTTCAGTTTTTGTGAATTTTTTTTTGGAGGGGTGGTTTTAGGCCACACACTGATGCGCAGGGGTTACTCCTGACTTGGTGTTCAGGGTAGCCATATGTGGTGCCAGGGGTTAAACTGAAGTTGGCCCCATGGAAGGCAAGTGTGTTACCTCCTATACACTCTGGTCCTGTATAATTAAACAAAAAATTAGCATATTTTGCATTTGAAGTTATGTTTGTTACAAATACTATAGGCTATTTGGTCTCAATGAAAGATTTCCTAAAACCATACCTTCCATATATTATACTAAAAATTCGAGAGGATTATTCCTTGGGAAGCTATTTAATTAATATCATACCCAGAATGGTTTTTTAGATAGTAATAAGGTAATCTTTTACTGCCTGTAGATTTGTTATTTTGTTTTTATTTATATGCTATACTATTTTATTCCTTATACTCAAACTAAAACCTAAACTTAGTACTAATTTGGGCCCAGTCTCATCTCTGACAGTATGTTATTTGCCATCTTGTTCACCTGACTTAAATGTCATGGGTCACCAAACAGATTGGTTTATTCCTGCCTCAGTCACCTTGGTGCTGCAGTCAGTGGCTGCCGCCACCTCCTGAAATGCTTCTTTCCTGATCTTATAAACTGCTGATTTATTTTTTGTTTTAGTTTAGATATCACTTGTTTTTTAATTTTATTTATTTTGTTTTGGGACCACATCTGGTGATACTCAGGGGTCACTCCTGGCTCTACAACCAGGGAATACTCTTGGCAATATTCAAGGGTCCGTATGGGGTGCCAGGGATTAAACCCGGATTGGCCACATGCAAGGCAAGCACCTTATCCTCTGTTCTTTATCTCTCAGCCATGCTTTTAATTTTTTAAAATATGTTTTTATTTTAACTTTGGGAGGGACCAGTATACTCATTGAGCCATTTGTGATGCTAGGGATTCAAATTAGGGTTGGCCTTAATCAAGGCAAGAACCTTCACCTCTGTGCTATCTTCCTGGCTCATTTTTTTTTAAAGTAAATTTTTACTGAAGTAACATTGGTTTAAAATTTTTAACTATTGTAGATGTTTCAGGTATGCAACAGAGATTTATATAATTAAAACTGGTTTTCCTATTATTATATTTAAAAATCAGTTTTATTCTACCACTATATAATTACACTTTTCTACGTATTTTTACACACTGCCTATCCTTTTTCCCTCTGATAACCACCAATCTATTCTCTGTACCTAAGGGAGGGGAGGGCAAGGGGCATTATTTATTTTGTTTCTTTATATTTCCCATTTGTGAAGTCATACAGTATTTGTCTTCTTTTTTTATTTTTATTTTTCACTTTTTGGGTCACACCAGCGATGCACAGGGCTTACTCCTGGCTCTGCGCTCAGGAATTACTCCTGGCGGTGCTCAGGGGACCATATGAGATGCTGGGAATTGAACCCGGGTCGGCCATGTGCAAGGCAAACACCCTACCTGCTGTGCTATTGCTCCAGCCCAGTATTTGTCTTCTTTAAAACTCTTTTTCACTTAGTGTAATATCCACACTGTCTATTCATGTTGTTGCAAATGGCAGGATTTCAACCTTTTTGCCCAGGTAATAGTATTCCGTTGTACGCATACATACTGTGTACTTATCTTTTTAATAGTATGTGTACATATAACTTCTTTATCCATGCTTTTTTTTTTTTTTTGGTTTTTGGGTCACACCTGGGGATGCACAGGGGTTACTCCTGGCTCATGCACTCAGGAATTACTCCTGGCGATGCTCGGGGGGCCATATGGGATGCTGGGAATCGAACCTGGGTCGGCCATGTGCAAGGCAAACGCCCTGCCCTCTGTGCTATCACTCCAGCCCCCTATCCATGCATTTGTTAATGGACATTTTCTTATCTTGATTATTGTAAATGATTCTGTAATAAATATTGAAGTATATTGATCTTATTGGATTAGTATTATCCAGGTCTAATATCTAAGTCGCTTGGCATCACTGTTCTTAAATCTTTGAGGTATTTTCATACTATTTTCCATGGAGGTCACTCTAATTTACATTCCCTTCAACAATGTAGAAAGTTTTCTTTCTCCATATTCTTGTGAATACTTTTTGGTTATTGTCTTTTTTGTTTGTTTTGGGTTTTGTGCCACACCTGGCAGTACTCACTCACTTCTGGCTCTGAACTCAGGGACCATTTCTGGAGGGCTCCTGGAGGGCTAGGGGCACTTAGGGATCAAACTCGGGTTGGCTGCACGGAAGGCAAGTGACCTCCCTGCTGTATTTTTGTTCCAACCGTTGTCTTTTAGCTAATAACTATTCTTGCAGGTGTGTTATATCACATTATGGTTTTGATTAGAATTTTTGTATTAATGATTAATGAAGATCTCTTTTCATGTGCCTGTTGTCTTTGGTGAAATGTTTCTTGAGATCCTCTCCATATTTTTAAATCAGTTTTCTGTTCTGTTCCATTGACTTTAATGTTATTTTTATCCTCTCCATACTTGTTGAATTATACAGTCTAAGATGTTAGTCTAGATTTATCCCCTAGCATGTCACTGACCAGTATTCGCACTGTATATTGAAGAAATGTTCCTTCATTGTGTATTCCTGATTGCTTTGTATAAACTGATTGTCCATATAATATTGTTTTTTTCTGGTTTTCAAGTCTGTTCCATTGACCTTAGTGTTCTTTTATCCTATTACAGTACTGTTTAGGATACTATAATAGTATGATTTAAATCCAGGGAAATGTGTTACTTCCATTTTTGTTCTTTTTTTCTCAAGATTGCTTTCTAGTTAAAATTTTTTTTTTTTATGTCGGGGGTGGGTTGCAGGTTCCTCCCAAGCAATGTCTAAGATACCTTGGAGCCACTATATAGACCTGGTGGTGCAGTGCTGCTTGGATCCAGAAGTTCTGAGGTGGAGGTTGGGGGCAGGATGGACATGGTGTACGGTACCAGGGATCAAACCTACAGCCTCCAGCCCATCGAGCTGTCTGAGCTCCATGAGAGTCTTTTATGGTTCTATAGTAATATTTGTAATGGTACAATTTTTTGTTATATTTCTGTAGAAAATTTTATTGTAATTTTGACAGGGGTTGCATTATATTCCTTTATATTGTTTTAGAAACGTAGTCATTTTGTTGAGGAGTGATGACTCAAAGAGCTGGAGCACATACTTTGCATGTGGGAGGCTCAGGTTTGATCTCCAGCACATCATTGTACCTCCAGGCACTTCCCGGAGCAGTCCCTTAACAACAAACTGGAATAATCCTTGAGAACTGCTAGGGTAGCCCCCAGACAACAGAGCAATAAAAGCTCATTTTAACAATGTTAATTCTTCTAGTCCTGAAGTACGGAAATCTCTTCATTTCTTCATCTTATATATGTATTTTTAAGATAAAGCTGTACTACTATAAAAATTCCTTATTAATATTTTTGCTTCATCCCTTAGGTCCTAATAAGTTGTATTTTGTCTTAGTATACTTTGTTTCTTCATTGACTACATGTTTAGTAGTATAATGTTTTAATTTTTACATATTTGTGGTATTTTCAACTTTCTCCTATGATATATTTCTAGTTTGATACAGTTTTAATGAGAAAAGATGCTTGAATTGTTTTGTAAATTTATTGAGATTTATTTTTTATTCCAGCATATGGCCTTTCCTTGAGGACACGTGTACTTGAAAAATTGTTCTGTTGCCTTTGGGTGATATATTCTTTATATATTTTGTCCACTTAGCCAAATATGTCATTGAAGGTCATTTTTCATATTGACTTTTTGTCTGAATAATCTACCCACTAATATAACTGGGATATTAAAGTCCCCTGCTTTAATTTTACTGTCAGTTTCTCCTTGTCGGTCTCTATTTGCTTTGTTTTGGTGTTCTTGCATTTGGTACATATATATCAGTAACTGTAATGTCTTCTTGATGGATTAACTCCTTTATCATTATTTAATTTGTCTCATTTTTGTTGCTGGGTTTTATCTGGTTTAAGTTTAGCTGCTTTTGTCTCCCTCCTCTTGGAGAACCTTAGACCTCTTTACTTTGAACCTACATTTTTCCTTAGAATTGAAAAAGGTTTCCTGAAGGTAGCTCAAGATGGACTGCATCTTACTTTTTCATTTTATCTGGGGCATTAGTTTGAGCCACACCTGGCAGGAGCTTTTTCTTGGCTCCATTCTGAGAGGTTGCTCCTGGCAGTGTTCAAGGGACCAAGTAGCACCAGAGACTGAACCCACGAGTCCTGCATACTAAGCACTGGCCTGTTTCGAGCTCTCTCTGGCCCTTTATCTTAAGGTTGTTTTTTTTTTTTTTTTGCCACATTGAGGCTGTTGCTGTCATTTCTGTTAGTTAGACCTTATTCAAGTGTGAGCATCCAGTGGCACATACCAGTGTCTGTCTATATTTAGTATTGTTGACATATGAGGTCTTACTGCTACTATTTTATCTTCTATTTGCATTGTTTCTTTTTCAGGCCACACCCAGTGGTACTGGGGAGCTATACCTGCCTTGGTGCTTGGCAAGTGCTTGGGGGACTGCAGGCCTCCAGCATGCACTATCGCCTTTTGAGTGATCTCCCTGGCCCATAGTTGGTTTTATTTATTATTTTTCAATTAAAAAATTTATTATAGTTACGTAAAGACAATTTACAGTAGTGCTGACATCTATGTTTTGGTATACGTAACTTTACCTCACCTATAGTTGTTTTAGTGTTTCTTCCCTTTAGTCTCTATTATGAAGTAGTTGCTGTTTTTTTATTTTGTCTTATTATCACATTGCTCAAAGTTCTGTGTCTTTTTACTCTGGTAGACAAATTCCCTTCAACATTTCTTGTAAGACAGTTCTATGGTAATAAACTCCTTTAGCTTTTGTTATTTTTTGGGAAAGTCTATTTTTCCTTCACATCTGAAGGATAACTTTGCTAGATAAAATATTCTCTTTTTATTTTTCCTTCAGTGTTTTCCAACAGTACTCAGGGCTTATTCCTGACTCTGTGCTCAGGGATCACTCCTGGCAGTGCACAGGGGCCCATTATGGGGTGCTGGGTATTGAACTTGAGTCGACCACAGGCAGAGCAAGTGCCTTACCCCACTGCACTATCTCTCTGGTCCTCAACTACCTTTTTCATATCATTTCCTGCTATTAAGCTCCAGAATTTTTAAATTTTTTTTTATGGGTAAGATCTCTGCATCAAAAATATTTATTTTATTCCTGAGCTCACTGAACTGTCTGAGTTTTCTTGCATTTTGTTGTAGTTTCCTTAAGACAGCTATTTGGAATTTTCTCTCATTAGAATATCATTCTCCTTTCCTTTCTTTTCCGTTCCCTTTCCCTTTCCTTTTCATTTTTTTTTTCCCTTGCACCGTATCTTATAATGACCAGGACTGCTTATTCATGGCTCTGCATTTGGGGATTACTCCTGGTGGGCTGGGTGATCCTATGAGGTGCCAGGGACAGAACCTGCGTTGGCCATGTGCAAGACAAGCATCCTACCTGCTGTACTATTTTTACAGCCCCATATTACATTTTTCTTACCTTGCTTCTTCATTGTGTTGTGCCTCTACTAGTATATGTGATGTAGAGACATTTATTTAGACACAGGTGTTTGTATTGCTTTGATTCTTTTTAACAGTCTGATCATTGGAGACCTCTCCTATTTTACAGTAGGTGGTAATAAAACAGAGGTTTTTAAGTGTCTTTTACCCAAATTGCCTAAGGTTATATTTGCTAGCCTGCACTTTCCACTCTCTTATCTTTTAGCAGTTAATCCTTAGAATTAACAGTTACTGTAGACATATAGAAAGTCATCTGCCAAAGATAAATGTACACAGATAAATCCCAAAGGAAATATTAATTTTATCACCATTTACCTCAGTACAGCAGGTGATTGTCAACTTTGGATTTGCCTTTCACTTTCCTGCTTAATTAAAAAAAAGTAGGGGGGCATTATTCACATTAACACAGTTTTGTTTTGTTCTCAGGATGAACTTGCTCGAGTTTTAGTGACTCTGTTTGATTCTCGACATTTACTCTACCAATTGCTCTGGAACATGTTTTCTAAAGAAGTAGAATTGGCAGACTCCATGCAGACTCTTTTCCGTGGCAACAGTTTAGCCAGTAAAATAATGACCTTCTGTTTCAAGGTTTGTAGCCATTTTTTTTTTCCTTTCAAGTTTGAAGGTAGGCCACATGATGATTACATACAGAATGTAGAGAACAGAATGTCTTTTTTAATGCAGGCATATGAAGCTGGCATAATCAATTCTTATTTTGCATTTCTTTAGGTATATGGTGCTACCTACCTACAAAAGCTTCTAGATCCTTTATTACGAGTTGTGATCACTTCCTCTGACTGGCAGCATGTTAGCTTTGAAGTGGATCCTACAAGGTTTGTCATCCTCTCATCTCCATTTGCTGTTTTTCCTCTATAGCAACATGAGGCAAGACACTCAAAAGTTTATGATGATCTTGAAAATTATTTTTAAATTATGCAGTTACACACCTATACATTTTTATTTAAAAAAAATTACTGATACTGGACTGGAGTGATAGCACAGCGATTAGGGCATTTACCTTACACGCAACCAACTGGGGTTCAATTCCCAGCATCCCATATGGTCCCCCGAGCACCTCCAGGAGAGGTTCCTGAGTGCATGAGCCAGGAGTAAGCCCTGTGCATCACCAGGTGTGACCCGAAAAGTAAAAAAAAAAAAAAAAATTACTGATATCATTGCATACCAACTCCAGAGACATAGCACTGTTGTTCATTTAGTTTGTTCTCTCACTTTTTCAGTGCTTTTGTGTTCACTACCTAGTTGTAGAAACAATATGTTTTAATGTAAATGCTTAATATAAGTGGTAAGATACTGTAAATAATGACTTATAATTAAAACTATTAAGACTTAACCCTGGAGCTGGAGTGGGAGTTCAACAGGTAGACCCCTTGCCTTGTACCTGGCCAACACAGGTTTGATCCCCAGCATCCCATTTGGTCCCCTGAACCCTGGCAGGAGTGATCCCTGAGCACCTCTGGATGTGGCCCACAAAATAAAATTTAACCTTGTGTCTTAGAGTTTTTTAATCCCATTCTTTCCATTACTGCATAATATCTCATAATTTGACAATACCATTATATAACTAATACCATGCTGATCCCATTGACTTTTGTAGTGCCTTCCTATTTATTGTGTGGAATTGTTTTATTTATTTTCAAGTCATTTGCTGTAATGAAATATAAACCTTAGTGTCACTTTCTTAGAAACCAATTATTCCCAAATTGGCTGCAACATAGAATTGTCTAATTATAATTTGCCATCACTTTTTATCATTATTTTATTTGTTCTTTGTAATTTTAGTATACTTGTTTTTCCAAGTAGTTTGACACATGTTGTGTATTGTGGTTGAAAGCAAATAGTCCCCCTTCCAATAGGGTGGCAGAAGAAGAAATGGGGAGGAAATACTAAGGAATCAGATATTTCTGATAAAAATGATCAGGAAAGCTGTCTTTAGATTCTGTGGCTTGCTAACTCTTCATCTCAAATTAGACTCATCTATCTCATTCTTTGCATAGCTGGAAAACTACAGCCCTCTATCACAGAGTCTGTCAAACTTTTTACTACTCAAATAGAGAGCAGAACAGAATAGACCCTTCTTGAAGACATATGTAGAATGGAGAGAATGGTGCTGAGGTTCTCATCCTTGGCATTTAAAAAAAAATTGTTTATGGTTTTTGTCTTACTACTCCACCTATAATTGGTTACTTTGAGAAAGGGAAGAGGCCAGCGGGTAATAAGGCAAGGTGCAGTTTAAAAAGCAGGGATGTGTGTCAATGCCAGGCACTGTATGGCCTTCTGAGCATTGCCAGTATTATCCCCTCATGCAGCCCTCCCCTCCCCATCGTAAAAATCAGAAAAATTTTAAACCATATCTGTCAGTGATCAGTGGACCATATGCAGTGTCAGAGATCTAACTAGAATTGCAGGGCAAGCATCTTACCTCCTCTAATATCTCTCCGTTCAAAATAAATTAATTTTTATTCTGTATTCTTTGACTCTTAATTTTGACTGTTCTATTAGCTCTTACATTTTGTTCATTTCCCTGTCTTTTCTCTTTAGCATGGTTTCATGCTTAGAGTTGACCTTTCCAAAATATTGTATGAATGAACTTTAAACTGGTACATTATGCTTGCTTTTCCTAAGTCATATTCCTTACCTTTCTCTTAGGACCTTACTGTTATTTCATTTTCTGTTTTCAAGTTCAGAACTTTGATTTCTCTTTCTAAATAATTGTTTATTTAACAACTAGGTTCTGGTTGATATTTTTGACTCTGTATTTGCTGAAGTATCAACTATAATGGGCTGGAGCAATAGCACAGGGGATAGGGCGTTTGCCTTGCATGCGGCTGACCCGGATTCGGTTCCTCCGCCCCTCTTGGAGAGCCCGGCAAGCTACCAAGAGTATCTTGTGGCACGGTAGAGCCTGACAAGGTACCCATGGTGTATTCGATATGCCAAAAACAGTAACAAGTCTCACAATGGAGAAGTTACTCGTGCCCGCTTGAGCAAATCAATGAGCAATGGGATGACAGTGGCAGTGATACAATGACAACTATAATATTGATCAGCTAAATATAAAGCCTAAGCTAAATTAGCTAATTTTGGTGAAAATAATGTAATTAAAACTTAACATTCTTTTAACATCATCTTATACTGTGAAAAATACAAACGCGTGCTCGCGCAGAAGCGGACAATAACGCATGTTGTGTTCTGGGGCTCTCAGGGCGGTGCTCTCTCTCACCACTCTCGAGCCGCTGTATATAGACCGGATTGGGGTGGCTCCTCCTTGTGCTCTGCTTCTGTGTGTGATGCTGTGCTCTCTTCTGTCTG